>NW_005842134.1:2135596-2180030 GCF_000455745.1 Alligator sinensis | reverse complement strand
ACTCTTTCCTGCCTATGCAGGGGGTCGGACTCGATGATCTATTGAGGTCCCTTCCGACCCTAACATCTATGAATCTATGAAGGATTGAGTGGATGATTCTGGATCCCTGAACAAATTTACACCATTTCTGATTGGACAGCAGGCTGTGCACATTCCCCATGGTGTAGGACTGGGGAATCTCCTCTCCTGTACCAGCATTGCACCTGTCTGTGGTTCAGATTTCACCATTGTCAAAGCCAGAGCACAGACTGCAAGTGTATGATGGGCAGAACAGATGTTTCCAAAGCAGGGGTAATTGGAGACTTTAACTGCAGCCCTAGACTGTCTGCACTGGATAAGAAATTGGTGCAAATGTTCATTGGACAGCTGACTGGCTGGAGAAGGGACTCTGGTGAATGCTCAGTTTAGTGAGAATACTCAGTCCTTTGAGGCACAACTTTGCTGCCAAAGGTCTATGCTAGGAAGCCCTGCAGCATGTCATTCCCTCTTCACACACCCTGAGATGAAGCTAATAATGTAACTGCCTGAATGTGGCACGAGACATATGCTGATAGGAACACGTGAGCCAGCTAGTTTATTGGCACATAGCTGGGGATGGCTAAGGGTGGCTATGTTATATCCATTTTTGGGGTGTGGTGTGTGCAGACATACTGTTAATCACTTAGGTGCTTTTGGCACAGTGCAGATATGCCCTTTGCCAATCTCCAGGGTTTAGAAAACTCAGTTCAAACTTTGTGGGTCTGAACTCTTGGGCTTGATGGTCACTAGCCCTGGGCCTGGAATATCATCATTTACACTGTGCCGAGTCAACATCAGCCAGTACAGGATGCATTTGACTCTCACTTTTCCCAGGTGCAAATAACATACAAGGTCCCCAGGTAGGGAGCATCACTTCAAATGGAGATGTCCAAATCAACAGGCTAGGCACAAAAGGCATCTTCCCATGTTCTCCTCCTCTACCCCCCGCCAGACTCTCTGTACACTCTCTGCCCCCTTTCTCAGACACATATGCACCACCCTGGCTCTCACAGTCACTTCTCTAAACACACCTATACTCAATCCTGAAAGCTTAATTGTTCCCACTAGAATACAAATACCACCCCCTTCCCAGCCTTTTTGGTGCTATTTATTCAGTTCCCAAGCGCAGTTAGAGCTTTTATCTGACTTTGTAGAAGGGAAATAATTAAACATAAACAACACTTCTGGGAATGCCCACTCCTGCCAGGCACAAGGTTTTGTATCAGCATGGCAGCAGCTGCCTTTTTCCTCTGCAGTAAACTGTTGTTTTCAGTTTAGTTGTAGCTCCTTAAGCCACATACCCTTAACACTAGCATATCCTCTGTTGAAGCTCCTTTGGACAATTCCTTTCAAGTCAGTTGTTTGTAATATTCCCCTGTAAGGGTTGGGACTTGAGAGTTTATGTAGTGCCAAGGCCTCACTGTATATTTGACTTAATCTTGTGTTCTTTCCTACACCAGTGGCCAGACCCTCACCCTCTATTTGTCAGCCTAACTCCAATAACTCACTGGTGGCACGTTATGTGAAAGGACTTTAACTGTCCTTGAAGCAGGAAGGATACCCACTGGTCTTCACAAGCAAAATTACTATGTACCAGGGATGGGCAAAGTCCAGCCCGTGGGCCAGATCTGGTGGGCAGTGGACTCCATCTCCCAGCCACCCCTGCGCATGGCTGCGGCCGGTCTCCACAGAGACCCCAGCCACACCTGCCCTGTGAAAGCTCAAGGCTGGAGTTGCAATGGAGATCAGCCCCATGTCACTCATCTGGCTTGTAGTCCTTGTTGAGTTCAGCACCACTGGGCTTCAGGTGTCATAACCTTAGTCATGTTAGCCAGAGGGGCCATTTGGCTCAGGTGGACCTTTCCCAGTGTTTGATACTTAAATGTAAGGTCCTCTTAGGAAGGGGGCAGAAAAACTGCCCTGACCAGCATGGCTTGGTTTAATGGGAGTGTGAGTTGTTGGAGACCCAGAGGCATAACTAAACATTTCAGCACCCTGGGAGAGCACAGCTGGAGGGAGTGTGGGGGTGGGGAGGTAGAGAAGCTACAAACACATGTTACTTCACCCCCTCAAAAATCTGCACCTCAGATGAGAGCCCTGTTCACCCACCCTTACTTCTGCTGCTGAGGAGAGCCCCACCCCTGCCACCATGCAGGGGATAACCTGAATACTGTTTCCATGAAGAGGCAAAGGTTTGACTCCATGAGTTGGAAGAGGGGAGCATGCTGTGGCTGAGTGGAGTCCTGCTCCATATGCTTGAAAGGGCAAGCATCTGCTTGAATGGCTCCTGTCAGTTCTGTTTCCTTCCTTTGCTCCAGCCTTTCAGAGTCTGTTAGATATAAGCTGGAGTCAGTAGGTTGAGTCCTGTGGGGCACAGCTCCATTTATCCAGGTTTAGGGTTATTTTACTAACCTTTGAGTTGGGTTCAGATCCGTAACCCGCAGGGCAGGAAGAGGGTTCAGGTAGGACATGAGACCTCACAGCTAATCAGTATCAAATAGCGTCACTCTTCTGTGCATGTATGAGCAGGAGGGGAGGGGGAGTGCACATCTACCCTGGCAAAGGTTGCAGGGCAGAGGCAACTGCTGATCTCACAGAGGAGCTGCCATGTGCAGGGGGAGTTGCTGTCCATGGTCACTCAGTCTGCCAACTCCTGTCCCTACCTGGATACCACACTGTGGCTAGCTGGCAGGGGCATCTGATCCTGTCCTGATGCCCCTTATTTCTGCACCCAGGACCTTCCTAGCATTTTCAAAACTCTACCCTCTTCTGTACCCATGTCTATCTGCCCCTTCCCCATGGCTCTTGCCACACTCTTTTTCTTCAGTTCTTCCTAACAGCTTCATTTTCTGTCCTTGTTCTCAGCCCTCTGCAGTTCCACCAACCCTACCTGCTTCATTCCTTTTCTCCCCTCACCTGCCACCAGTTCAGATCCAGTTCCCATACCTGCCATGCCTCCTGCAGCATTCTGATGAGATCTGTCCCAGGCCTGGCTCTCCCCTCTTCCCACATCCAAACTCACCACTATCTCCACCTTTTGGCACCACCTTCCCAAGCTCATGCCTATCCCCTAGGCTTCCTTTCTTTTCCTGCCTTCTCTGCAGCACCCACCCATCCCTAAAAATAGCTCAGCCATCTACACTCTCATCTCATCTCTCTCCCTCCTGCTCCTGGCTCATTGTAACCTAGATCCCTGCACCTAGCATCACATCCACAGCTACTGTCCATGATAGAGCCCCCCCTCCCCCCGTGCCCTGCTGTGGCTTAGGCATGCTGCATATTTTGGGTTTATAATCACCTGTTCCCTACATTACCAGCTTTTTCTGGATCTTCTTTCCCCATCTCTACTTCTCAGTGTATCCAACTATCCTTTTCCCTCTCTTCCCCTCCATGTTACTGTTACCTACCATCCACCCAACCTCTCATCTTATTGTTTGTCTCCAGTCTCCACTCCAGGCTCTCCCTGCCTCTCCTCACAATCTCCCCATTCCTTCTCATGAATCCCAACTGCTATGGGACTGATGTCTCTGACCCCTGAGCTGCACAGCTCCTTGGCCTCACCTCCTTCCTCAGCCTGAGGCCCTGGCCCAACTCACCCACTCACCAGGAGAGCTGTCCACTTGACCTGGCCTTCACTAGATGCTGTTCCCTCTCTGATCTTTGCTGCTAAGTTTCCCCTCTTTGACCATCCCTTGTTCTCATCTGACAGCCCCCCAGTGTGCCATCAATCAGCAGTTCCAAGGCTTCCACTTGTTTAGCACTGACAACCTCTTGTCTGTCCTTGTCCCTCTGCTCCCTTCTCCCCACTTTCTTCCATTGCTGTGGCTGTGGACTCTTTGCATGCTTCACTGTCTTCTACTTATGACTGCTTTGCTCTTTCTCCCATTGCAATGTCTGCCCTGACAACCCACAGCCCTATCCCACCCCAGCACCCCCATCCCCTGTGCCTGCTCTGCACCATAGAGCATCTCTGAAGAAAATCCCAGGACCAGGATCCTCCACTACAAATATAATTCCCCTCACTTTCAGTTCTCTCATCATTATAGCTAAACAACTGTACCCTTCCAACTTGGATAACTGCAGTCCCACTCCATCTATGCCACATTTGTCTCATTCCTCAAACCTCCCCTCATCTGTCTCTACTTCTTTCCACACAAAGGATCCTGCCAGTAATTTCTTCCCAGAGAAAACTGAAGAAGTGTGACATGACCTTTCTCCTTCCCTTGGCTTCCCTCTGTTCCCTTTTCCCTCCTACAACTCCATTCCCCTTGTCTTTTGTCACAAACATAACACCTCCTAGTCTGCTGCCCTCCTCCAACATCTCTGCTTGACCCAGTGGGCATGTTCATGTGAGTGAGGATGTGTGGTATGCAATGCTGCAGACCATCTGCAGTGCCACACACTGCACATGCAGCACATGCAGGCATTCCAAGTGCTGCTAATTTGCAGCATGGGGGGAATTTGCAGCATGGTTGGGGGGGATGGCACTAGGAGATTGTTAGGGTAACAATATTTGGATCTTGGGGAGCATTGGCTCTGCAGCTGAATAAAAGGCTATAACCTGTGGCCTAGCAAAGCTACTAACCACAAGGCAGAATGCTATGTTAAAAGCAACATTGCAAAGTGCTTAGGTATCATTTCCCTAACAATGTAGTACTGTTGTAATATATATAGCTCATTGTGTAAGAACAACAGGATGCAGACCACTGGCTATCGTTAGGAGATAAAGCAGAAGCAAGACTTTGGAGACCGTGAAGAAATCAGCAAGAGACTGCAAGTGACTGAAAGAAGCAGAGGTCAGGGTCTTATGCATGTGCTCATAGCAAAAATACATGTAAATAAGTAAAACGCATAGGCAATTCCATGCTAATGATACAAACAGTAAACAGAGATGAAGCTTAAAATGGGAAGGTATGAGGGTGGAACAAAGGAGCGAAAATGGTGAGGTAAATGTTAATGAGCATAAACCAAGGTGTATAAATGTGGAAAGAACTAATGTTCATGGCTGCTCCCCAGTTTTTGGGAGCTCCCCCGAAGCTGTCTCCATTTTGAATAAAGCTGTTGATGAGCAATGTGTGCAGGTAATGCATGATGGCATTGATCCGTTGTCTCCCTAGTCATTGGGCATCGCATGGAGTTGGGGTCTAACAGAGATCCCAGTGTCAACCCTCCCCCCGGCACCTTAAAAAAGTGGAGCGGTGCACACGGCAGCAGCATGCTGTCCAAAATTGGACCCTGGATGGCTGGAGCCATGCTCCAGCTGCTGGCCAGGCTCTGTGCTAATGGATTGCCATGGCTGCAACCCCTGGAAGCCGTCAGGACTCCAGGTAAGGCTGCTGAGGCCAGCCTTCTTTGCCCACCTGGGGCAACATGCTATGTGCCAGAGTGTGCATGCATGGGTTTTTCCCAAGAACAAGCAACAGAGGCACATATTGTGCTGCTGCTGTTTGTCCCTGGAGAAATGCACATTCCCACTCAAGGGGATGCATCCAATGCTGCCATCCCAATCTCTAATCTCCCTTGGCCTCACTTTCATCCCCTCCTTGCTTCACTTAATCTTTCTTTGAGATAATCTCATCCACAAGTATAAATTCAACTAACATTTCTGTGCTGATGACTCCCAGACCTACATCTCTACTCCAGGCTTGACATCTGTCCAAACTAAAATCTTAGCCTGTCTTTCTGACATATTTTTGAGGATGTCTAGCAGCTCAAGATCAACATCGCTAAATCAGACCTCTTAATATTCTCCTCAAGTTCTTCCAGCTACCTACTTCCTCAATCACTGTGAACAACAACATCTACCTGCCTGTCACTCAGGCCTATAACCTGGATATCATCTTTGACTTTGCTCTCTCTAGGTCCTCACATACAGGCAATGTCTAAAGCTCTCAGATTCTTTCTTTCTAATCTCTCTTAGCTATGGCCTTTCCTTTTCATCCATACAACTAATGCCCTTGTTCAGGCTCTCATTATCTCTTGTCTCTATTACTGAAACATCCTTTTCCTAGCAATCCTGCATTGCCCATATATATTCAGAACACTGCTGTGAAGATCATTTTCCTAGCCTGTCACTTAACTATGTCACTTTGCCCTTTTCTTCCTTTGACTGGATCCCCCTTCTCTATCACATCAAATATAAACTGCTTGTCTTTACTTACAAGGACCTCCATGGTGCACCCTCATCCTAGCTGTTATCTCTCAGGCAGTATCGAGACGTCGACTCCCAACTCTAGTCAGCCATCACCCACTTTCAAATAGATGCTTTCATGCTTTCTTCCAGGCTGCCCTTCACACAGGGGAGGAGCTCCCATAAATGTTATTTTGTTCTTCAAAATGTCCACTGAACTAACACAGTGTTCATAAATGTCAAGTGAACTAACACAATGTCCTTCCTCACAACTCTTTTGCCAGGATGCCTGCAAAAAAATTAACTACAATGAAGCATCTGGTACACAGAAGCCTCAGCCAGGCATGCAGAGAGATAAAATCTCACTGTTTCCTTGTGCTCACCCCTGGTTCACTTAGTCTCAGCCCATCTGTACTCATCTGGGGTCTCTTGTCTAGCTCTAAGGTTGGTCAGGGATTGTCTTTTTTATGTCTTTGTACACAGCTCTGAAAATGCAGTAATAATAATGGTGACAACCAACAGAAAGCAAATCAGAGTCCATCAAATCTGATCAGTTCACTAGGTAAGATCCTTTGTTGGATCCAACAGCAAAAACAGGAGACAGATCTCCACTGGAATCCATCTCTGACCAGTTAATTCCTGCCCAGCAGACAGAGATCAGATTGCTGCTGCAAAGATACAAACAGATATTCTCCAGCAAGCCAAAGTGCACTAACTTAGCAGTACACCAGGTGGAGACAGGAGTCAAACCTCCTATCAGGTGTTCACCTTCAGAGGCCCTGGGAAAACAGCATGGGACTTGGAGAAGGAAAGCAAGGACATGCTGGCATGGGGTGGAAGTCAACCATCGAAGAGCCCATGGACCTCTCCTGTGCTGCTGATGCCCAAAAAGGATGGCATCATCCAATTCTGTGTGTATTATCACAAGCTTAGTGCCATCACGTTGTTTTTTATCCCATGCTTAGAACAGGTGAGATTCTAGACAGATTTGGAAGAGTCCTCTATAAGAACACCATGAACCCCACTATGGGCTAGTGGGACTGCTGCTTGCAGAGGCAAAAAAGGACACTATGGTATAGTGCTGGTTATGCTAGTGTATTGGAGATACCATGCCCAAGATGCATTATTTTGCCTACTCTGGGACTGTGAAGCACATGATTAAAAGTGCTGTTAATTCCAGTTATTGTCATGAAAGGAGGTTCTAAATCACCTTGAGCCACCAGGGGTGGCATTCTATCCTTCTTTATTGTCTGGATGCCTAAGTGTCTAGATTTGGGCATCTATGTGGAATTTTTGTTGTCTACCTGTGTATTTTTCCTAGGCATTCTTGTGCATGTGGACAACAATGCAGGACTTCATAGTTCTGCAAACTGAGCATGCACAGTGGTGTCCAGGGCCCATACACATACCCCTTGTGGATGCATAACAGACTTAGACACCTAAAATGAAGCTGCCCAAAATCCATGCCTACCAGACCTATCCTCAAGAAAAGAAAGGAACTGCATGTGTCCTCCTTTTTTTCTCCCATAGCTCAGTGACTAGGATGCTCAGGTGGAAGTCCTGTGTTCTAAGCCCTCCTCACATAGTGGGGTTTGAACCAGAGCCTTTTTCACTTCCCAGGATGCCACAGGACAGCTATTCTCTGCACCTTTCTTAGGCACTCCTTTTAACACAATTATTGATGGGAAAAAGGATAAACAGGAAGGCAATGCTATGGGAAACATCTATCCCCCTGGAGACAAGCATCTTAGCTAGAACCAAGGACCCCTTCTTTCCAGGCCAGCAGCCACTTTACTGAGTCCCACACCCCTGATCTGCTTGCTTCCTCTTGGTTCCACATGTCTCCCACATACCTACCCCTTGTGATTTCCCAAGGGCCCAGCTTCAAAGGGAGGACTTGGAGAAAGGCCTTGAGAGTAACTGATCCATGGTGTGGTAGAGCACTGCACTGGGAAGTCTGAGGGACCCTGGCTCTAATTCCCTGCGTCTCGGGAGGCTTAGAACCTAGGTAGGTTGCCGCATGTGTGTCCTAGCATCTCAGCTGTTGAGGAAAATACAGGAGGTGGGTTCATCTCTCTCATTGTGCTTTTGCAACTGCAGTTGTCCACAAACAAACAGAATTCCCCTGGATGTGGAAAGGCCCCGTAAGCTACTGAAAATGACCTCTCAGATGATTTGGGAAGGATAGAATGCCATCTCAGGTAACCGGGGGCCCTGCAGGCATGCCCTGTTCTCACCTAGATGTGTAGCCATTGGGTGCATCTACATGAGATGCTTTACTGTGCAGTAGCATAGTTTACTGAGCACTAAGCATGCATGTCTACACATGCACATGCTTACTGCACAATAGTGAATTTACTTACAATTAGTTACTGTACAGTAGTGCTCATGTAGATGCCTGACCAGGAGCAAATCTGCTTCTGGTCAGCTGGCCAGCAGGGGGCAGGAGATTGCTCCCTGCCCCTGGGAGCTGCCTGTTGCTGGGGCAGGCTCCACCAGCAGTGCCTAGGTGGGGCCTTTGTCCCCTTGCCCCAGCAGCAGGGAGCTCCAAGGCCCCCACTCTGAGATGGCAATCAGGGATTGGGGGCTGGGAAATCCTTATCTCTTAGGCCCTGCTTTGCCATTGCAATTGGAGAGTGGGGGCTGGGGTATCCTTATCTCCCAGCCCGAGCTCTATGGTTGCAGGGCTCATTTGGGAGATATGTGTTGGGGAATTTCCAGGGGAATTTCCAGTGGGGTTTCTATAGCTCGGTCTTGCAGGTAAACGACTATGCATTTTCTCCTAAGCGATGACATGTGCTTTCCAAGGCTTCTATCCATAAGGGAATAAAGTAGCAACGATGGTGTCTTCCAAACAAGGGCATAATTCAAACCTAAGATTGTGAATGGCTCAGCCAACAGTATGAAGTCTCAACGTGCCCAAACAACAGCAGAGACATTTGAGATCGACACTAGGACCATCACCTTCGACTCTATCAGTCAGAGACTGAGATCACAATGAGGATCACACCAAACCATGCCTCACTGGCCAGAGTCACCTCACAAACTCCGGGACGCCTGACTTGTGAGAGGCTAACAAAGCCTAATTGGACAGAAAGTGTGTATGCTTGGCCACCGGCTCTGACCAATAAGTGCCATTGATATATGTTTATGTTTCTTTTGTTATTGTATGTTCTAGTCATATTTTGTGTTTTATTGTTGCTTGTGACCATCCCTCTGTTGTTAAACATGGTTGTTTAAATAAGCCTTCTCCACGATCCAACCCGGGAATCTCTAGAACCTCTTCTCAGATCCAGCTGACTAGCATTGGGCCGCGACAACATGGATCTCCCAGCACCAGCTGTAGAGCTGGCACTGGAGATAAGGATCTTCCAGTGCTAGCTCTGTGACCGTGGAGCTGGCACTGGGAGTTCCCTGCTGGCAAGGGCTTCGGAGCCTGTTCCCTATCGGTCCACAATCACAGAACTGAGTGGGAAACAGTCTTTCCACGATCATGGAGTGGGGGCTCGGAGCTGTCCTGGTCAGGGGCAGGTCCCAGCCCGCAACCCTCTGCCCCAATCTGCTGGTGGGACAGCTAGCAGCAAGCTAACTTCTAGCTGCCTCACTGGTGGATCAAGGGATGGGGCTGGGACCTGCCCCTCCACTGAAGATCTTTCCAAGTCCCCTTCCCCTGACTGGGAAGCCAGAACCAGGAGCTCCCTACTACTGAGGCAGGGGGACTGTAACAGGTACACAATTGGGGCCGCCCTTAATGTGGCCCACACACCTGTCTCTGGGGCAACCGCCCACCTACTCTCCTGCCATGCCTTGTTGTTAATTAATTAATTGATTGGTGTTAATTAGCAGGAGGCTGCCCTGGTACTGCCCCGCTGCCAGGGGGTGCTATCTGTGGCTCCTTTCCTCCCCAATAACATCTGCGAGGCTTGGGCTGCGGTAACTCAGGTCTCTCTCTGGGCCTTCTCAAGTGTTGCTAATGCCCTCTCCTGGGGCTCCCCATGTCCAACTTGGGCTTCCTAATGCTGCTGCCCCCCCTATCTGGGGCTCGCCATGCCCACACTTGGGCTTCCTAGTGATGCTGCCTCCACCTGGGGCTCACCATGCCCCCACTTGGGCTTCCTGAATTATGCTGCCCCCCTATCTGGGGATTCCCGTGCCAACGCTTGGGCTTCTTAATAATGTTGCCCCCTATCTGGGGCTCACCACGCCCGCACTGGGGCTTCTCTGTCACCCCCCCTCTGGGCTGGGTCTATGTACCCCCTATGCTGCACCCCCACTGGCACTGGGGTTCTCACACCCTGCTGTGAGTCCCCTATGAGGCCTCCTCCAACCCCTAATAGCCTCACCCAAACCACCGGTCTTGTAACAACAAGGCAACACAAGCCCCTGGGCTGTAACATAAATTGAAGCCGCCTGGCTAAAACAACATAGCTCAAGCCTCAAGAGCTGCCATAAGCTGTACCTGCAGTCAGGCTTCTTCCCGTATCCTAGTTTAGGGAGCTCCTGCCTCTCTGGCTGCTGGCAGGGGACTGCCTTAGGCCTCTGCTCCTGGGCTTTATAAGGGTCAAGCCCTGCCCCTTCTGGTCAGCTGACCTTCTTTGGTTGCCCCAGCAACCCACAGCTGTGCTCCTCAGTCACTGCTAGGGCTCCTTCCTTAGCAGTTTTCCCCTCTTCTGGCACAGGGCACCTCAGTGCTCTGTGACAGGGACATTGCCCCCACTCCAGCAGCAGGCAGCCCCCCACCTGAGGTAGGGTGCAATGTCCCAGCCCCAGGCAAGAGATAGTTGTCTCCTGGCCTGGTGCTCCGTACCAGTCTCTGGGCTAGCACCCAGGAGGAGCCTAGAGCTACCCCTGGTATTGGCAGGGGCCCATTTCAGGGTCCCAGGAAACAGGAGTAGTTTTCTGTCATTAGCAGCAAATCTGCTCCCACTTGTGCACATGTGCACACCTGCCCAGGAGCATTTACTTATGAGTAGTTTACTTGCAAGTAAACTGTTTCTAGACCTAATGCATGTGTAGATACACCCATTGGGGACTACATAACCCAACGTGCACTGCTCCCCTTCCACTTGAGACCTGGTCTGCACTCCTACTTCCAACCTTTGCCATCTCTCCAAGGTACTTTTATAGCCATAGCACCTGATTATCTCAAAGCCTTGATGCTTTTCCTCTCACCACACCTGTGTGACAGTGCATTTAGTTTTGCAGAGGGTAAGAGACCTGATATAGGTCACAAAAGGAGTCAGGGCAGGGAAGTAAACGTGGGTCCCCTTAATCCCAGATAAAGGAAAATTATTTGCTGCAGTTGCTGAGCAGTAGAAGCTGTCCAAACTTTTCAGGGAGAAAAAGCCACTGAGGTGAACCTGTGAACACTTTGTGACTTGTCAGACTAACCCCATGCCCAGGCTGGATCCAGACCATGGAGTATCTTTGCAGGCCAGATCTGGCATGAGGCTTAGAGCGGTGGTGGTGGAACTGGCAGTGGCTTCAACAGGGGCAGTGGTGGGAATGTGGGCCTAGGTAATGGGGACAGCAGAGATTACACTGGCAGGGGACCAGCAGCTTCAGAGCAGGTGAAGCTGTTTCAGCACAGTCCTTGCTTGCCTTCTTGTTGCCAATGGCCATGTCTACCTGAGCCCAGAGGCCCCAGATTATGTGGCAGGTCACACACCCCCATTTTTAGTAGGGCTGGTAGGTAGCTTGGCAGGCCAGATAAAGTAGCTCTTCTTGCTGGGTCTGGCCTGCAGGCCATATTTTTTGCACTTCTGTTATACACCATCTAGGAACATAGCAGGTAAAGCAGCTCTTCTCAGAGCTCTCAGCCCAGTCCCAATATCTTGGTTCCCAGGGAAACTCTACCTAAAGCACTGACTCTAATCCCAACTCAAGTCCCTTGCTATGTGCACAGTTTTATTGCTTCCCAGGTTTCCTCCACCCAAACCCTTGTTTAAGCAAAACAAGCACTGTCAGGGCACAAAAATGCCTGTTGTGCCCCTGAGAGCCGAAGACCCCAATGGACACTGACCACTTAACACAGAGCTAGGAGGTAAGAAAGGGCTGCAGTGGGTAGGACATGTCAGCTGAGTGGAGCCAAGGAGGGGAATGCCTCCCCTTCCCCAGTTCCTACTTAGCTCAGCCTCCTAGGGAGCCCTGCGACCACAGCCATGCAAACAGAGCATGCAAACAGGTGTGCTTCTGCACCTGGTGCATGAGTTAGCATGGGAGTTCACACAGAAGGGTGCGCAGGAGGGGCATGAGGCACTGGGCAACAAGCCTGAGGAAAAGTTGAGTACTTGGTAGTAGCGCATACTATTACCCGTGCAAGTGTGGAGATGCATTGTACTCCATGGATTCCTGCTCCAGCTGGATCTCCCGCCCTGGTACCATGGAGGCTTCCACCCAGATGCAGCCCATGGTTCCAGCCTCCACCCAGATCGAGCCCTTGACTCTGGGCTGTGGGGGCTGCCAAGTGCGGGTGCTGGCAACTGAGAATGGGAGCAAAGTCACCCCCACTTGTAGGTTATGCTCCCTAGTGGAGTGTCTGGATTGCCAGATGAGGGAGCTCCAGGCAGAGGTGAGAAGGCTAGGACCCATGTGCAGAAGATCAATGACTTCTGCCAGGCTCTTCTCCATAAGAATGAAGAGGGAAGAACAAGGATGGCTGACAACATGAGGATGGACAACAAGAAGATCAACCAAGAAGTCCAACTGGGAGTTGCTTGGAAGACGGTCATCTCTGGCTCCAAGACATGCAGCGGCAGGGTTACTCCTCCTCTGCAACTGCACAACAGGTATGCACTCCTCCTGGCACCAGCAAAGCCACCAGAAGAAGCACCAACTCTAGAAGAGAGAAGACAGCTAGCTACCACCCCAAAGAAGAGATGCAGGGAGGTTGTGGTGGGCAACTCCCTCTTGAGGGGGACAGAAAGAGCAATCTGCTGCCCTGATCCCCTATCCCATGAGGTCTGCTGTTTCTCAGGGGATTGTATCTGGGATGTAGCAGCAAGGATCCTTAAGCTTGTCTGGCCCTCTGATCACTACCCCGTGCTCCTCATCCATGTAGACACAAATGACACAGCTAGAAACAGTCCTGGCCGGGTCATGAATGACTACACGACTCTGGGGCCTGGGCTTAAGGGGTTAGGGGTAAAGGTAGTTTTCTCCTCAGTCCTCCCAGTTATGGGTCATGGGCACAGGAGGAATAGATGCATTGAAGAAGTGAGCAGAAGCCTGGCATTGGCAGTACTGCGAGGGCTTCATCTTCTCTGATCAGAGCACACACTTTAGAGACGGCGGCTTGGTGGGAAGGGACGACATCCACCTCACACCAAAGGGGTTAGCACTTTTTTTGGCTAGAATGGCAGACCTCCCAGATAGCGCTTTAAACTGAAATTGCTGGGGGATGGGCAGAAATTTACTACAGCAAGCCCAGTAAATGGCAACCAGGATATCAGTAAGACATGAAACAATAGGAAGAACACGGCAACACAAGCCGAAGTACTGGATTTTCCTCAACAAAACAGGAAGTCGTGGGCCTCCAATGGTAGACTCAGATGCCTTTGCACAAATGCCAGGAGCATGAGGAACAAGCAGGAAGAACTGGCCCTCCTGCTAACCAGTAAGGAGTATGATCTCATAGGGATAACAAAGATCTGGTGGGACTCCAACCATGATTGGACCACAGGTATAGAGGGCTATACCTTGCATAGGAGGAATCGCATAGGGAAGAAGGACAGAGGTGTTGCTCTCTATGTGAAGGACCAGTACACATCCCTGGAAGCTGAGATTGGCACAAAAGAAGGGTGACTTGAGACCCTCTGGGTTAAGGTACAGGGAGGGCATTGTGAAGGAGATTTGACTGTAGGAGTATATTAAAGACCTCCAAACCATGTGGAGGAGCTTGATCTGGAATTCTCCAGACAACTGGCAGACACTGGTGACTTCATTTACCCAGACATCTCATGGGAAGAGCACTCACCTAGATACGATTGGCCATGTAGCTTCCTCACTTGCATTAAAAAGCTCTATCTGACTCAAGAAGTGTGTGGGCTGACCAGGGGAAAGGCACTCCTGGATTTGATTTTGGCCAAAGGAGATGATCTAGTGTGTTACCTGAAGATTGAGGGTAATCTAGGCAACAGTGATCATGAGAGTTACTGTCACCATCCATCGTAAGGCAGGGAAATCAGTCAATAGGGTAGAAATCCTTGATTTTAGGAAATCTGACTTCTACAAGCTTAGGAGATTGGTGGGTGAGGCCCTGTGGGGCCATGGTCCAATGGGGAAGGGAGTCCAAGAAGAGTGGTCATTCCTTAAGGATACGATCCTTGGAGCACAAAGGAAGTCCATTCCTGTTCATAAGAAAGGTATCAAAAGGGCTGGGAGACCCCCTTGGCTCAATAGGGAGGTCATGGACCTCCTGAAAATTCAAAAAGAAGCTTATAAGAGATGGAAGCTGGGAATTATCTCCAAGGAGAAGTACACAGGAATGATCCACACCTGTAGGAAGCGGATTAGAAAAGCAAAGGCAGAAACAGAATTCAAACTGCCAACAGAAATCAAGGACAATAAAAAGTCTTCATTAGATACATAGGAAGCTGGAGAAAAAAATAAAGGAAGCATAGGGACGCTGATGAATGAAATGGGACAGCTGATAACTGACACTCAGGAGAAAACTAAACTCTTAAATGAATACTTCGTGTCGGTATTTCACCAGACTAGGGGTGTCAGCTTGCCTGACAGGATGCAGTATGGACAAGGATGGGGTGATCACTCACCTATAATTAGCAAATATTGTGTGAGGGAATACCTAGAGAGGCTGAATATCTACAGGTCAGCAGGACTGGATGAAATACACCCAAGAGTGCTGAACGAACTGGCTGATGTCATCGCACAACCAATGGCAAAACTATTTGAGAACTCATGACGCTCAGGAGAGGTCCCTAGAGACTGGAAGAGGGTCAATGTGGTGCCTATCTTCAAGAAAGGAAGGAAAGAGGATCCAGGGCCTAGGCCAATCAGTCTGACCTTGACCCCTGGAAAAATCCTGGAAAAATTTATCAAAGAATCCATCAGTAATTGGCTAAGAGAAGGCAGAATTCTAAACGACAGACAACATGGCTTCATTGCAGGCAGGTCATGCCTGACCAACCTCCTCTCCTTCTACAATCAGGTAACTTGCCACCTGGATAAGGAAGATGAGGTTGATGTCAGATACTTGGATTTTAAAAAGGCCTTTGACTTGGTCTCCCATGATGTCCTCATGGTAAAATTGGGAAATGCAGCCTTAACAACTTAATGGTCCAGAGGTTGGACCCAGAGACTGTTAATAGATGGAAATGAGTTGACATGGTGAAAGGTGACCAGTGGTGTCCCCCAGTGTTCAGTACTAAGACCAGTGCTTTTCAACATATTCAATTGTTCATCAGTGATTTAGATACAGGTGTGAAAAGTGTACTGGCAAAGTTCATGGATGACACCAAGTTATCGGGGAGTGCGGTCATGCTGGAGGACATGCTGAGGATACAGGCTGACCTGGACAGGTGTGTAAGGTGAGTGAATCAAAACCTGATGATGTTGAACACTGAAAAGTATAAAATGCTCCACCTGGGGAGAAATAATCCACAACATACTTACAGACTCAGCAGTGCTACACTATTGAAAAAGATCTAGGGGTCATGATCAACCACAAAATGAACATGAGCTACCAGTACAATGCTATAGCTAGCAGAGTGAACAATACATTGGCATGCATCAACTGATGCATCTCAAGCAAGACTAAGGATGTCATCCTTCTGCTCCCCTCAGCATTGGTGAGACTACAGCTGGAGTAGTGTGTCCAGTTCTGGATACTGCACTTCAAGAAGGATGTGGAAAAGCTTGAAAGAGTCCAAAGGAGGGCCACAAAAATGTTTAGAGGTTTGGAGAACAGGCCATATGAGGAGAGGCTGAAGGACATGGAACTGTTCAGCCTGGAGAAGAGAAGACTTAGGGGGGACTTGGTAGCAGCCTATAAGTATATAAGGGGCAAACATCAAGGGCTGAGAGAGCATCTGGTCACCAAGACACCACAGGGGAAGTCAAGGAATAATGGACATAAACTGCTGGAAGATCACTTCAGATTGTATATAAGGAAAAACTTCTTCATGGTTCGAGTGTCCAAAGTCCGGAACAGACTTCCCCCAGAGGTGGTACAGTCACCTACCCTAGAGATCTTCAAAAGATGACTGGACTCACACTCTTCCTGCCTAAGAGCAGGGGGCTGGTCCTAATGATTTCATGAGGTCCCTTCCAGCCCTTAACTTCTATGACTCTATGTTTTCCTAACAGTCAAAACTTGCTTAGATGTTTAAAAAAAAACATAACAAAGAACCAAAAGCTGTAGCCTGGTGGCAGTGGCTATATACCCATGGGATCATTACTCCATCATGACTGGCATTTGTATGTGACAGTGACCATACCCTGAGGTACAGACACCAAGTACCTGAGAGCCCTGGCCCCCCTCAGGAAGAGGGCAGGGTGACCATCCATCCCCTGATGGAGTGGGACAGTCCCAAAATGGGAACATCAAGTTCCGGTCCCAGGCTGCAAGATTCCAGGACAGTCTATGGGGGGAGGGGGAAGATTGAGGCCCCCACAGTGAGGAAGGGAGTGGGACAGGGGCTGACCCTGGGGGCACTCCCCAGCCAGGGTGGTGCATGAGGCCTGGGCCCAGGGCAGGGGGTGGGACCAAACCATGGGTAGCTTGCCTAGGAGGTGGGGAGAGCAGCTCCTTGCTGCTGTGTGCACTCCTGGGAGGGAGGAAGTGGGGGACATGTGCCCCCAGATTTGTGTGTGGGGTGGGGGCAGTTGTAGACTGCCATATCCTCTACCAACATAGTGGGGGTGGTGGCATGGAGTTGTGCCCCTCACTGGTGTACTTTGCTATGGTGGTGCGGCTGGCATGGGGCTCCCCGGGGGAGGGCAGTAGGATGGGGAGCCCTGCAGGGGGCAGCCTGCATCTTCCCCTACCCCCACATGGGCTCCACTCGACTTTGCTCTGGCTGTGCCACGGTGGGGGTGGGGAGGCAGGCATGTGTTCCATCTTTCCATTCTGAAAAGGCGGTCACCCTAGAAGAGGACTGTCACATGTCCATCACCTTAGGCCCCCCACCAGGCAAAAATAAAAGTTGGTGCCTGTGGCCTGAGGTGTCCTCACCTTCCAACTGCCTGACATCTCTGCTTCAGTGCTACCTGAATGTCCTACAAAGGTCTCACTGCCAGAAAGGTAAGAGTTTTATTTTCTGGTGCTTCCCTACCACAAAGCCCTGTTGACTGACTGACTACTTTCAGGCAACTGATGTTAGAAGTTAGAACATTTCCAGTTTCCCAAATGCCTCCTGTCACTACACCTCTTGTCACTACACAACAGAACCATGAGCATTCCTGGATCTTACACCTGCACCTCCAGAAATGTAATATACTCATCCAGTGCACTGAATGCCCTGATGGAAACTATGTAGGAGAAACTAAGCAACAACTGCATATCAGAATTAACGTACACTGAAAATCCATCAAAGACAAAAATACCCAATTACCTGTGGGTGTACATTTTGCACAAGAAGACTACTCTCTCTCCAATATCTCAGTTCTAATCCTCAAAGGGAATTTACAAAATACCTTTCGTAGATGAGCCTACGAACTTCACTTTATAAATGTACTGGATACAAAAAATCATGGACTAAATACAGACATTGGATTTATGGCACATTATAACCTGCCTGCCATCTGATAACCCCAGGTAACCTGTCTACATTTTACCAGTCACATTTTATCACCTGTTGCCTGTTACATTTTATCAACTGTTGACATGGGTGGAAAATTGGCTTATGAGATGCACCCAGAGAGTGGTGGTGGATGGGTCAGTTTCTACCTGGAGAAATGTGGGCAGTGGAGTCCCCCAAGGCTCTATCCTGGGACCAGTACTGTTCAGTATCTTCATTAGTGACCTGGATGAGGGAGTAGAAAGCATTCTGTCCAAGTTTGCAGATGACAGCAAACTATGGGGTGAGGTAAACAAACTTGAGGGCAGGGAGCGAATCCAAGTGGATTTGAAAAGACTGGGGAAGTGGGCGGAACAGAATAGGATGCAGCTTAACAAAGATAAGTGCCATGTGTTGCACATAGGGAGGAAGAATCATCAACACACCTATAAACTGGGAGGTGCCATTCTAAGTAGCACAACTGTGGAAAGGGATCTCGGAGTTATAGTCGACTCCAAAATTAACATGAGTCACCAATGGGATGGAGAAATAAATCAAACTAACCACACTCTTTTTTGCATAAGTAGGTGCATCACAAACAGGTCTAGGAAGGTGATACTTCCCCTCTATGCGGCATTGGTTAGGCTGCAGCTGAAGTACTGCATCCAGTTTTGGGTGCTGCACTTCAAGAGGGATGTGGATAAGCTGGGGAGGGTTCAGAAGAGGGTCACCTCTCTAGTTAAATGCCTACAGGAAAAACCCTATGAGGACTGATTGAAAGACCTGAATCTCTTCAGCCTCCACAAGAGAAGGCTGAGAGGTGATCTTGTAGCCATCTACAACCTCATCAGGGGGGACAGCAGGAAACAGGGGATACGATGTTTACCAGGGCGCCCTTCGGGGTAACTAGAAACAATGGCCAGAAACTGAAGGAGAGCAAATTTAGATTGGACATCAGGAAAATATTCTTTACAGTGAGGGTTGCCAAAATATAGAATACGCTTCCAAGGGAGGTAGTGCTATCTCCTTCCTTGGAGGTATTTAAGAGGAGATTGGACAAACACCTGACCCAGGGCAGGGGGTTGGACTCAATGATCTAACACTAAAATCTATGAAATCTATGAAATCTATTCCCCTTTCGTTCCCCCATCCCCACCTACCTGTCTCACACCCATTAACTTCTATCCCCTCTGATCTTCCCTGTCATGCATTTGCATTCTCACAGACATGCATTTTGCATATTGGCGTAAGCTTCTACTCGACCTTAGAGAGATGGCATATACCAGGAGTCTCTCCCTGTGCCTGAAGAAGGGTGCCTATGCCCAAAAGCTTGCAAAGAACATTTTTTCAACTACTCAGTTGGTCTAATAAAAGATATCACATTTTCCCAAATAACCTTGTCTGTGTATGGCCTAAGGTAAAACTCTCATGAGCACTGAATGAAAAAAAAACCCTTGTAAACCAATATGTATGGCTAACTCCATTGCAATCCCCCCACTGTCTTGCTGCTACATGTCGGGGGGGGGGGGGGGTTGTTTGTTTTTTTAAGCCTTATTCAATGGCATAGGGTGTTGGCTGCAGCCAAGGCTGGGGATTGTGACTGGAGTGTGCCAGTACTCCTGCTGGAACTTAAATCCTGGCTAGAGGGTTTGTTTTGCCACACCCCTCAGCATCAGACCAATCACCATATTTGGGGTCAGGAAGGAATTTTCCCCATTGGTATAGGCGGTGAGGGTTTTTGCCTTCCTCTGTAGCAAGGGGTAGGGCCCTCTATCTGGGATCTCTTGGGTATATATTAATAATCTTTTACAGAAGCAGGACATTGGCTGCCATGATTCCCCTTCTTTGCCTGTGCCTGGTTAGGGTGTTGGACTGGATGACCTATGGAGTTCCTTTCCAGCTTTACTTCCCTATGATTCAATGAATTATGACATAGTGGGTGTGTCTACATGTGCACCCTATTAGGAGCAGATTTGCTCCCAACTGGAGAAGCCTAGTACAAGGATGCTTCCACCCTTCTGTGCCCCTCTGCAGCAGCCAGGGGGAGCTACAGAATCCCCTGGGGGCTGGCAAGGTGCATGGGGGCCAGTCCCAATGCACTTGGGGCCAGGAAAG
Organism: Alligator sinensis; assembly: GCF_000455745.1. Taxonomy (NCBI): domain Eukaryota; kingdom Metazoa; phylum Chordata; order Crocodylia; family Alligatoridae; genus Alligator; species Alligator sinensis. The sequence continues at coordinate 2,160,029 of NW_005842134.1, read as the reverse complement.
CTCTCCCAACTACAGTGGTAGCTGTCTTCTGGCCCCGTGCACATCAGGACAGGACCTGATATGGCCAGGAGACAGCTGCTGCTGCAGCAGAGAGAGCTCTCTTGGTCCTGCGCATGCTGGGACACACAGCTGCCAGTGAGCCTCCTGCCAGGCAGGTCCTCTTGCTTAGCAGGGGAATGGCTGGGATCTGTCCCACAAGTGGCAGATGCCAGCAAGCCCCATGTACTCCGCTGGGCTAGGGGTGCACAGGGCTCAAGCTGCCCTACTTGAGTTCCCATCCCCCACCCACCTCCTGGAGCAGCTCTGCACAGTGCAGAACTAGGACAGTGAGCAGGGACTGGAGTTCCCAGCTCTGCAGTATGCCGGGCTGCTCCAGAGAGCTAGTAGGGGCTGGGTTCCCAGACCTCACTTGCTCTCTGAAGGTACCAGCTCCATGATGGGACCTGGGAGCTGGGGCAGGGGGCAGAGAGCTCCCCAATCCTGGCACTGATTGGCTCCCGGCTCCTGGGGGGAGCCAGGAGCTAAGTAGTGCCAGGACAGGGGATAGAGAGCTCTCCATCCCCCATGGCTCCCTGCTGCCTAGGCTGACCAGGAACAAATTTGCTCCGAGTAAGCATCTACAAGTGCGGTACTACACTGTAATTACTGGGCAGTTAATGTAGTACCTGTATTTATTGTGCACTAAATGCCCCACACATGTAGACTATGAAGCTTTACTGTGCAGTAGATTAGACTACCATGCAGTAAAGCATCTTGTGTAGATGTGCCCACTGTTCTACAAAACCCAGTGCTCCAGAATTCAGTCATGTGCCATGTGTGTAGCCTGCTGAGGTCACTCATCTGTAGGTTTGATGTTTCCGAGGAATATGTAAATAAACTTCATCATCCACTTGGACATTTCTCTGATTCTCCTCCTTTCTTTTATAAAGTTTTAGTTGTTCAGTTATATACTAGAAGCCCAATTTGATCAAAGACACCTGCCAATGAATAACACAGAGAAAAGATTTAAAGCAAACAGTTTGCCAATGATCCATCAGGTTAAATGTTTAGTACCAAGAGAGGGGGGTTCTTGAGACATTTAGAATAATGAACAAATTCACAAAGATCAAAGCCTCCTGGATTATAGTTTGCAAACAGAATAATTAACTGAAATTCATCCAGTGAATCAAACTTTAATCCTCTTACTGAGTAAGACTCAAAACCTATTTAAAGAAGCTTTCCTTTTTTCCTTTCAAATACTACAGCAGAAATGCTGCAGCATGGCTTCCACTTCACAGAGTAACTTTCCACTGAATACACATAAGCATTTCCCAATCTCTCATTTCTACCTGTAGGCTAAAAGTGTCCTTTCCACACCTGAGTATGTCAGCTCTTTGCTCTGAAGCTTGCTCTCTGAAAAACCTACTTTCCTTTGCCAGACTTTCGCTTTCTAGAAGAGGCCATCACTTACACCATTTAAATGCTGATTTTTCATTAAAATGTGAGGTCTTTTACCTTCTTGGATCTTGCAAGCTAAAGTGGAAATTATGTCCCATTTAACATTATTCATTTCACCATGGGAAGGCCATCATAATCTAGTGTGTCAGGATGGAAACAGCCTGTAAAATTTGTTTCCCAGGAATTTCTCCTCCTTGTAGTTGCTTCTTTGTGGCTCAGTCTTAAGCATAGAGGATGTTGTGTTATAGAAGTAGATTAATTAATGGATTTTCAGGGATTTGAACAGGGTGGCAAAGAATTGTACTTGGGCACCTAAGTCCACCTAGATGCCTAATAGGTGGAACAGAACCTGGCCCACCATGCTTAGAAAAAAGTTTTAGTAGTGCTAAGGGGATGCTGTTGCCATGATGGCCTATGACATAGGCAAGAGGCAAGGATTATTGTTATGCTATCTTTTATTGGAACAACTGAACATTTGGGATAGACATAGGCAAGGTCTTGGTCATCACAGTATACTTCCTCAGGCCTCTATAAGAAAGGTTCCTGGAGTGCTGGAGTTGGGTCTGTATAATGAGGATACATTTGGGCTAGGAGAAAACAGACAAAGTAGAGATCCATACACATGCAAGGCATGCATGCAAATATGGTGGGTGGATAGCTGGATAGGTTACTGGGGCCAGTCTGGAGAAGAATGGAGAGTGGCATATTCAGGATAGAGATAGTCTATGGCAATGAAGAAGAAAGGCATCATTTTAACTTGGAATGTCCAGGAACTGTTGACAAATTCCCTGACTCAGAAACACATAGCTGACAAGAGCTTCTCATGTATCCTAGCACAGGGAGTTTACATGCCAATGATTCCCATTAATGTTGCAGTCTCTGCTAATACATTTCATATTTTCAGTGAAATTCTGTCAAAAAAAGCAGATTTAGCCAAAAAACAGGTAAGACAAAAAATGGGAAAACCTGCTGTATGCTAGACCCTGCCTCTGGAATTTATTGTTGTAACACTATGCATCTTTCTTCCAGGATTGCAAAACACCTTAAATCTTCTCCCCAAGTTGTGGATGAGGAAATGGAGGCATGACAAGCGGACTTGCCTGAGGTCAGAGAGTGAGTCAGTATCAGACTGTGCTTGGTTCCATAGCAGAATGGGAGGAGAGGTGCTGGCCGTCAGGTGATGAGTTCTGATATGCTGTAGCTGGTGCTTTTGAAAAACACCAGTGGGCTATGTCTCAGCATGTGGATGGGCTGAGGGTTTAGGCCATGACACAAAACTTCAATGAATGTTAGTAACCTGCTTACTTTAGCCCTGCCCTCACACTGTTTCACTGCGCCTGCTAATCTTTCCTAACACTGTACAAGGTTTGCTCTCTAACAAGCGGCACTTATTAGATCATCATTAGGTTGAAGATCTAATTGCTGTAGGAAGCACTGCCAACTGCTGCAGAAAAAGTGTTTCATTATCAGATGGAGCAGGGACACTTTGGAAACCTTTTCTGTTCATTACTAGTTTATGTGCCCTGAGGGACTGTTCCAAGGGCCAGTCACATAGAAACCCTTATTGAGACGAAGTCAGGTAATAACACTATGCCATACTGTCATGTTGGATCTGCAGCCTGCTCCAGGGAGAGGGACAGAGCAGGGGCTGGACTCCCTAATCCAGCCAATACAGAATGTTGCTAAGCCTGGCAAACACTCCCAGCCCACCCAGCTCTGCCCAGGTTGGGTAAGCAAGAGCTAATGCCAATCTCCACTCAGAAGTAAAGGCATCTAGATGCATCTGAAGTAGGCTGTCACTTATGAAAGCTTATGCCTTTCTACACACCTTAGTTTCTAAACTGCCACCCTGCCCTACTTTTTGGTTTTGGACACAGTATACTGATCTTCTGTCAGACCCCCATGCTTTTTTTGGCAGGGGTTGCCCTATTTGTGTGGAAATGAGCTCTGTCACTCTACATGGATTCCATTGTTTCTAAGCTATTTCCAGGGATGCTTGGGAGGAGCTCACTGAAGGATGAAGCTTGGAGGGAGGCACTGAAGTTGCAAGAGGGAAGAGCTTGTAGGAGACCCCATGAAGTCAGTTTGTGCACATGACTAGAATACCAGGTAGAGCTGCAGCATCCTGCAACATAGTTGTTTTACCAAAGAGCCAGATTACTTTGACAAGCATGGACTGCTCTCACCCAGCATGCATCACATGAAGCACAATGGGGGCAAGCAACCTACTGCAGTGATTCTCAGCCAAGGCTGCATGCTCTTGGAGTATGGTCATCATGGGTGACTTCAACTACCGAAACAACTTGTGGGATGAGCACTCAGGAAGATCTGATCACTCAAAAAGCTTCCTCACTTACATTGAAGAGCTCTGTCTAACTCAAGAAGTGTACAGGCCAACAAGGGGCAAGGCACTTCTAGACTTGGTTTTCGCTGAAGGGAATGATCTAGAGAGCAAGCTGAGGATCAAATAGAAACTAGGTGACAGTGACCACAAGATGATCATTTTCTCCATCCACTGTAAGTCAGGAAAATCAGACAGTAGGGTAGAACTCCTTGATTTTAGGAAAGCTGACTTCCACAAGCTTAGGAGATTGTTTGGCGAGACCCTGAGGGTCCATGTTCTGATGAGGAAGGGCATACAAGAAGAGTGGTCGTTCCTCAAGGAAGTGATCGTAGGAGCACAAAGGAAGTCCATTCCCTTTCATAAGTAAGGCAGCAAAATGGCTGGGAGACTCCCTTGGCTTAATAGGGAAGTCATGGACCTCCTGAAATTAAAAAAACAAGCTTACAAGGGATGGAAGTCAGAAATAACCACCAAAGAGGAGTACTCAGCAATAGCCCACATCTGTAGGGAGCGGATTAGGACAGCAAAGGTACAGACCAAATACAAATTGGCAACCAGAATCAAGGACAACAGAAAGTCCTTCTTTAGATATGTAGGAAATGAGATTAGAAATAAGGGGAGCATAGGGCCTCTGATGAATAAAATGGGACAGCTGAAAACTGACACTCAGGAAAAAAACAAACTCCTGAACTTCATGTTGGTATTCCACCAGTCCAAGGGTGTTAGCCTGTTTGACAGGATACAGGATGAACAAGGTGGGGGTGATCACCCTCCCACAGTTGGTGAAGATCTTGTGGGGGAACACCTAGAGAGGCTGAATATCTACAAGTCAGCAGGACCCGATGAACTACACCTGAGAGTGCTAAAAGAACTGGCCGACATCATTGTATAATTTATGGCAAAGTTACTTTAAGACTCATGGTGCTCAGGAGAGGTCCCAGAAGACTGGAAGAGAGCCAGTGTAGTGCCTATCTTCAAGAAAGGGAGAAAGGAGGGCCTGGGGAATTACAGGCCAATCAGTTTGACCTCAATCCCTGGTAAAATCCTGGAAAAAATTATCAAAGAATCCATTACTGATAGGCTAACAGAAGACAGTATTCTGAAGCATAGCCAACGCAGCTTCGTTACAGGCAGGTCATGCCTGACCAACCTCATTTCCTTCTCTGATCGGGTAACTCGCCACCTGGATAGGAGAAATGAGGTTGATGTCATATAAGTGGACTTCAAAAAGGCCTTCAAACTAGTCTCCTATGATGTCCTCATGGTAAAATTGGGAAAACGTGACCGCAAATACTTTATGGTCCAGTGGCTAGGTAACTCGCTCTGTGGTAGGACCCAGAGAGTATTGATTGATGGAACTGAGTCAACATGGCAGAAGGTGACCAGTGGCATCTCTCAGTGTTCAGTACTCAGATCAGTGCTTTTCAACATGTTCATCAATGATTTGGATTTGGGTATTAAAATCAAACTGGCAAAGTTCGTGGATGACACCAAACTATGGGAGAGTGTGGTCATGCTCAAGAACAGGCTGGCAATACAGGCCAACCTGAACAGGCTTGCAAGGTGGGCGGACCTCAACCTGATGATGTTTAATACGGAGAAAAGTAAAGTGCTCCATCTGGGGACAAATAACCCATAATACACTTATAGGTTCAGCGGTGCTATGCTTGTCAGCACCACAACTGAAGTGTCATAATAGATCAGTTTTTCCCAACCTGTTCCAGCCCAAGGCACACTTACATTAATACATTTTTCTGTGGCACACCTGTTAAGGCATTCCCCCATCCTCATACTTATTAAAGCTCATTGTCATGGCAAAATTCCGGGGCACACCTATTCGTTTCTGATGGCACACTTTTATGCCATGGCACACTGGTTGGAAAACACTGTAATAGACCACAAAATGAGCATAAGCTACCAATAAGATGCCGTAACTGATAGAGCTAATCACACACTGGCATGCATCTACCGAGGCATCTCAAGCAAGGCTAAGGATGTAATCTTCCCGCTCTACTTGGCCTTGGTGAGACCGCAGCTGGAGTACTGCATCCAGTTCTGGGTGCCACAATTCAGGAAGGATCTGGAGAAGCTCAAGAGAGTCCAAAGGAGGGCCACACATATGATTAGAGGCCTAGGGAGCAGGTCATATGAGGAGAGGCTGAAAATTTGGGGACTGTTCAGCCTGGAGAAGAGAAGACTCAGAGGGGACTTGGTGGCAGCCTATAAGTACATTGGGGCACATCAGGGCCTGGGGGAGCATCTGTTCACCAAGGTCCACCAGGGGAGGACAAAAAACAATGGGCACAAACTGATTGAAGATCACTTAAGACTAGACATAAGGAAAAACTTTTTTATAAGTCAAGTGCTGAGGGTTTGGAACAGGGTCCTCCCAGAGGTGGTACAGTCACCCACATTGGCGATCTTCAAAAAGCATCTTGATGCCCACCTTGTTGGGGTCATCTGATCCCAGCAGTCTTTCCTGCCCAAGTGCAGGGGGGGCTGGACCTGATGATCTGTAAGGTATCTTCCAGCCCCTAACATCTATGAAGCTATGAAACTAGGGTGGTACGAGGCAGGGTAATGTGGGGCAGTGGGTAGGAAAACAGAAAAGTATAGGTATGAAATGACCTGGTTATTAGTATTGTGGAGGCACACAGAGACCCGTATCAATGGTGCCAAGCACCATGCACATTGTAACAGGGAGCTGGTGGCACTGTTACAGAAGAGTAAAGAGAGTAAAGAGAATCTTACCAAACGCTGCGGGACCAGCTGGCGAGATGACATCATTTTGCCGGTGCCGGGAGCATTTGCAGCATTGGAGACCAGCACAGCTGGTAAAGTGTCAATTAATGAGCCCCTATAAGAGGAGCTAGACTTGATTAGTAATTTCCCCAGAAGGGGAGAGGAGCCAGAGCCGAGAGACAGTTGCAATGACAGAGCCAGTTTCCTGTGCGGAGGCACAGGAGTGACGCGGGCAGCATGCACAAAGGAAAACAGAAGCCAGGCAGCCTGTTACACCAAGAGTGAACCTCACTGGAAACTCTGCGGGACCAGGTAGTCCTGCTTAGTTAAGAGACTTTGTTGCTAGACATTGGGAATGAATGTTTGTGGACTGACTACACTACCTGACCAGGCTGGAAGCTGGATCTCTCCAGGTGGAGAGAAAGAGTGAATTAAAAAGCCTGAAGCTGGATGATTAACAATTTGACTTGCAGTTTGTTTAGCTTCACTTTCTGAGAGGGAGAGAGAGCAGAGGGGGGAGGAAGGAAACACTGAGTGCTGGGTAAGTACCTCAGCCTTCCCAGAAGCTTGTTTCAATGCATAAGGGTGTTACCCTTGGGGAGGTAGATTGCTGGCTTCCCCAGCTGCAGGAGTATTAAGGAAAGAGTGAGTGTCACTCTGGGCATTAATTAAAAATCAGAGGCCATCCACCTGTGAGTACTAACTTTAACTCCTATCAAAGTCATGGCAGGCGAGAAAATCTCAAAGGAGGGAAGGAGCTGCCAAAGTGCGCTGTCTTTCTGACTTGATTTGGGACACCCGCTCACACACATGTATAGCAAATAGATGGTCCCTGCCCTAGGAACTGACAGGCAGGGGCCACATCTACATGAGATACTGACTGCACAGTTGTTACTGTGCAGCACAGGCAGCGGAAAGCTGGGGCTAAAGAGGCTAAGCCCCAGCAGTAATGCCAACTCATGAAAAAAATCACAAGACTCCCGACTTCCACGTCAAAATAACTCTGACTCATGATCTCCTGACAGAGAGATCAAATCTGGGAATTTTTTCTTTTTTTTTTCTGGCACACGTAGAGAGTGCCAAGCTAGTAAGTCTGTGGAGGGGAAAGGGAAGGTGGGGAAAGATGTGTGTGGGGGGCAGATCAAGGCCCCCACACTGAGGGAGGCCATGGGGCAAGAGGCAGGGGCAGGGGCTGGGGTGAATGGTGCCCTGGGATGTGTGGTGGGATGGTCGGAGCCTGGGCAGCTTGTCCAGGGATGTGGGGGGCCTCCCACCATTGTGCACACCCCGAGGGAGGCACAGGGGGCACATGCCCCCAGGATTTGTGCATGGGGAGTTGCTGGGCTGCCACTGTGGGCAGGGTTCTGCACCCCACTGCCATCGCCACTGCCTTGGAAGCTGCGTGATGCCATATTCCTGCCGCCACTGGGCTGTGCTGCATTCCCTGCCCACCTGGCAGCAACAGGCACATGGGATTGTGGAACCACTGAGGCAGTTGCAGCAGGACACAGAGCCCAGCCCACAGTGGCCTCCATCCCGCATACAAATCCTGGGTGCACATGCCTCCCCATGCCCCCCCTGGGGTGCACGCTGTGGTGGGACCCCCCCATACCTCTGGATGAGCCTTCTGGCCTCCGACTGTCCTACCACCCACCCCAGGGTCCCATTCGCCCCAGCCCCTGCCCCTGCCCCACTCCCTCCCTCACTGTGGGCACCTCGATCTGGCCTCCTGCCCCTTCCCTCTATCCCCACCCCTTCCGCCTCCATGGACTTACCTGCTAGGTGGCGTGGGTGTGTGTGTGTGTTTGTGTGTGTGTGTGTGTGTGTGTGTGTGCGCTACTCAGCCCCCACAAATAATACGTTTTTCTCTGCCTATGATGTGCAGTCATTTAGTATTTGAATACATAAGTACTAAATGACTGCTCAGTAACCAGAGTTACTTCGCAGTAGCATCCCCAAACGGCTTTTTGGTGATGCTGTCCATGAAGTAGGTCATTATTACTGTGCAGTAGCATTGTGTTGTAGTGATTTGAGATAGTTATGACACAGTATAAATAATGAATAACAATTGCTTTGTAAGACTATAGTTTTCATGTACAGATGAATGAGTGTGAAGTGAATGGAAAAATGTTGAAAGAACAATGTGCAGACAAACAGGTTACCAAAAGGTAAAAGAATTCCAGGGAGAGGCTGAAGACACAGCTCATAACAGACACAGCAAGGAGATAAGAGATAAGCTAGATGATCTGAAGGACAACACTCAAAATGTTGTTGAGTAAACTCATCTGTTTGTCAGAGTGGAAAATTACTGGGGAAAATTACTGGGGTTCAAACTTCAGGCATGAAGTCAAGAACGGCAGACCTGGTCTCTCAACACCAATTTGATGCCCCCTGGTTAGGTAACACTCTGCGTACTTCACTTGAGCACAGACACATTTCTGACCAGGCCCCATTCCTCATCTCATACTCTTAGGCTGGCTACCTATTGCGGTACCGACCAACAGACTTTGGTAACTATAACATCTGCAGAGTAACTGGGAGTATATGAATATATGAGCGCTCTTCTGAATATCATAATCAATGAACACAGTATCTTGCCTTATCCTCCTTATATAAATTTTGCTTGTCATTTTCAGGGACACTGTAAAACTGTTTGTCGCAGAGCACTGAAGTGCCCTGCTCCTAAGGAGGAGAAACTGCTAGGGAAGGGACCCTAGCAGTGAGTGAATAAGGAGCCCAGCTGTGGGTTGCCGGGGCAACCAGGGAAGGTCAGCTGACCGGAAGGGGCAGGGCCTGGCCCTTATAAAGCCCAGGGGCTGAGGCCAGGCTAGCAGTTCCCTGACAGTTGCCAAAGAGGAAGGAGCTCTCTTATGGAAGGGATGGAGTATTTCCTGGTAGGCTTGAGCATTGTTATGGCCAGGCGGCTTCTGTTTAAGTTATAGCCTATTGGCTTGTATTTTGTGTTGTGGTTTATCACCAGTGGTTTGGGTGAGGCTATTAGGGGTTGGAGGAGGCCTCATAGGGGACCCACAGTGGTGTGGGGGGCCCAGTGCCAGTAAGGGCGCAGCATCCTCATAGGGGACTCACAGCGGAGTGTGAGGACCCCAGCGCCAGTGAGGGTGCAGCATCCGGGGTACACTGACCCCAGCCCCAGAGAGGGGCAGCTGAGAAGCCCCAGTGTGGGCAGGGTGAGCCCCGGAGAAGGGGGTAGCAATGCAGCGAGCCCCGGAGAAGGGGACAGTATTACGGAGGAGGCCCCAGAGAGAAGGGCGGCCTTACGGAGGGCCCGAGCACCAGAGAGACTATAGACCTGGACAGAACAACGTCCATTCCACCTGCGAGGCTTGGGGTGTGGTATTGGGGTGGTAGGAGCCACGCATAGCCCCTAAGGCTAGGGTGCCCTGGAAGCACCCATTTGTAGAGCGGGACCCATGAGGGGTCCAGGAGTCCACAGGGCAGAGACTACAGCAAGACGTGCCCAAGAGGGCGGAAAAGGCAGCCTCCCTAACATATTTCAACATCAAAGACGTGGCGGGCGAGAAACTGAGGGTGCCCTTGGGCCAACTTGGCACAAGAAGGGGCCTTGAGGATATCACGGCCCTCCTGTAGGACCCTGCCTGTGACACTGTTTGAAAACCCAAATAAATTATGTCAGCAGGATTGCCATGTTCCATATTTTAACTGAAAAGCTCGAAGAATTATAGTAGTCTAGTGAAGCACAGTTTTCTTTTACAGGTTTGTGTTGGTGTTTTCACTGTAATAAACATACCCAGTTACAAATTGTATAATTCTATTTTCAATTCTCTCAATTTGGATCAGCACTAGATGCTGGCCCAATTTAGCCCTGTCAGTAAAACTCAACCCGTAGCTTCTGCACTGCCAACTGTTTGGTTTTGGTTTTCCCACCGAGCTCTGCTTGTGTATTTCTTTCCTGAGCTGCAGCAAACTAGTGATTTACTGCTCTTCCCATCCTGAAACCCCAGCCAATGACAATGAACCTCTCTTTTGAACTTTGACTGCCCCTGCTATTCCAGTCCTGTATACTCAATTTCTTTTCCCAGGAAGTCAGACTTTACTTAAGAAATGTTTCTATGTCTGGATATATGTGGGACTTGAGATGAACTATTGCATTCTTTCAGGTCAGTGAGCTTCTATGGACTCTGCATGACATGGATTATTGACATGACAGAGCAGGTCAATGTAATTGCCACACAAGTGCACAAAATTATACACTGAAAAGCCTCAGGAGAGTTGGGCTGAAAAAAGATAATGTGCATGCCAAATAATTCTCTCACTTCCAACCTTTCTCCTTCCTCCCCAGATTTTCTGAAGACTCTACTCTGCCCTATGAAGTAATAACTTGGAAGTTTTCATTTTAAAGATGAAACTGTTTGGAGTCAAGGCATCATTGGAAAAAGCCTGAAATTGCTAGCACCTTTTATCAGTTTGGAAACCTTCTACTCTGCTATTCAGATTGTGAAACAGCTTTATCAGATGGTAACTCTCTAAAACATTCTCCATTTAGGTTCCACTTTTGACGACTTTGGCTTTGCCTTTGGGTGAGTTGGCTTGGCACATATGAGCAAAATGCTCTTGAGATAGGGAAGGAAAGAAACTCTTCCTGTTTTAAAAATATTCTACATATTTTGATAAGGCCTGTTTAGAAATGGCTGATCTGAAATTTGGCTGGGATAGATCCTCATTGAAGACGAGGAGGCGAGTTTGTTTTTGGGGAGGTTCAAGTACCTTTGATATAAAGTGTTGAATATTCTGTAAGGTTCATGTAGATTGTTCTTCAGAGGTTACATACTTAGAAATAGATGTGTTTATACACCTGTATGCATCCCAGGGAGAGAAACATTTTACGAAACTTGTCTAACTCAGTGCCTCACAATCACCGCAGTCTAGATACTTCCTTAATCAGATTAGAAATAACAAGATTACTTTCTTGTCTTCTGTTCTTTAGTTTCTAATCACGCTGTCTTGCTCACACTAGGACTGTTGCCATTCCATAAATAGCTTCTGCTCAGGGACACTATTTAAAGCTGTTTGAAAACCCAAATAGTATTAGCTGGATTATTTTTTTTCTATACTTGGATTGAAATGCTCAAAGACATTACCACAGGGCACCGGTAAGAGCCACTGGGGGACACCTGGCCCCACCCCTGGAACTACTGCACATGACTTACCTTCTCCACAACTAGACTCCCCTTACAAAAGGGGTGTCATGGCCCACAGGGGCATCAGGACTAGTGGGTAGAGGCAGGGATGGACCAGGCAGTTGTAGAGGTAAGCTGAGTTTTGGAGCAACAAAGAGCAGATCCAAGTTATAAGTCAGGGATCAGAAGCTGAGCACAAGCCAGGGGACTACCCAGGATCAGGTGGAAGAAACAAGCCAAAGTCAATACCAAGTTCAAAACACTGAGCTAGGGCATTTGCCAGAATCAGTGGTCAGGAAGGGAGCTGAGGTCAAACTGGAGTCTAAAGTCTGAAGGGTGGGTACAGTGTCAGGGGTACCAGGGCAGGAATCAAAGAAGTCAGAGGCAGGATCTACTCAAGCACTGAAGTCAGTAGGTCACATAACAGGGCCCAACTGCTGCAAGAGTTACTTAAAAGGAGCCCCAGAACCAGTCAGGGGGAAAAGGCTAGGGCTCAGCAGGCCTTTCTCAGTGAGTTGAGTATAGCTGATCAAGGTACACAGGCTGCACTACAGAAGCCTTACAAAGATCACATGGCTGCTCCAAACATGGAAGGATTTTTTGTGATTCCAGCAGCTCAAGGTGCATTGGTGCATAGTGGAACCTGCAGTCCCTCCAGCCCACATCACTGTACCAAACTTGAGAGGAGCTGCAATGTGCTCTTCTTTCTGCTTGTGACTCATAGCCCTCTGGCTCCAAGCTTATTGCCAGCTAACCCTTGGGGTGGTCACAAGCATGGTCACTCATGGTCTACTTCCACTAAAGGTGGGTACATCTGGCAGCTTGATCTATGTAATGATGAAAGATTCTGGTCCCAGCTGGCCTGTGAGTCACAAATAGGAGACCCAAATACCTAAGACACCTACTATGCATAGGGAAGTACCCAACTGGAGGAAGCAGGTGGCCAATTTCACAAGCCGATTGTGGGGCCTAATCGTGGCTGGGTCACCATTGCCTCTGATTTGGCCAACGGGCCCTGGTGGCCCTGCCCCCCCACCCCCCATTGGTGCAGAAAGCTGTCCATCATGTGGTCATGCCCCTACCACTGTTTGGTGGAGAGGGGCGGGGCTTCATGACAGGCAGCCCTCTCAGCCAATCAGTGGTGAGGGGCAGGGGCAGCAGCCATCTTGCCTGCTCCCTCTCCCACCTGCAGCCCCCTCTCCCCCAACTGGCTGCACAGCTGGAAGCACTGCTGGCTCCCAGTAGGGAGCCAGCATTTTATTTTTAGTAAATTCCCCCACCCACACAGATTTCATACTTTCTATGAAATTGCAATTTGAGTAGGTTCCTAGCTATGAGTGCTGCCAGGCCTTGAGTCCTCAGGATGGATGTTCCTATCCCAAATATCCCCCATGTGCTCTGTGGCTCATTGCACTTCTCACAGAAGCCATGGTGTTTCAATGCCAGACATGGGGAACTGTGTGACCTACACAACTCTCAGGCAAAAAAAATTAGCTTCTCTTCACAAAAGACAGCTGACCTATCCTACCATGCCAGCCTTGCTGTGAGCAGTGGAGAGGGGCCACAGGCCACCTCTCTCCAGCCTGCAGAGCTTGGGACTGCATGCTCTATAAATAATCCAGGCTCTAAGGCTAGGGACGGACATTACACACAAATTGGTTTAAGCGATCAAAAATGGTTTAAACCTGTAACAGAACAAACACTCACTGCATAAAAACCAGTTTGAAAAAGGCCCAAACTGGTTTGAGATAAATCTGTACTACATTCAACCAGGTTTAACTGATTTGGCTCAAACTGGTTTATGCAATGTCTGTCCCAGAACCCTTCCTGGTTTAGCTAAATCAGACTCCTCCAGCATCAAGGCATGCTTTCTGGGCTGGGAGAGCTGCAAAGAGCTGGGCTGGCCCCTCCCCTCTGCTCTGTAGCCAGAGCAGGGGCAGGGCATGGGCAAATGCTTGTCTGCCATGGCCCCTGAGGCAAATTCCTCCCTCCATCCCCTCTCCCTTCTCCCCTTCCCATGCTGGCAAACCCAGCAGATGCCTGCATCCAGGCAGGGATGAAGTTAATTCCTCCCTCTGTCCCCTCTCTCCCCTGGAACCCCCCGGGGTTTGGCTGCAGTCTCTGCAGCTTGCCTGCAACCAGGCAGGGAGGGGATTAATTTCACAGTGGGTCCCAGGTCAGGGAGAGAGGCAAGCTAGTCCCCTGTGTGCAGATCCAAGCCCTGTACCTGTGAGCCCAGAGCTTCAAATAATCGAGAGAGCTACATTTACATTATAAAGCAGAACCTGTAAAAGGTGGGAATACTTCAAGAAAGCCTTTCTGAATGCCTGGCTATAGACACTCTGCCCTCAGGATTAGCAAGGCTTTCTCTTGTCTTCCTGGTTTACATTTTAAGTTAGACTAAGTTGTGTATGCTGTGTATTACTGGACTGTATCTTAGCATAGGCAAAGATTTTTGGTAGTTCCCTGTTGTATGCTTTGCAAATTACTGTGTTCAATACATGCTTGCTTCAGAGAGAGGACTTTTTCCCCATCCCCACTCCTCATTCTGGCAGCAGCTGGCCCCGCTCCCCCGGGCTGGTGGCTGGCATCCTGTGTGTCATGCTAGCCCCAGCTGGTGCCTGGTCGTGCCCCCTCCACTCCAGCAGGGAAGGGTGACAGCCTTGAAGGATGTCTCTCTTCTGTCCCCTTTGGTAGTGGCTGGCAGGCATGCTCTAGTGCCCCCCAGCTTCTGGCTTGAGCCACTGCAGGCATGTGAATGCATTACCTGACTTTTCAGAGAATGTCTGTCCCCTTATTAATCAGTTTAAGCTGTGCAGATTAGACTAACTTGCAAATATTGAATGAATTCAGAGTCAGACTTTTTGAATGTCTGTGCCTAGCCTAAGTGGAGGGTCTGAGGAGTTTCAGAGGTGCCCTGCACTGACAATAGACAAGAGTGGAACAGCAGCATCGCAAGCGCAGGGGCTCGGGTGTGCAGAGAATTAATTATTTGGTTTCAGCCTCTGAACCAAAAAAGAAAACAAAGAAACATCAGGATTGAATTAAAATGGCCGTTTTTAGAATATTCTTCTTGTTAAAATAAAAAAAACCCAAACTGTTTGATTTTTTTGCTTGGCCCAAAATGATTTTCTTCCACTTTACAACACCTTCCACAAAAGCCAAGAGATGGGAATAACCAGTGCTTAACCAAGCTTAAGCACTGGTTGTAAAGCCAGCCAGGATGAAGTGCTGCCTCCCCCTGTTACCCAACAGAACCCTGGTTAGGTTGTGTGGAGCATGGGTCCAACTCTCTTTCTTCTGTGAGGAGCTGAACTCACATCACCCATCAAATGCCAAGGTCCTAGCCCTGTGCTCTTAGCCATTCCCAGATAACTTGCTCCTAGCACCTCCTGCTGATGCTGTCTGCATGTGCTGGGGAACAGGTTGGAGGAACCTATGTTCAGGACACTGTCAAGGAGCTCTATGGACTGTGGAGAGAGACTGTTCCCAGGCAGAGGGGGCCCACTGTGTGCTCACAATGGTGTGGATAATTAATTCCGTTGAACTGACTACAAGGCTTCTCAGGCTCAACAATTTGTGTAATCAAACTCATTGTGCCATGAAGCATGTCAGGGGAAGTTACAGCAAGCAGCTGCTAAGTAACTGCAAGAGGAAGCAGCCATGAAGAAGGGAGTCCAGCTGCAAGAGTAGGGCCCTGGGAGCAAAGCCTCCTGGAGGGGGAGCAATGATTTTTAACAGCAGGTGAATCTCTGTGGCCAAAAATGTGGGGGTTCTGGGTGGGTGGGGTTCTTGGTAGGAACCCAGTTGGGTGCTGGCTTCTTCCTGTCCTGGGCACAGCCCTAGGATCTGGTATCACAGAGCTGCAGCACTACCTCTCACTCTTCTCATTGCCTTAAGAGTGAGATCAGAAGTGAGGAAAGGAGTCAGATGCACCAGCCCAAAGGCAGATATTGCATTTAGGCTAAGTAGCACAGGCAGGACAAAGGACACATCACAGCTCCTGCTATTTCACCACCTGCGATGGAGGCCCCTGCTGAGTGGTGGGGAGAGCCCAGCCAATTTTTAGCCTTGCTGTAGAGCCAGTTGGCAGGCCAACTTCAGGTAATGTGTTTTTGTAGTGTGAATGCCTGCCCCCTGGAAATGCAACATCTGTCCCTGAAAGTGAACCCAAGATAGTACAAGCAGATAGCCAGGGTCAGGGCCAGGGCCATGTTCTGTACAATCACCATAGGCACATCTCCATTACCTGGCTGGAGTAAGGTGGTATAGGGAGTTCTTTAGGTGGTACAGGGAGCTATTAGGACCCCTTTTACCAATGCACTTTCCTGAGAGATGCAGTTAGGAAGGAATTTCTGTTGCAGATGCAGTTAGGAGGGGATGCAGTTCCCAGGGGACCCCAAGCATAATCTTTGGGCCTCTGGAGTTCAGACTGGCTTCTACCTGACAGCCACCCGCAGTGCCAGATCAAAGAAACCAAAAACTTAAGCTAGTCTATGGAAAGCTGGAGGGAGCTGGGGGTCGGGAGCAGCCTGATGCCCTCTCCCTGGTGCTCAGGACCCAGCCCTTTGGGACAGAGGCATGCTTCTCAATCTGCTTGCACAAGACAGCCCCAATACAAAGCTCTCTGGGAGCTCCTCCCACAATACAGACCATTCACAGGAAGGTCAGCTGCAGCCCCTTCCCCAGCAGTGGTGCCACACCTGCTACCCAGACACTACTTCCCCAACCCCAAGAACCATTTCTCTTCCTTAGCAACAGACTCCAGCACTCTCTGGTCACCTACACAGTCTCCACCCGCAGTCCCTTCTCAATCCAACTAACTTGTGCCACTTCCCTCCTTTGCCCCATTACATGTGATGAGCTTGGAGTTAGTAATCTAAGGTGGGGTCAAGAAAGCAGGCACTGCTGAAGGGAAGGAGCACCAAAAGGACTGAGGAGCAGAGTGGAGCTTTACCTTGGGAGTAGTGTTTTCCTCTGCGTCTGCTGCCCTTATTGCCTGTTGTTGCCTGCCTCTATGACACACATTGCTATCACAGTCAAGGTGTGTCACAAAGCACAAGGTGTTCTAGGAATCATAGTTTTGTGGAACAGCAGTGGAGGTCATTACTGCTGATAATGGGCCCAGTTCAGTTGAGCCTGGCTCCACTGCAAAATGCCTGGGTGTAAGTCCATCACACCCCCATGACCCAGAACCCTGGCAGGCCCTCCAGCAGACCCCAACCCTGACCCCCAGAGCAGAATCAGGGAGCCGCGCAAACAGGTGTGTTCTGGGCCCGGCATCTGAGTTAGTATGGGAGTTCATATAGGAGGATGAGCAGGAAGGCTCTAGGCGGTGAGCCTGAAGAGAAGGGTCAACACAGCAGTAGCCTGAACTACTACCTGTGCAATGGTGGGGACACTTTGCATCCTGAAGTTCCCCCCTGCAGCTGGAGTCCCCACCCCACTGAGGCCTCCACCCACATGGAGCCCATGGTTCCCAGCTGTGGGGGCTGCCTGGCATGTATGCAGGCGCCTGGGACCAGGAGCAAAGACACCTCCCCTTGTGGGGTATGCTTTGCATTAGAGTCTCTGGGGTGCCAGATAAGGGAGCTCCAGTTTGAGGTGCAGAGGCTGCATACCATCGGGGACAGCAAAGAGGAGATCGACACCGACTGCCAGGCTCTTCAGCAGAAGAATGAAGAGACAAGAGGAAGGATGACTGGCAGGACAATGACGGACAAGAGGAGCTAACACAAAGTCCAGCCAGGGGTCGCTTGGACAACAGTCATCTCCAGGCCCAAGGCATGCTGCGCCAGGGTCACCACCCCTGTGGAACTTCATAACTGATACAAACTCCTTGCAGCATCAGCAGAGCCATTACAGCCAGCAGAACCACTGACTCCAGGACTTGAGGAAGGAAAGCAACCAGCAGCCACCCCTAAGAAGAGATGCAGAGTGGTTGTTGTAGGAGACTCCCTCTTGAGGGAGACAGAGGGAGCGATCTGCCAACCTGACTCCTTAGCCCATGAGGTCTGCTGCCTCCCAGGGCTCATATCTGGGATGTAGCTGAGAGGATCCCTAAACTTGTCTGGCCTGCCACGCACTACCCCATGCTCCTCATCCACGTGGGCACAAATGACACAGCTCGGAGCAATCCTGGCTGGGTCATGAGTGACTACAGGGCTCTGGGGGCTGGGCTCAGAGCGTTGGGAGCACAGGTAGTTTTCTTCTCGATCCACCCAGTTATGGGTCACAGGCACAGGAGGAGAGATGTATAGAAGAAGTGAACAGAAGACTGTGGTGTTCATGCCATAGTGAAGGCTTCAGCTTTTTCAATCACAGTCTGCACTGCAGAGAGAGAGAGATTGGTTTGCTGAGAAGAGATGGCCTCCACCTCACTCCAGTGGGAAAGAAACTCTTCTCGGCCAGAATGGCTGACCTGCTTTAAATGAAGATTGCAGGGGGATGGGTTCCTGGAAGTGACAACTGTGGAGGAATCAACCTCTCTGCCTGTGCACCCCCCTCTGGTCACAATCTCTAGATGCACCTGGTCTCCATGGTAACAGGGCTGGAGACATTCCTGAGGGAGGGGGGAACCTGCTCCTCTTTGTCTCAAGTTTTCCACCCCTGCAGGTCACGTGACTAGATCCCTCACCTGGTCAATCTTAGGTCATCTGAAAGCACTGATCAGCAGCCAATGGGGCTGCTCCTGGTGAGACCTTAGTGATGAGGTCACAATAGGGGATAAAAGGGATCCCCAGAAAGAAGGAAGGAGAGCAGCCATGATGAAGACACAGATTGCAGCTGAGCATATGCAGCTCTCTCTCTCGAAACATATGGACACACTACGAGCTGCCTGCCTCCAAAAGAAAGCTCTACCAGCCTCTGGATGATACTTGTGAGTAAGCTACTTGAAACCTAACTAGATATATAGCTTGCAGCAAAACAGATGCGTGATCAAAGGCTCCCCAGCCACCCTGTTTGCTCTAAGGTTATTCTGTAATACTTCTCTATCCTGTCCCCTTCCCCAAGCCTTCCCACTGTAACCAATAAAGTTCCTCACTGTACCAAGTGTGGTGGACTTGTTGGGAGAGGCACGCCTTTGTGCCCCCTTGGTCCGGCTGACTAAGGGAGGCTACTTTTTTCTGCTTCAGGCTAGAGGAATCACCCCAAGCTTTTGCAGTGGGGTCAAGCACCCTCAAGGACTACACGGCCTGTGTACCCCAGGGGGCCCAGAAGCAATCCCTGGGTGGTGGTGGTGGTACCCCCAGGCTTGTGGGTGTGCTCCAGGACAGGAGTCGGCCAGACATGATGCACCCCCAGGGAGGCACTCAGAGCTTGGCAGGTGGACGGGTGCAGTGAGGTGGGTGGCTCAGCGCAGGAGCGCCCCCTATGGGCCCACCAGAACAACCACAGAATCAGCAGGTCAGGTCACACAAGGGAACTAATTCTGACCCCAGTCCAAGGACAGGACTCTAAATGCACAGGGAAGCCCAGGGCTTCCAATGGCAGGCTTAGCTGCCTGTACACAAATGCTAGGAGCATGGCAAATAAACAGGAGGAACTGTCCCTTGTGCTAAGCAAAAATTAATATGATCTGATAGGGCTAATGGAGACCTGGTGGGACTCCACCTATGACTGGACCACAAGTATAGATGGCTATATCTTATACAGGAAGGATCTTGTTGCGAGGAAGGGTTGGGGTGTAGCTCTCTATGTGAAGGAGCAGTACACTTCCCTACAAGCAGACATTGACACCCAAGGAGGGGGACTTGAGACCCTCTGGGTTAAAATATGGGGAGAACATGGTGAAGGGGATATAACTGTAGGTATCTATTACAGACCTCCTAACCAGGAGGAAGAGCTTGACCACAGATTATTTAGGGAACTGGCAGAGGCTGCACAGTCTTGGTGCATGGCCATCATGGGTTACTTCAGCCACCCTGACATCTCATGGTAAGAGCATTCAGCCAAATCTGATTGGTTGCAAAGCTTCCTCACTTGCACTGACAAGCTCTATCTGACTCAAGAAATCTATGGGCCGACGAGAGGTAAGGCACTGCTGGATCTGGTTCTGGCCAAAGGGGATGATCTAGTCAGTGACCTGAGGATCGAAGGGAAGCTAGGTGACAGTGATCATGAGTTGATCACTTAACCCATCCATCGCAAAGCTGGCAAATCAGTCAGCAATGCAGAAATCCTTGACTTTAGGAAAGCTGACTTTCACAAGTTCAGGAGATTGGTTGTTGAGGCCCTGAGAAATCATGATCTGACAAGGAGGGGAATCCATGATGAGTGGTCATTCCTTAAGGACATGATCCTAAAAGCACAAGGAAAGTTCATTCCAGCCCACAGAAAAGGCAGAAAATGGGCTGGGAGACCCCCTTGACTCAATAGAGAACTCATGGACTTACTGCATCTGAAAAGAGAAGCTCATAAGGGATGGAAGTTGGGAAATACCACTAAGGAAGAGTATGCAGCACTGGCCTGCACCTGTAGGGAGTGGACCAGAAAAGCCAAGGCTGAAACCAAGCTCAAACTGGCTATGAGAATCAAGGACAATAAAAAGTTCTTCAGATACATGGGAAGTCATAAAAAAATAAAGGGCAATGATGGACCCCTGCTGAACCAAGTAGGGCAGCTGACAACTGACACCCAGGAAAAGGCTAGTCTCCTCAATGATTACTTTGCTTCAGTTTTCCACCATCCCAAGGGGATGACCCTACCTGACAGGATGCAGGATTAACAGGGCAGGAGAGATCATACACCTATAATTGGTGAAAATCTTGTGAGGGAACACCTTGAGAGGCTGGACATCCACAAATCAGCTAGCCCAGATGGAATGCACCTAAGAGTGCTAAAAGAGTTGGCTGACACAGAGCAACTAGGGTACTCACCCAGGAAGCTAGAGGATGCAAGCCCCTCACCCACAGGAGGTTTGAATCTGGTGCTGTCCATTTCCAAGCAAAGTATTTTAACTGCCGCATCACAAATCAGCTGTTCTCCAGCACTCTGCAGCTGGACCGCTGAGCAGCATTTAGAGAAGTACATGGGGTCAGGAGAAAGAGTCAGAGGCTGTGTGGCTCAGTGATGGGACTACTGGCCTAGAAAATAACAGGACTGGGTTATACTGAGGCCCTTGATCTAGTGGAGCAGAAGCTTCCCACTGCACTGCCCTTCACCCATTTTTTCCCCAATTACTGTTAGTGCCCCGGCTTCAAAAGGAGTGGCAGAGAAGGGACTGGATAATAGCTGACCTTTACTGTGTTGGAAAGTCAGTGAGATTCGGGTTCAAACCCACTCTGGGTGAAGTGGCTCCAGAACCTTGGTCCTCTGGCCACCCAGGGGAGTACCCTAGATGCTCAGCTACTGGAGAAGATGGGAAGATGCTCTCTCTCTTTTACTTTGTGTGCACAAGTAGGTGTCTATGCATGCTACATGATTAGGAATAGATTTCCTCTTGGTACTTCCGGGAAGACTGGAGTGCCTGATTGGCTGTTGGGGCAGCCGCGGGAAATTCAAACCGTGGCCTTTAAAAGCTGTAGTTTGATGTAGCCCCCAGCACTCAGGAGCCAGGAGCAGGAAGAAGAGGAGGGAACTGGGCACTTGTGTGTCCTGCACACACGTGTGCCCCCTTACCTGACCCGAGGCAGAGGCGGACGCAGCAGGAGCGAAGCCAGCATCAGGGGCAGCAACAGCTGATCCCCCAAAGGTAAGTGGGGCAGAGGTAGCCGGCACAGCTGAGCCGGATACAGAGGGGAAGCCCCCCAGATCCCTTTTAGCTGAGCCAGTAGGAAGCCACGCTCCTGAGCCGCGCCACGCGAAAAAAGTGCGCAAACAGGTGCACTCTGTAAGAGTGTGCCAGCATTTGCACCAGCGTTTGTGCCAGCGGGCAGGCAGGAAGGGCCAGGAGGGAGACTTCTGCAAGGGTAGGGCAAAGGCACCACACAAAAATATAAATAAATAGCAACTTATATAATGGTGTCGACACGGAGTGCTGCTACGGCCCCTGCCCGGGGGGCACCTCCTACCTGGGGCTTGTCTGAGGCCTCCACCCAGACAGAGCCCATGGGGGAGCTGGTGTCCCCTTGCCCCCTGGCCTGCAGGGGATGCCCAGCAGGGCCTAGGGGGGCAGGGATTGGGGGCCCCCACACCTGTCCTGCAGGCGCCCATCTTAGAGCCCTGGAGGCATGGGTGAGGGAGCTCCAGGAGGAGGTTAGCAGGCTGAGGGGAATCAGGGAGGTGGAGGATGAAATTGATGGGTATTTCCTTTCCCTGCAGGGCCATGCACCCAAGAAAAAAGCACCCTGGGAGGTGCCCTCCACAGCAGAGTGGCAGATGGTCATCTCCAGAACCGGGGCTGTTCGCAGCAAAGCAGTACCAGTTGCTCCAGTCTGGCTGGAGAATAGGTATGAGGCCCTGGTGACACTGCAGGAGAAGGAAGGAGAGGAGGAAACCTTCGGAGAGGAGGCAACTCCACACTCTCCACACTCTGAACAGGCTGAAGGAGCTAAGCAGACCCAGAGGAGGAAACATCGAGTGATCATCATAGGTGACGATATCCTGAGAGGTACAGAGGGTGCCATCTGTCACCAGGACCCCTTGACACTCAAGGTCTACTGCCTGCCCAGAGCAAAGATTCAGGGTGTGACGGGGATGATCCAGGCCATGATCCAGCCCACCGATTACTACCCCATGATCCTAATCCACGTGGGCACTAATGATGCGGCCAGGAGAGGCCCTGATCACCTGATGATGGACTACCACACTCTGGGGGGCATGCTGAAGGAGATAGGGGCACAGGTGGTAGTCTCTTCTGTCCTTCCAGTGAGCGGACGTAGAAGACGACATGAGACCTGCATCAGAGAGATCAACTTGCAGCTTAGGGAATGGTGTCTCTAAATAAAATACCTGAAAAAAGTGAGCAAATACATTTGATCAGAAAAAGAGAATGATTTTTTGTTGACTGGAAGAAAAGAGCAGATTCAAAGAGTAGTGTGTTCTTTTCTATGTTGGCGGATCTCCTCCAGCGGGCTTTAAACTAGGCTCGCCGGGGGAAGGGGAAGACAAGGGCGGAGGAAGCCTTGGACCACTAAATCAAGTGTCACCCACAAGAACAGCCCAGCCTAAACCGACGACGAGCAGAACAAACATTCAGGTAAGCAACAGGGGCCTGGGTAGTACTATGATTAGGGGGCCAGTGCATGCATCTTCAGGAGGCCCCAAATGCCTCTACACTAATGCTCGTAGTATGGGGAACAAGCAGGAGGAACTTACCCTCCTGCTAGATGACACCAACCCAGACATAGTGGAGCTCACCGAAACATGGTGGGACCCAACGCATGACTGGGCGATGAATATCAAGGGCTATAGGCTGTACAGGAGGGATAGGACAGGGAGGAAAGGTGGGGGTGTAGTGCTCTACGTCAAGGAGAAATACACATCCTCAACAAGTAGCACGGGGTCAGAGGAGGGGCACACTGAAGTGCTCTGGGTTAGAATACAAGGAAGTCGAGGGGAAAGGAACTTAACGCTGGGGGTCTACTACAGACCACCCAACCAAGGGGAAGAGCTAGACTGAGAATTCTTAAGTCAGCTCCCAGAGGTAGATACGTAAAAGGACGTGGTCATCATGAGTGACCTGAACTTTCCAGACATCAGCCAGGTCTGACCGCTCACGTAGGTTCCTAACCGAGATGCAGGACCTCCATCTAACCCAGGAGGGTGATGACCTGGTGAGGGGTCTGTGGGTGCTCGACCAGCTGGGCGACAGTGATCATCGCCTGCTGGAATTCACCATCCAGCGCAAGGTGGCAAAGGCCTTCAGCAAGGCAGCAGCCCTGGACTTCAGGAGGGTGGGCTTCAATGAGGTAAGCAGAATAGTTGAGGAGGCACTGAGGTCCCGGAGGGTAGAGGAGTCAGGTGTCCAGGAAGAGTGGTTGTTCCTTAAGGAGATGATCCTCCAAGCCCAAAGGGAGGTAATCCCAACATGCATCAAAGGGGGAAGAGGGCGCAAAAGCCCCCATGGCTCACCAAAAGCATACGGGAATGTCTCCTAAGTAAAAAGGAGGCGTACACCCAATGGAAGGGAGGGGTCACCACCAGGGAGGACTATACCTCGGTTGCTCAGTACTGCAGGGGGGCGGTCAGGAAGGCCAAGGCAGAGCTGGAACTGGGACTAGCTACCCAGATCAAGGACAACAAGAAGTCCTTTTTTAAATACATAGGGAATAAAGAGAAGGTACCGGGTAACGTGGGGACTCTGCAAGACACGCTAGGAAATCTGGTCATCGCACCAGATGACGAAGCTAACCTATTTAACAATTTCTTTGCCTCCATTTTTCTGAGCAGGCACCGGGTCACCCCCCCACTGGGACCCCCATAGGTCCCAGGGGAGGCACACCTAGGCCTAGGGTCAGTGAGGATCTAGTCAGGGAACTTTTGGAGGGACTGGGCGTATTTAAATCAGCTGGTCCTGACAATCTCCACCCCAGAATGCTGAGGGAATTAGCAGAGGTCATTGTGGGACCCCTGGCATGGCTTTACGAGCACTCATGGTGCTCTGGCATGGTGCCAGAGGACTGGAAAAGGGCCAATGTGATTCCCATTTTCAAAAAAGGGAGGAAGAAGGACCCAGGAAACTATAGGCCAGTTAGTCTTACCTCAATCCTGGGTAAGCTTTTTGAGAGAATTATCCTGGGGCATGTCCGCGAGGGGCCAGCAGGGGAGATTATGCTTAGGGGCAACCAACATGGGTTCATTAGAGGCA
>NW_005842134.1:2124532-2135291 GCF_000455745.1 Alligator sinensis | reverse complement strand
ATGAGAACAGGATGGGTTTCAACACTGACAAGTGCAAGGTACTGCACCTGGGGAGGAAGAACCAGCAGCATACCTACAGGCTGGGGAACTCCCTTCTCGTCAGTGCAGAGGCAAAAAAGGATCTTGGAGTCATTATTGATGCCAAATTGAACATGGGCCGACAGTGTGGGGACACGGTCAGGAAGGCCAACCACACCTTGTCATGCATCCACAGATGCATCTCGAGCAGGTCCAAGGAGGTGATCCTCCCCCTCTATGCGGCACTGGTCAGGCCACAGTTGGAGTACTGTATCCAGTTCTGGGCACTGCACTTCAGGAGGGATGTGGACAACATGGAGAGGGTCCAGAGGAGGGCCACTCACATGGTCAGGGGGCAGCAGGGCAGGCCCTATGAGGAGAGGCTATGGAACGTTAACCTGTTCGGCCTTTCCAAGAGAAGGCTGAGGGGGGATCTAGTGGCCTGTTACAAACTAGTCAGAGGGGACCAGCAGGCATTGAGGGAGTCCCTGTTCCCCCGAGCACTACCAGGAGTGACTAGAAATAACGGTCACAAGGTGGCAGAGGGTAGATTCAGACTAGACATCAGGAGGTGCTACTTCATTGTCAGGGCAGCTAGGATCTGGAACCAACTTCCGGGAGAAGTTGTGCTGGCTCCTACCCTGGGGATCTTTAAAAGGAGGCTGGATGAACACCTTGCCGGGGTCGTTTGACCCCAGTACTCTTTCCTGCCATGGCAGGGGATTGGACTTGATGATCTGCTCAGGTCCCTTCCGACCCTACACACTATGAAACTATGAAACATAAGTGCCAAAAATGCTATGTGGATGGCCAAATGTGAACACTTAGGTGACCAGGAAGGGGATAGAATACCACCCTTTATATTTATACTGTAGTATGCAGCATGGACATACTGTGAGATTGACATACTGTCAGGCTCTTTGTGTATTTCTTGCTCTCTGTTATCACAGAGCTGAGCAAAACAGGTTCCGATCTATGACAGTCTCCTAGCCTACTGCACTAACTGCTATTGATACGGGCCTACTAGAATCACATTTACACGTTTTCCACAAAAACCACAAAATTGGGCAGGCTCAACAAATGGTAGGCTTACTGCAACGCCCCCCCCCCAAACCTTACCAGAGAAAAGGGCGGGAAACCCTTGGAAGTCTTGGAATATGTGGGGAAGGGCAGGGGGCAGGACTGCTTGTAACAAAAGGCAGGGAGGCTGCAAGCAGTTGCACCGAGGTCCATGGATCCCTGGCCCAGCTCATTGCATGCATTGGCAATGTGTCGGGGGAGGGAGCCATGTGCCCACCAGATTTTTGCACCAACAACAGGGCACGAGGCACAGGATGTGAGGCACAGGGCTGCAGTCTGGCTGTACTCAAGGCCAGAAACTAGTGGGGCTGGCAGTGGTGCAATTTCTATGCCAACTGTGGGGCATGGGACTGCAGCCTGACTGGACTCAATGCCCAGCAGCAGTGGGGGCAGTGTGGTGAGGAGTTGTGCCCCCGCACCCCCCTGTGGCCACAGTGTGGAGTTCTGCCCCACCACTGTCAGCACTTAATGTGCTGCCTATGGTTGTGCACATGCACCTACCACCACCAACGAGCCAGGCTGGGGCTCTGTGGACCTTGGTGCATCCACTTGCAGCCTCCCAGCCACCTGCCACAGCTAGTCTGGGCCTGGGTCTGGGCCACGGAGCACAGGCTGGCTGTGGCAGGGACCAGGGAGGCTGCAAGTGGTTGCACAAGGGCCTGCAGAGCCCTAGCCTGGCATGTTGCCAGCAGCAGGTGCGCATGTGCCTCAGGGTGGATGGCAGGGAAGGGGCTGGGGCTGAGCTGCACCTGCTTTTAGCAACGAGCTGGGCTGGGGCTCCACAGACCCTGGTGCAGCCATTTGCAACCTCCTGCCGTAGCTGGCCCAGGAACCCAGGGCAGCTGCTCACACCCTCCCCAACTGGGATGGCCCAAACCACGGTTTAATTACCTTGATTAAACCCTGGGAAGCCATTAATCCACACTTAATAATGAATGGATTAATGATTTCCCAGGACCTAATCAGCATAATTAAACTGCAATTTCAGACCATCTGCAGGGAGGGACGAGACTGTCAGAACCCCTTGGCCAATGAGAGGCATGGGGGGTGGACCATCAGGCTCAGCCCACAAAAATAGTGGCCAGCTGTGCTATCTGCCCACAAAATCAGCCAGCTGCCTCTCTGAATACACTAGACCCCTCGCTATAGAATTTGCTGGTCATTCCATTGGCATCAGCTGCATGAGAGGTTTGACAACAAAGCACAAATGGTCAATGAAAAGGACATTTCAGTAGTGGCCTGATCTTTCTTTTCTGAATGCAGATGAGAGGTCCCTGTCTTCTGAGGAATGCCAGACTTCTGGTCCTTACCATTCTGAGACATCTGACCAAGGTACCTATCCTGAATTCAGAGCCAGCCCCTGCTGTTGTGAAGAAAGTGTGGTCATCACCTTCTATTAAACAAAAGCTAGTCAAATCTCCGTGTCTATTACCGATCTGTTTCTGGACTTCACAGAGCCAGGCTATTAAATTGAGCATTAAGGCCACCAAGACCAGTGTTGATATCTCACAAACAAGACTTTGTCAAAGGATTAGCAGATTGTGCAGTGTTTAAGTTCCATCTTGACAAAGGCATCATATATTTGTGTGTTGGCTTCTCTGCTAGCCAGGGCATTGGTTCTTTTTTTTGAATGGATGTTTCCCACAAGCAGAAGGTGGACTTACTGCAGTACTTGCAGTGTGTGGCAGGAAGAAGCACTATTGGAAAAATGACTCAGTTGAGTCTGTGTGCTTGGAGTTACATTCTCAGAAAGGAGGCCTAAGCTGCTTTACACTCTGAATGTTCAGGCCCAGCCTCTTGGAAATGCTGTTTCTAATGGTTAGGGCACAAGAGTCTCCTTTGATATGTGAATGTGTTTTATAATTCCTGGCAGCAGGGAAATCCTGTGAGATCTCTGACACAGAAGCTAACTGACTAGTCATAT
Source organism: Alligator sinensis (assembly GCF_000455745.1). NCBI lineage: Eukaryota > Metazoa > Chordata > Crocodylia > Alligatoridae > Alligator > Alligator sinensis. Next base: position 2,132,269 of record NW_005842134.1, on the reverse strand, counting down.
GATGCAAGCATCTCATAATATTTCTGTTGTCTTTCCAACATCTAATGACTACTTGTCCTGTTTTATTATGAATTCAAACATTAACATTTATGCATCTATGCAAGTTCAGCTCTTGCTCTCTGGAAGTGAAGAATACTAACTTCTACCTTGTCTCCTGTACTCCCATCATTTCAAGCAGCTTTTCAGAGAACAGTTTCATCTGAACTGGGCAAGAAGAAAAGGCTCAGATGGGGGCTAAACAGCTGGAGAGGGAATGTGGTGGCAGAGGGGCAGAATATACTGCCCTCCATTTTGAAGATGAGAGCAAGTCTCAAGTGTAAGCCTTTGGGGAGCACATAAAATCCTCACCTTGTATTTAAAACAAGGCAAGAGACATGATTAAAAGAGCATGCTGTGTACTGGCAGGTGTGCTGGGAGTGCTGGAAAAGCCCAGTGAGATGCAGTGAAATTTGTGCAGAGGCTGCAGATGAATTCTGAAGCTTACCAGCTTAGCCCTGTGGGTGAAATCTTATGCAGCTTGTCTTGTTCAGATGAGCCTCAGCTACATCCACACAGGAGAGGAGAAGGATGTGCAGGGCAGCTCAGTGAAGGGGAAGCCCTGTGAAAGAAGTATAGATATTGAGACTTGCATGCTCTGACTATGCAGCAGATGCCACCAACACTTTGGCATGTGTTTTGGATTGCAGTGCAGTATCCCAACCAGTACACTTTCATACCCCCACAGTTATGGCACTGAAAGAAATTTGCTTTTTTGATTGAAATATGCAAACAAATGACAGACTGTATGCACACTGCCACCTCCGGAATCAGCTGGGAGCAAGGCCCATGCATCTGCTTACAGCAAATACAGATTGCACTAGAGAATGCTAGCTGTGAGCCAAAACAAGAAACTGGAAGGGAGCATCCCTCTGCCACCCCCACAGCCTGTTGCAGGGGAGCTGCCTCTGCCTTCCCCCCAACAACTTGTGTCACAAATTCCTTCTACCTGCACAAACATAAGAGAGACCCCAGGTCCTGTCTCTGCATACTCACCCTTCCCATGGAAATGGAGTACCTCCACAGACACACCATACAGTAGGCCACCTGTTGGGTTCAAGGATACAATTAAATTCAGAATGATGGGAGAACTGCAATAATAATTTCTGTGCTTAGTACCTTCCAAACAAGGAGCTTAAAGTGATTTATAAATATTAATTAATTCTCACAATGTCCTTCTGGCTGGAGCAAGGAGAAGGTTTGTTTGGGGGTTTGGTTTATTTTGGGGGGGGCGGGGTTTGGTGCATCGTTTATTTACTAAAAATATAATTGTAGGCCATATGAATGAGTCAAAACTAGTGAAAGCTTTTGTCAAATGGCTTCAGCCAAAAGGAAAACAACAACATATTTTTTTAAAGAAAACTGGAACAATTCACGTAGGAAATGTTGAAACCCATTAATTTTCAAGCTCTCATAATAAAAGCCAAGGAAACAAGAGGCTACAATTCCACATGCTGCCAGTCCCCCTCTCATCAAATGGCCAATTAGTTTGAGCACTCACCTTGCTGAAGAGAAAGAGAAATTATCTGCAGTAAGTCATGGCACCGCCCTGAGAGAAGTGGGTGACTAGGGTCCAAATAACAGCTCTGAATCAGAGCAGCAAATGGATTTAACCTGAGATCTCCCATTTTTCAGCATGTCATAACCACTAGGCTACAGAACCATCCTCAAGCAATTTTGCTGGCCACGTGAATGCTTAAGTGCTTTATACAAAGTGTAACAAAGTCAACAGGAGAGACTGAGATGCACCCACAGAGCCATATAGAGTAGAATACCCTACTGCATGGTGACTTGCAATCTCACCCAGCAGCTTGGAGGATGGGGCTTAAAATTTCCCCAGAAAACAGTAGGAAAGGCCCATGATGAGAACTCTATGCCCTGGGCTGCTAGAGGTGAAGAGACACAAGTGACACCTGCAATTTTCTGAATTGAGCCCTTCATTTCCTTGGCTTTTGTTATAAGTGCCAGCATATGAAATGTTCTACGTGAGGCCTAATGGAATGTTTCATTCAACCAGAAAGGAAACTTGTTTGTTTTTCATTTCAGTGAGAGAAAAAAATATTTATTTGAGGCTGTTCCAATCCACTTTCTTTAATTTTCTGTTCAGCTGCTGAACTACAAAAATCAATTATTGGCCCAGCCCTACCTCTGGGTCTATATTTATGGGTTCTGTAGAAGCTGGTTCACCCATCTCTGACAAATAGCTTTCTCTGGGCCATGACACAGGAACTGTTTATCAGTGCAAACCAGGATTAAGCAAAAATTTAGTACAAGAAAGGAAGGGAATACTGGGTGCATCTACACGTGCAGTTAATTTGAAGCAATAAACTCTGGCACATATTGTGCTGGAGTTTATTGTTCCAGGGTGCCGTGTTTCAATGTGTGCCTGGGGCTGCAGCATGTTGAGCTGGGTTGGAACAGACCTGGCTGACAGTGAGCCTGGGCTGGGGGGGAGGGAGGAGCCTGCCAGCCCAGGGCTTCTCTGACCCAACTCAACATGCTGTGGAGGGACTGGCTGGGGCACACAGGTGCTCCAGTGCAGGGCTAGCTGTCAGGCAGTCTCCACAATGAAGCACTTGCATGCCCCAGACAGCCCCATCAGTGTCTACATGTGAGTGGTTGCTCACTTAAAAAAAGGGGGGAAAAACAAACTCTGCTGCAGGATAGTACTTATATTTACCAGTACTAACTTCCAGTGGAGTGTTATTAGGTTACTGCACCCTAATAGAGGTGCATGTGTAGCAAGAACACTTTTTTTGCCAGCCCCCCTCCCTCCTCCAGTGTGAAGCCCCTCCATATGGCAAAAAGCCCCTTTTGCAGTATTCGCCCCCTTTTGGGGATGCTTTCTCTTTTCTACCTTCCTCCCTCTTCTTTTATTATATTATTTTTTTAATAGAATATAAGGTGTACTTGTAATAAAAATATAGTTTTTACATGCTTTTATGGGTATAAAATAGTATTCTGCCTCAGTATGTTCCCCCCTGCCCGCCACCATTGTATTTGGTGTATTTGTTGTATGTGCCATGGCATTTCACCCTTTTATGTTTTATATTCTATGCTTTTTAACTTTGTAATAAATGTACTTTAAATTTAAAAGTAAGTTGTACCATGTAACAATGTTAGCAAGGACGGGAATCACACCAAGGCTTTTCTGTATGGAGCAGGTTCCTGAATGAATCTTGATTGACTGCGTAACACAGTAACTAGACAGGATAACAAGTTAACAAGCAGCAATTAACACCTAGGAAACCACAGATTAAGGAGAGGAAAGGATCAATACAGAGCCAGGAACTCCCTGAAACTTCACTGTGAAAGGTACAGAAACCCCAGTTTGAACTAATCAATGCTGAAGACCAACTCTTGGGACTGAATGCCACCCCCCCATCAACTACCCCCAGAGCCCTATTCATCACAGCAGTGAATTAATCAAACTTCATCAACGGATTCCCAAGACTGCACGTACCTGTGGACGTGATCCCTGGGGCTGACAGCTGTAATTCAGCAACCACCAAGGGGGGCATCCCATGAGGTCAATGACCCCTGGATTGGGTAAACCCAAAAATTGGGAGTCACCATAGTCTGCCAGAGAAGGATCAAAGGCAGTGAAGAATAACCCCCAGTGGTGTCCTCTTTGACCTGACCAGCACCCTGCCTGCCCAGCCAGAAGGACCAGCTGGCGACCCCCTTCTGAAGCAACATCGCACTGAAAGAAACCTTGACTGGCTATCGACAGCAGACTCCAGCACTTGGGGATAGGTATATCTTGACATTGGTGCTTAGTGTTCATAGCTAGCTACTGTGTGTGTGTGTGTGTGTGTGTGTGTGAATGCGTGTGTGTGTATGAGGGGATCAGCCCCAAGGTTTATGATCTGACTTTTGCATCCATCTAATAGACTAGAATTTTATGATGATCCTGTGAGTTGGTCCTTTTGTAGCCAACACATGTGAAGACACTGAGACATTTACTATGGAGCAAATTAGGTAGCTCTGCAGTAAACACCTTGTGTAGATGCTCTCGCTGTGTGCAATTTAGGTTCCATTGGGCACAGAATGGATTTGGATTATATTGGGATCTAACTGGGACACCTTGCTACCTGGGAATCTCGGATGACCACACACAGAAAGGGGAAGGGTATTACCAGATAATAGTTCAGCCAAAGCAGAACAGAAAGGAGATGCTGCTATTAGAAGTACCAAACATGTTTCTGTATCTGGAGCCAGATTTTTCTACTCACACTCAGGGCAAGTGGCAGCTCGCGCTGCAGATTTTCCTGTTGACTTCAATGCAAGTGTGCAGTCATGGGGGACTAAAGCACTTGAGTTGGAATGGTTTGAATTTGGCCCTTTCTCTGGCTCAGATCTGTAGTAGTGGGGCAATGCTCCTCCTATGTTAAGTAAAGCAGATTAACACAACCCTGCACCTTAAACTGTGACATTAATAACTAGAAATCAGCTGAAACTGAGCAAAATCAATTTCATTTGCAGAGACCCTGATTAGAATATCTGTGCAGTGCGCCAGCTTCTGCTCAGTATTAATCAGCTCTCTCTGCATAATGTGGTAACAGCAATTGCTTCCCTTGGATACATAAGCAGTAGCTGGGTGTCAGATAAAGCACAGGCTGTTAGGGCTGGGTCTAATAAATTACTTGCCCCTTGGTATGAAAACCAAACCCCTGCATTCGATGTCTAGAGCAGGGTAAAAGTGCAGGGTGAGGTCAGGGTGGGGTGTGAGAAAACCTTACTGCAGAAAAGATAAACACTGAATCTGACATCTATTACTGCTGCTCAAGAAAGCTACACAGTAGAACCACATAACAGGGGAAACTTGGGGCTAGATTAGATAGGAAACACTTCTTTACTGTTGGAACAATGTGACACTTCTCAGTTAATTGGGGGGTTTTCAAGAGGAGGTTGGACAAGAATGAATTAGGAGTGGCATTCTTGCATTCATGCAGGGGGTTAAATCAGGTGACCCCGAGGTCCCTCCTAAAACTATGATCCTCTGTGCACCAGCATAGTTCCAGGTTTTCAGTGGTGTGCAGATGTGGGTGAAATAGGCCATGCTCAGAAATGGCAAATCCAGGACATGGCACCTTCACTGTGTAGATGAGCCCTTTGGGACTATAGCTGGGCATAGGAACCTCATCTACTTCACAAGCACTTCAACATCAGAATACAGAAGCAAACAAAAAACACCGCAAAAGTAAAAAATTGCAAAAACAAAACTATAACAAAAAAAACCAATTGCACTAAAATGTTAGGCAGCTTAACACTAATTTCAGTTACTGAAGCAGCAATCATTATTAACACAATACCAGCTTAACAAAGAACAACGCACCATGATATTTTAGTAAGTTTGTTTTAGCACTTTAACTTTCAGCAGTTTAAAACACTTCATCTCATTTCACAGTTTGTGTATATGTGAGGCACTAAATCTGTAAGTGGCAAAAAAGGGAAAAGTTTTCTTTAAGAAAAAAAATCTTTACCCATTCTGGGCATGCAGCCAAAATACAATAAAACCTACTATGTTTATGAATAATTTAAAAACATAAATAACAGCAGCTTGATGTTGTTTTAGCTACACATAAAATGATTTCTAACTTCGTGGCTCTGTGAACATCTGAATTAATAACTGTAATTTTTAACAACTAATTAAATCAAATCAGGTGAACTCCAATTTGGGGATATACTATTTTGTATAAACAAAGCAAAATATAAAATTTGGGGTGTGAAGCACTAGGATATTATTAAAGGCTGTTTTCTTCTTACATGCCAAAAATAAAATAAAGGTTATATTTTGTAATTCTAATTTTAGGATGTAATGTCCAATATGAAGTGGGAGTCTATTGTACTAACTGGGAGCTGGCAGGCTTAGTTTCTGTGTAGATGCAAAGTATTAAATACAAGGGCTGTACAAAACAGCACCGTTCCGCTTTGAGTTCCGTTTCGACGTTTCAGTGGAACAGCGTTTCACTTTGAGTTTCATTTTGTTTTAAAAGCACTGTTCCATTTCATTTTGTTGAAACTTTGGTGGGGGGAAGGGAGTTGCGTCTAACCCAATGCGATATTCTAGACCCTCTTATATCTGATTGCCCCATCTGAAATAACAACTGTATCTACCGACTCTTTCCTGCCACATCTTGATTAGTATATGATGTTAAAGTTGGGAGGTGTCAATTATTATCTACCATCGTAAAACCTGGCAATCTGTAGTGAGGAAGAGGATCTTCTTGAGATATACCTTTACTTCCTTTCTTTTCTCTTGTAGGGTAAAGTGTGTTGACCATCAATTTGCAATCACAGTCTTACATCATTTAGGTGAACAATGTTCTTTATTTATCCATACTTAAACTTAAATCCATAATCGTCTTGCTGTTGGCAAGACTATCATTGCTTATTTACATCAATTCATCAATTATACTAATATCAACTTAAACAGAATCCAACTCGGATATGATTTTAACTTAACTACGTTAATGTTTATCTAACATTTTTGCGTCAGTCCTGTTTTCATCGATCAGGGTTTTCTTTCTTTATTCCTTTATCTCCTTTCAGGGCATAGTCTATCTTCCCAGAAACTTGCAGCTACTTCTATCAACCTCCTTTTCTTTTCTTTCTTCTGTGTTTTTTTTTTTAGAACTTGATTGACTTGCAACAGGACCCACAATAAACAACAACAACCCCAGTCCCAATATCCTCAGTTGTGAGAGAAGTTCCCCTATCCCTATTTCTCTCTTGATGAGGATTACCTCTTTAGCATTCCTCGTTGGAGCATCTCTGATTAATTAGCCCCGCTTGTCACTTTCACTTCCTTCGAGTCTTCTCCTGGGGGAGTGGGGGGGGGGGTGTTCTCCTTGCTTTCCTCTGGCTTTCCTTCCTGTCTGGCCTTGCCTCTCTTGTGGCCTCCATTTCTCTCCGGCCCCACCCCTCTGTCACAGTTCTCTTGATCTTCACTGAACAGCTGCTCCAGAATCTCCACCCTCCTCCTGTTCTCCTGTCCTTTTCTTCTTCAGACCCTTTTCCTGTCGTGAGTGTTTTATTTATTACCCGTTTCTTCGCAAAACTGTTTCGCTGTTTCAATGCTGTTTTGACATTTTGCCCATAGGTTATAATGGGGAAGCACTAAACTGCTTATAAATGTGTCATTTCTACCTTGATTTGGATGATACTGGCAGGAATGGTAGCCCCTTCTGAGGGCATGAAGCCTGCGAAGTTTCAAGGAGATAGGTGTAGAGGTTTCAGGGAAATTGCACTTCAAGGTGCTGACAAACAAAACTGTCAGTTGCCAGCAGCGGCAGCTTCCTGTCATCCGGCAGGCAGATCCAGGGGCCCGCACCCCCGGGAGAGCTGCAGGGCTGTGTGGGACTTCTCCTGAGGGTGCAGGCCCCTGATCTGCCTGCCAGACCACAGGAGGCTGCTCCTGCTGCCTGGGGCCAGCAACAGCACCCATCTTCCCAGCGGTGGGTTTTGTGCCGCACCCAACACTGTCCCAGGCAACAGGAGCAGCCTCCTGTGATCCGGCAGGCAGATCGGGGGCCCCCTGTACCCCCCGGAGGAGTCAGCAGAGCCCTGCAGCCCTCCCAGGGGTGTGAGGGGCCCTCAATCTGCCTGCTGGATCACAGGAGGCTGTTCCTGCTGCCTGGGATGGGTGGCAGCACTAATTTTCCTGGTGCTGGGTGCGGGCTGTGCCCAGCGTCGGTA
>NW_005842134.1:2075548-2123731 GCF_000455745.1 Alligator sinensis | reverse complement strand
CCTGCCACCTGGGATGGCACTGGGTGCACCTCGCACCCAGCTCAGGTCCCAGGTGGCAGGAGCAGCCTCCTGTGATATGCCAGGCGGATCAGGGGCCTGCACCCCCAGGAGGGCTGTGGGGCTTTTCTGGACTCCTCCTGGGGGTGCAGGTTCCTGATTTGCCTGCTGAATCATAGGAGGCTGCTGCTGTCAGCTGGGACTGGGGCTGGGCACAGCCCACATCCGGTGCCGGGAAGATTTGGTGCTGCTGCTGGCCCCAGCTGACAGCAACAGCATGCTGCCATCCGGCGTGCAGATCCGGGGGCCGGCTCCCCTCCAGGAGGGCTGGGGGCTGTGCCAGAATTCTCCTGGGGGTCACAGCCCCCAGATCTACATGGGATGATAGAAGGCTGCTGCTGCCGGCTAGGACCAGCACTGAAGCCAAGCCCGGCTTTGAAACTTGAAACATTTCAAAACTTTTGAAACATTTCAAGTGCCCTTGCTTTGTTTCGAAGCTGTTTCTAAGGCTTTTATTTTGTTCTGATTTAGCTGTTTCAAGCTTGAAATGCATCAAAACAACTTCAAAATGAAACACCCAGTGAAATTTTGCACAGCCCTATTAAATTCACATGCATAAATGGCATGGTTTCCACTACCTAGAAGGAGGCGAGGGAACCCACTCTGATGACATCTGCTTGGGCATCTCGGGTTCTTTCTGAGCTTGAGGGCACCCTGAATTCTGACCTGGTAGTCATGGCCCCATACTGTGGAAACTGGTGCTCGCAGATAAACACTTTCAAGTTAGTTTAATGAATTTCCCACCTGTGATAGCCCCGTGATACAAGGGCTAGGGACAGACAATCATAAAGCCTGAGCCTGAATTGATTCAATCTTTGCAGGTTAGTCTAACCTAGCTAGGCTAAATCAGTTTGTAACCCAGACAGATATCCCAGAAAGGCAGGCACGTGCCTGCAGTGGCTCAGGCTAGAAGTGGCAGGGTGCTAGAGCAGCCCTCCCTTTGCTTGCAGAGGGCAGAGCTGAGGTGGGCATGGCCAGGCCCTAGCAGGACCCCCTCCTCCCCCTGCTGAGCTGCCCAGAAGGGAATGTTTATCACCCCTAACTCAGTGTTTATCAACTCATTAAGAAAACAAAGCCTTTCCCAATTAACTAATGGAGCTCTTCTTAAACAACTTTTCCAAGGAAGGACATTAATCTCCATAAAGCCTGTCTGCCTCTCTCCTTTCCCATGGCAGGGATCACAGCTAGTATGTGGTCTTCTAGCTAATGCTGAGGTGTTTGCGTAAAGCAGAGAGGAGTGGGGAATAATCCCTGCTTAGCAGGTAGAAACCAGGCAGATCCTCTGTGCCTGCAAGTCTGTGCCGAACTCCACTCGGAGAACAGAGGGGAGGGGCCAGCCCTGCTGTGGAGCAGAGAGCCCCACCCAGCCTAGAGAGTAAGCCAGAATGCTGGGGGTGTCTGGTTTATCTTAAACCACCAAAGGGTCTGGGACACACACTGCATAAACTGGTTTGAGCCAAATCAGTTAAGTCTGATACTACATGCAAGCTGGTTTATCTCAAACTGGTTTCAGCCATTTTCAAACTGGTTTATGTGCACTGTACATCTGTTCTGTTACAGGTTTAAACCAGTTTCTGATCACTTAAACTGGTTTATGTGTAATGTCTGTCCCTAGCCAAGATCTGAATATCTTTCTCAGTGGCTACCCGCTGTTGCATAGTTCATATGTGACCTATCTTGACATTGCCCTTGATAGATCTCTGATTTACTTTAACCATTTACTAAAGCTGGCTGCCTGTAGACCTATAGCAATCTTTTGAGCAAGTCTGATTAACTTACTTGGGGATCAAACACTCTTCAGCTATCTGCCCCTACAAAACATTGTGCTTCACCCTTCATTGTGTTCCATTGTACTGCTGCTACTTGTCACCAGGAAACACCCATGAACGCAGGCTCTGGTGCATGGCAAGGTGTCCCAGGTGGGGTAGGGAAGGCTGGGGCCAGCACATGGACTGACCCCAGTGGCCTTACCTAGGGGGCTCCAGCGGCGAGCCTGGGCTCTGGGTGATCAGGCTCTGGTTGTGAGTGGCACACTGCTGCCACGTGCACTGCTCCACCTTTTTAAGGTGCAGGGGTTTTTTTACGCCTGGCTCTCCCAGTATCAAACCCCCCTCCACCATGCTGCAAATTTGCAGCGTGGCAAACGCCTGCAAGTATGGCATCTGTGCTTAGTGGCACCACAAATGGGTCTGTGATGCTGCATACCACACGTGCAGTCATCTAGATGTGGCCCATGAGACCATAGGTAGCATACCAAGGACTCTACAGACTACACTTCTATCCTAGCTGTTAGTGCTGAGTAATATTGCATTATCGCATATTTGCCATGGAGACACTTATACCAAAATGGCACCATTAAGTCCAAAGCTCACCAGGCCTCCTGCTGTATCTTGATTTCTTTAACTTTCTTCCAGGTCATCCTGTATCCCAATATCCCCTGTGGTAAATTTTGAAAGACTGATTTCTCAGTGGCATCTCACAGGCAGAGACAATAGGATGTGTCAGTTAGGTCCAGCCATATTCTTGGAGAAAACTCTTAAATTTGGCAAGCAGGTTTTGACCTTCCACTTCTGTCTGGACCATCCTAAATCATTTTCAAGCTGGTCAAAACCAGTGTGGTGCTGCAGGCACAGATTAGGCAATCTGAACTGTTGATATGACCAGGTGCGCAATGTGACTCTCTGCAGGAGGCTGTCTCCTCCTGAGATCAAAGGGGGAATCTTGTCACCAAATATACCATGGATTGGGTTGGCCAGAGAGGTAATAATAAATAAAAAATAATCAAGGAGCTGGTGTTGGTGTTTAGTTCTATACATAATGACATGATATTAATAGGTTTATAGTGGAATGTCAAGGTATTTGTGTTTGATTTTGCTCTAAAAAATGCAGCAAAAAGGAAAGAACCATAAACAGCTCTCAGCAGGGGTCTTTATGTTATTATTATGTGTTGAAACTCAGAGACTTCTACTTCCAGGAAATACCTGAGGGGAGAATATAGTGCATGTGGAGGAAGAAAGGCAGGCAGAAGGCTTGGCAAGCTGGCACTTGGAGACAAATTGATTCAGAGAGGTATGAGCTTTTGAAGGCAATAACCTCTTATATCAGATGCAGAGGATAGAATTAAACTTGGATTTTGTACTGTCTTGGCTCCTTTTCTTTTTACTCTTGAACACTGAGCACATGGTAGTGTTATCAGTTAGCTATGCAGGAGGCCTGCCTCTACTATAAATGTGGGGTTTGAAGTCAGATACATGTTTCAAGTCAGTCAAACCTCAGACACTCTTCAAATGAACCAGCACCAAGAACATCCCACTTGTATGTGCTGGCAGATGATTACACGCACACATGCACACAGAGTGATGGGCTCTACTATCAGCCAGCTGCTTTCGAAAACTGTCTTTTTACTATTCTTTTGGGGCCTATATCTTCTCCCCTTTACCTTTAATTACCTTACTCCTAAGCCTGCAAATGTAGTGGGTTTAAAAAACACGAAGGGCTGCAAATCTAAAAGGCAGGCTGCATACAGAGATGGATCAAATCTCTCCTAAAGCCAATGACACTGGAGAGGAAAATACATGCCTCAATTATCAGAATTGTTTCCTTTGCCCTTTGCCTGGGATTTTTATTTAACTCCATATTTGTTGAAAAGAAACATAAATCAAAGCTTAAATGCAACACTGCTGGATCCTTCTCTGCATCATTTACTGTGTCCATCTCACTGAATTTTTATATCCCTATAAAATCGGTACCTGACATACAGATGGGGAGATGTAGGACAGAACTGTCAGAAGATATAATGCAACCATGTCACCTTGCAAATCACCCACTCTCCACTGGTGTAAAAACACCTAGAAATATACAAGCTGAATTGCAACAGCCCCTTGCTGGGAAGATAATCACAGGAACTGAATACTCTCTGCACAAGGAGACTGATAGGATCTCTGCACTGTCTCTCTGCCAAAGGGACACTGCCCAATTAAAATTAGTTCATTTTAATCTCTGCTCTGCATTATTAGGAACACCTGAGATCAGTAAAATGGGAAGAGAACCATTTGCCAAAAATCCAATTTTTCTTTACTATCTTACTAATTTGTGCATCTTTCAGTTTGGACCTCAAATTATCTTTTCATACTGGCAAAAAATGCTCATAATTTCAGGTGTCAAAATCATGAGGGATTTTTTTTTTTTTTTAATGTTGGGTTCTTTTAAATTGTCATTCTGGTATTGGAGCCTTTGCACTGAGTTCATGCTTTTCTTTGCAACCACAAAGTAACATCTTGTTCTATAAACGGGAACAGGAATTTTCACAATCATGAACCCCCTGGGATTCCAGGAACACTGCCTTCAAGGAGAATGTCAACAAAGTGAAGATATATGGCAAAACTGCAAGACATTGCAACATAAGGCATATTTACATTATGATATATTTTAAATCAGTTTCTGAAGTTACTCACAAAACTGGATCAGATACAAGTGTCTGAAACAAAATATGTTTCATGGGGCAGTGAAGTATTGCATTACTGAAGCATTGCCTCTGCTGAATGCTTTGAGATACAGGGCCAAATTCACATTCATTTACACATAGTTAGGTAGGAGAGGGCAAAAGGAATACACAATCCTTTTCAAGCACCAGACTAGCACTGACGGAGAGTGCATGTTGTGCCTCTGAAAAGTAGAAGCCTCTCTCATATTCACTTCAGAATCTTTAGGAGAGTAGTGTAGTGGGCCAGTAGGGGGTGCTCCTGTGCTGAGCCACCTACCTCACTGTGCCTGACCAGCTTCCAGGCTCTGAGTGCCTCCCTGGGGGTGCCTCACGTCTAGCCAACCCCCTTCCTGGAGCACACCCGCTAGCCTGGGGGGTAACACCGCCATCACTCAGGGTCTGGACTGATCCTGGACCTGTGCCCTCTGGGAAACACAGGCCTATTAGCCCTTGAGGTTACTTGACCCCCTGCAAGAACTTGGGGTGCTTCCCTCAGTCTGAAGCATAAATAGTGGTCTCCCTTAGCCAAACCAGGGGGACCCCCAAGGCATAATCTAGCCCCTCTCCCAATAAGTCTCCCACACAAAAGGTACAAAGGAGAACTTTATTGGTTACAAGGAGTAGGTTTGGAATAGGGTACAGGGTAGAGCAATAGCAGAGAAATCCCTTACAGCAAAGTAGAATGGTAGCCTTTGATCACGCATCTGAGTTACTGCAAGCTATATCTAGTTAGATTTCTAGTAGCTTACTCATGAGTATCATCCAGAGGCAGGCAGAGATTCCCTCTGGAGGCAGGCAGTTCATTGATCATGAGTTTGAGAGAGAGAGAGAGCAAGTTTCAGATGGCCCAGCTTCTCTGAATTTTCATCATAGCTACAGCCCCTTCTCCTGGGCAGTCCTTCACTTATATAGCCCTTATGGGCATGTTTGGATGAGTGTGCACATGCCTCTTGCCCTGCCTCAAACCCTTTTGAGGCAGGGCCAGAGGCACATGCGGGAACAAAAAAAAATGTTCCCCATGCTGCAAGTTTGCAGCACGGGGAGAAAAATTAGACCCCTAGATATCCAGGGGTTTTAAAAAAATGGAGCAAAGAAAAGAAAAAAGAAAGAAGCAAGGCAGGGCACAGGACCGTGTCCCGAGGCAACCGGAGGCTGGATCGTCCAGGGGGATGCTCTGGCTGCCAGAGAGTCTCTGTGGTTGGCCCCTCACCCTGGTACTGAAACCTGCAGCCTGCCAGGCCGCATATTCAGCACCACGGCTCCAGTGTTGGTGAGTAAGGGGTCTGGGGGGCTGGAGGAGGGAGGTGACCATGTGGGGGACCCCTGCTGGTGCCATCCGCTCCTCAGCCCCCTCGATCCCTGCTCTGCCAGGCCCCTCCCCCCACCAGCCTCCCAATCACTGCCTAGCCAGGTCCTGCCACCTTTGGGGCCCCTCTGCTGCCCAGCCAGGCCAGGCCCATGGTGGCAGGACCTGGCGCAGTGCACAGGGAATGTGCGCCACGCCTGCTGGGTCCTGTTGGCCCTGAGACTGCTCCTGCCGACTGGCTGGGCTGGGCCACACCAGGTCCTGCCACCAAGGGCCCAACCTGGCCAGGTGGCAGAGGGGTCCTGAGGGTGTCAGGTCCTGCCACCAAGTGCCCAGTCCGGCCAGGCAACAGAGGCCCCAGGACCCAGCTGGGCCCAGCATGCAGTCCCTGCATGCCATGCCAGGTCCTGCCACCATGACTCAGCCTGGCTGGGTGGCAGAGAGGCCCCAAGGCCATCAAGACCTAGCTGGGCCCAGTGCATGGTCCCTGCATGCTGTGTCAGGTCCTGCCACCATGGCTTAGAGTGCCCCACTCCCGCTGCTGCTACTAAAGGTAAGTTATGGGCCCTTGGTGGGCGGGGCTGTGGCCCTCCAGGGTGCCTGGGACCCTGGGTAGGGGGCTGTACCCTATGGGGGCCAGGCAACCCACCCCTCCTCAGCAGCCCCCCCCTACAAGGTCCCCCACACACCCACCCACCTTCCCCCACACCCCATCACACATCCATCATGTGTGAAGAAATCCAGAAGTACACATCAACACATACAGGTATTTAGAATTTAACATACATACAGTGTGCGTGCATGTGTGCAGAGTGGTCTTGTGTGTTGATTGTGGAAAAACATGGATTTTGGGGTATTTTTTAAAATGGATTTGGGATGCTGCTGCAGTAGTCCAGCTGGCACAAGGGTTAGTGTCCCCAGGTACCAAGTGGCCAGGCCCCAGAAGCTCCTGTCTATTTGTATCCTTGAAGTATCGTGGGCTCTAAGGCCCACCTAGCTAACTAATAGCCCCTACTGTGTGGGGCCAATAGGTGAAAGATACAACAGAATTCTTGGGACAAGAGAGGCAAAAAACAGGATTGGAGTGTAATACGGGTCAAAGGGTCAAAACATGAAAATAAGTGCACCTGAGGGGGACACTGAGCAGAGCCCCCTGGGCCACACCCACCGGTCCTCAAAGGCATCCAAAGAGCTGGTGGACACCGCCCACTGGTGCTCTGCCTGGAGACGTGCACTGACAAGTGAGAGAAAAGCGACCCCGCAGTCTCTGGGAACCTTCCCAATCACAGCTCCTTCCTGGTCAAATACAGGGCTCACTTGGTCAAGGCCAGGAAGAGGTTGACCAGGAGGTCCCGGGACTCGGTGGAGCCATGGATGGGGTGACCAAAAACAAAAAGGTGGGGGTTGAAATTCAACCAGAACCTGAAAAGGAGGCTCTGGAGTTGGAAGTGGAGGGGCTGCGGCTTAGTGCACTCGAGGGTCATGCGCGCCAGGGTCTCCCTCTGCCCACAGAAGGGGCAGGAGACCGAGGTATCTGTGAAGCTTGCCACATACACACCCATGGTGATGGCTCCATGGAGGAGCCACCAGCTGAGGTCCCTAGTGGCTCGTGGGATGAGGGTGGAAACACACCCCCCCCCCGGGGGGCCCCCCAGCCACCCCCCCACCTAGCAGGTCCTGCCACTTGTTGTCTGGGTGGGATGCTAGGGCAGCATGATGGACAGTGCAGTGCACGAGTGTGTAGAGGTGACGGCGATGTATGGTGGAAAAGCGGACCGGTCTGGTGCCCTCCAGCTGGCTTAGGTGGTGGAGCAGGGAGCGCCATGGAGTTGGACAAGGCGCAGGCCCCATGACAAATTCCGGTGGGCTGGAGGACATGGGGGGGGCGGTGGGGGGGATGACTACTGCACAGGACCTGATCAAAGGCAAGGGTGTTGGGAGGTAGGGCAGATTTCACCTCCTGGACCAGACGGCAGGTTGCATGTGATGTAGGTAGACCCATGCGCTGGGCCAGTGCAGAGGGGTCCACCCACTCCTGCCTATCGTAGTCCAGGAGGTCTCCAATACGGGCGACACCAGCCAGGATCAACCTTTGTCGCAACCAAGGCACCTCTGCCATTGGCACCTCCAGCTGGGGGTTCCAGAGGAGGGGCTCAATGAGCAGATTGGCACCCTGGCCTACTGTTGCGGGGGACCTGGAGGCAAAGACCAGCCTCCAGGCCTGGAGGAGGTCCTGGTAGAAATCTGGCAGTCCTGCAGGGAGAAGCCCCACAGGCTGAGGAGCTGCCAGTCATATCCAAGCCCCAGGATGTGGCAGAGCAAAGCGCACCCCAGGTGGCCCCATGCCGTATGGCTGCCAACACCATATAGCAATTGCTGCAGGGTCTGAAGGTGGAATGCCAAGACCTGACTGCGCAGGCAAACCAGACCCTAGCTGCCACCCAGCAAGGGGAGGCTCAGGACCTCTGCAGCAACACACTGCCATCCCGGCCAGAAAAACTCCAGTGCCTATCTCTGGAGTCCCACCAGGACCTCAGGGGGCATAGGCAGGGGGTGTAAGCAGTGCCAGAGCATGGACAGAACCAGCTGGTTCAGCACCAGCACTCTCCCATGCAGGGAGAGACATTACAGGAGCCCTGCCCATGCCTGGAGCCATTCCCCCACCCTTGCCTCCAGCTGGTGCCAGTTCTCTGGCAGGGAGGGGTCTGTGGGGGACAGGCAGACCCCCAAGTAGAGCAGTGAGCCCACACCCCAGCAGATCCCATGAAGCTCAGGTGGGAGTGAGCCCACCTGCCACCTGTCACCAACCACAAGGCCAAAGCTCTTGACCCAGTTGACCCAGGCAGAGGAGGCCGCTGAGTACAATGCCTGGCAAGCCTCCACCTGTGCCAGGTCACCTGACCCCTGGACCATGAGGAGGCCTTCATCAGCATACGCTGACAGGACCAGCTGCACTGCCAGCTCCCGGAGCATCAACCCCTCCACCCACTTCTGCAGGAGAACAAGGAAGGGCTCCAGGGCCAAGGTGTACAGCTGGCCTGATAGCGGGCAGCCTTGACGCACCTCTCTCCTGAACAGGATGGGTCCAGTTGAGCTTGACCAAACATTCTGCAGAAGTGTACAGTACCTGGAGAGCCCGCATGAAGTGGGGCCCAAAGCCAAAGGCCCACAGCGTGCCTATGCAGTACCCATGATCCACTCTGTCAAACGCCTTCTCCTGGTCCAGGGATAGGAGGGCAAAGGACAGGCCCTTCTGGTGCATTAGCTCCAGGAGGTCCTGAACCAGGTACAGGTTGTTGAAGATGGAATGTCCAGGCACCGTGTACATCTGGACGTGATCCATCCTGACCATCAGCACAGACCACAGGCGCAGTGAGATGGCCTTCACTATCACCTTGTAGTCCGTGCTAAGGAGGGACACCAAATTCCTTAGGTTACAGAAATCTCCCTTCTTCGGCAGGAGGGTTAACACAGCCCTCCGACATGACAGGGAGAGCTTCCCACTTCCCTCAGATTCAGTCCAGACTACAGAAAGGCCTGGGCCAAGGACATCCCAGAAATCCCAGTAGAACTCCGAGGTCAGCCCGTCGATGGCCGGAGCCTTGTTGCCAGGCATCAGGTGGAGGG
Organism: Alligator sinensis; assembly: GCF_000455745.1. NCBI lineage: Eukaryota > Metazoa > Chordata > Crocodylia > Alligatoridae > Alligator > Alligator sinensis. The sequence continues at coordinate 2,114,258 of NW_005842134.1, read as the reverse complement.
CAGCCGAAAACTCAGCCAGAGTGAGAGAAGCTTCCAGCTGCTCCTGGTCACCCATGTTGACCTGCGGGAGTCCCTCCCACAGGGTCTGACAGGCCTTGGCATTCGTCGGATCCAGGGAGAAGATCTCTTCATAGAAGGCCTATGCGCGCTGGCGCATCTCACCTGGATCTGTGACGGGGGTGCCATCACCTGCCAGAAGGCAGGAGATGTACTTCTTCACCCTCTGCATCCTCTCCAGGGCACAGAAGAAGCAGAAGTCACAGTCCATCTCCCGAAGGAGCTGGATGCACGAGTGGACAAATGCACTGTGGGTGCGGTGGTCATCCAGAGCATGAAGCTCTTCCCGACTCTGCCGACACTCTCCGCAGAGGGATGTATTGGTCAGCTTGGTGGCCATACACCTTTCCAGCTCTAGCACTTCCTGCTCGAGCTACTCCCAGACTGCCTTCCTCTGCTGGGTGCGCCCCCGAGTGTAGCCATGGCAAAAAAGCCAGATGCGCACCTTCCCTGCATCCCACCATCTCCAAGCCGAGGGGAAAGCTGTCCGTTGCTCCCACCAGGCCAGCCAGAAGTCCCGGAAAGCCTCCCTGAAGCCAACATCCTCCAGCAGGCTGGCATTGAAATGCCAGTAGGCCGACCAGATACCCAGGCCCCAGCGTGGCCTGGGCCCAGACAAAGTGGTAATTGCTGAAAGGGGTCAGCTGGATGCCAGAGGATTGTGGCAAAGAGATATAAACCCAGTCTAACTGGGAGTGGCATGCCTGCTCCTCCCCCACCCTCACATAAAAGTGAAGGCAGAGGGTTCAGTGGGGTGACAGGCACGCCAGACATCCACCAGGGAGTAGTCCATCAGGATCTCCCCAAGGAAGCCCATGGTGGCCTGGTTCTGCTCCTTGCCTGACTGGTCTCATGCATCTAGGGTGACATTAGAGTACCCACCAAGGACCAGGCACTTGCGAGGGTTGAGGGTGTCAATGTATGTGGCCACCTGAAGGAAGAAATCCACCAACTTCGGGTCCTTCGCAGGGGCGTACACGTTCAGAAGGTTCAGGACCAGGCCCCGCACCTGGACCCGGAGGTGCAGTAGGCAGCCCAGCACTACCTCAATGTCCTGGAGAACCTCCAGCTGCAGGCCCGAGGAGAACAGGGTGGCCAACCCAGATGAGATGGCTGAGAGGCGACTAAAAAAAGAAGACACTGCCTCCCCACTCCAACCACCAATTCGGTTAATTGGCTGGAGTCGTCAGGGTCTCCTGCAAGAATACCATGGGGTACCCCCCTCCCCCCCGAAGGAAGGAGAGTACCCGGCACCTCCGGGGACCCTTCCTACAGAGGGTCATGATCTTAAACGACCTCATGGCTGGGGGGGTGGGGGGGTGGAGTAAACGGTTCCTCAGGGGCCTCACACATCTCAATGCCTGGTGTGGGGCCTGCCGATTTGTGTAGCACCCTCCATACACATAGAGGGCATCTATGAAACTGCAGGCCTGCCTATAGATCCGGGCATTGCAGCTTTCAGGCCCCTTGCCTTCCCCCACTAGTGCCCTTACAGTGGTGAGGATGCTGTCAAAATCTCCCCAGCAGTCCAAGGCTAGCTGTACCTTGCTGGCAGACCAGTGGGTGTAGTCACGGTCAAGAAATGCAAGTAGCTCATCCCTGGGGACCATTGGGACTGAGAAGTCTGGAGGGGGGGGTCTGTGCAGGGTCCACAATAATATTGGCCCATTGATTAGGGGACCCCACTGCGACCCCTTCTGGTGCGGGACTATGGGGCAGGCTGCAAGTGAGGTTTTCCTGGGAGGAGGAGGGAAGAGACCCACCAGGCTCTGGTGTCTGCCTCGGGGTCCTGGGAAAGGGGATCTTGTTCCTCAGAACTGACCAGGGTGAGCCCCAGGGCCTCTGTATCCTCTAGATCTCTGCCACCAGGCCTTCCTTTGGGCAGGCCTCAGCCTCGGCGCCCGTGGTTTCAGGGAGTAGGCTCCCCAGGGTTTGGAGCTGGGGGAGCAGGACCCAACTGGGTATATAGGAAGGGATGGCGTTGAGGACCACCCTGGTCCCTAGCTCTTCTAGAGGCTTGAGTGGGATGTACTCGCCCTCCACCATGAGCCCCCTCTCCACCGCTTTTTATGCAGTGGCCTCTGAGGCAAGGAAAAAGACCCCCTTGCCACAAAAGTGGGAGGCCGCCATGATCTTGGGTGGTACCTGAGCCATGATCTTGGGTGCTACCTGAGCCAGGGCCTGCACCCAGGTCTCCAAGTGCAGGTTCTCCCACTTGGGCAGTTGGCACTTCACCCCATGCCTGTGCGCGAGTGCCAGAAAGGGGGCTCCACTGCCCGAGCTGGAAGGGCTGGCGGTGGAGGGTCTAGGCCCCCTGGCTTTGGGTCCCCCCACAGTTGCCTCTGCATAGCTGCGGTTCCCCACCCAGAGGGCCACGTTGGTGGGGCCTGAGCTAGGGCCAGGGACAGGCTGAGTGGGTTTGCTGGCTGGTGTAGTGCACCTGGTCCCCTCAGGTGCTGGTGGCCTAGGCTTTGGGACAGGGCCATTGCCCTTCCCACCCCCAGCTGTGGAGGAGGCTGAAGAGGAGACCTTCCCAGTGCCCTTGCCCTTAGTCCCCGATGATGGGAGAGGGGGCTTGGGAACCCCTCCAGGGGGGCCTGGCCAGAGGCGACCCCCTGGCTCTGTTGGCTCTCTACCAGAGTCCCACCTGCCCCTGCAGCAGAGGTTTCAGGATTCTCCACCCCTGGAAGAGGTTGTTGGACTCTGCCTCTGGGGTGGAGGCTGCAGGGGCATGCATCCCCTTGGGGGCTTGGCTGGGATCCACCCCCATAGTGGGGGCTGCAGGAATCTCTGTGGGGGCATCTGCACAAGAACTCTCTGCCCCTGCCATTGTTTCACATGAGGGCAGGGAAGACAATAAAGAAAAACAAAATATCCTGTGGGGTTGGGGAATCTAGTAGGGGCAGGCTGGGGTTGTAGGGGAGAAGGGGGATAGGGAAGAAGGGGGCTGAGGCTCACTGAGCCACAGCTCCACAAGAAAAAAGCTAGGAGGCCTATGCTTTGAGAATGTGGCGGGGGAGGGGGAAAAAAACAAAACAAAACAATAAAACCACCAAAAACACACACACAAGGGTTGGGGAAACTCAAGCTGGCTTACTCAGCCATACAACAAACACCAGGTCAGGGGGAGTAGACCACAGGACTTACCACACAAGGGCAAAAAATACACAAGGAAGGCTGCTGAGGCAGGTGTAAAAGATGGTTGGAGCAGCGGAGGGGCTTGTTTGTGGAAGATCTGTCCAGAAGCCCCTCAGGCCTCCAGCTGGTCAGTCAGCAGCAGGAACAGTAGGCAGGAAGACAAATCAGGAGCAGATACAGTGAGGTAGCTGTGGGGGAGGGTAGGAGCAGTCAGTCAATTAGGAAGTGATCCAGCGCAGGTGTGGTGTCAGGTGGTGTAGCAGGGAATCTCCTTCTCTCCTGAGAGGTGGCAGCAGCAGCAAGAGCAGTGATGGTAGGAGCCATCCAGTTCAGCCACTCAGGGTGTGCTTCTGGTGAAAGTGGAGGTGAAGGTGGGGGTGGCCTGCCAAGGCAGCTGGGGCAAGCAAGGTTCCATAGGCTCCGGCAGTGATGGTGAGGGAGGGCCCACAAGCAGCACAGGCTCCCTCCCCAAGCTGTCCCCTGACTGTGGCTTGGCAGTGCGCTGGGCAGCAGGCTGGAACAGGGGTGCGGTGCAGTGCAGTAGTCCCCTCCTTGAGGGTGGCAGCAGCATGCAACACAGGACCCCTCCCCCCTCCCCCCAGACGGCAGCAGCAGCAGCCCAAGGCAGGAAGGGGTGTGACCAAATTACTCCGAAAGCTCTGAGACCAAGCCAGCAGCTAATGGTAGCCAGAGGCAGGAAAGGGCCTGGCCATCTTCTCCCCAGAAGCTCCTGAGACCAAGCTTGCAGCAGTCAGTCACAACAGCAGCAGCCTGGGACAGGAAGGGGCATGGCCAACTTCCTCCCAAAGGCTCTTCCCCCAGAAGCTCCTGAGAGCGAGTAGCTCTGATCTGCTTGCCAGGGCAGTTTTTTGTATGGATGGGGCCAGGACAGGGCAGTTTTTTATACTTCTGGGGATAGCATAGGTGCTTGTCCCAGGCTCTAGCTCCCCCTGGTTGCAGGTCCGGGAGGAGCCAGGCACGGTTATTTTACCCCAAGTGGCACAGTTTGCTCCACAACAAAGTGCATGTCCAAGCACGTGCGCGGAGGCAAAAACCCCAGCTCAAATTTGCACCACTTCTATTTGAGCTGCTGCAAGCACACGTTTGTATGTGTGGACGCAGCCTATGACCTCATTTATGTGGTCCAATGAAGGCCAGCAACTGTCGGCTGCCAGCCAACCAATTTGAAATGCATCACTAGTTGCCGGGTAGACTGGCTGGGTCTTTAGCCCCATCCCAGTTATGTTGGCATTGCTTAGAACAATAGGGAGTTTAAGCCCCCGACCCAGGTATGTGTGGCCAGTCATGTAGGCAGAGGGAGCAGGTTTCCTCCCTCCCTCAGGAATGTATCCAGCTCAGGTTACAACTCAGGGTTACCTGAGACAAATGGGGCAGAGGAGTCTGCCCTTTGCAGTGACCACAGTAACGAAAATGTCAGATAGCAGAGTTTGGAGAGAGACAGAGATGGTATTCTGCCACAGGTAGTGCCTAAAGTTTTATGCCTACTGTGTAAAACAAGCAGACAGATGGCACCAACTGTTGGTGCACTGGTGTCATCACCCAGGTTAAACTTGTTTGCTGGAACGTTTTTCAGCAGAAATACAGATTTCACAAAGGTCTAACACTTTGCCTATTTGTACAAGTTTCACCAAATTATTTGCACCAGAAAATAAATGAAAAGGGTAATTCCCAAAAAGGAGAAATGTTTCACTTCAATATTTTTCTGAACAAAACATTTCAGTTTCCTAATTCAAAAATGATCTTTAGTTTTGAAATGTTCTCCAAATTATTAAAAAAACATAAAAGAAACTATGGAAACCTCCTTGCCATCACAATGAAATGTTTCATTACAAGCTGAACCAAACATTTAATTGCACTCAAAACATTATTTTACACTTTTTTGATTTGCTGAAACATTCAGTGTAAACCAAAAAATCATATAAGTTTTCAAAACTGATAATGAACATTGATGAGCATGAGCCATCAGTGTGATGCTGCAGCTAGTAAAGTGAGCAAAATGCTGGCTTGAATCCATAGATGCTTCTCAAGCAAATCCCGGGACGTTGTACTCCCATTGTACTCGGCTTTGGTGAGGCCGCAGCTAGAGTACTGCATCGAGTTTTGGGCTCTACAATTCAAAAAGGATGTGGAGAGGCTTGAGAGAGTGCAGAGGAGAGCGACATGCATGATCAGAGGTCAGGAAAACAGACCTTATGATGACAGGCTGAGAGCCATGGGACTCTTTAGCCTGAAAAAGTGCAGGCTCAGGGGTGATCTGGTGGTTGCCTATAAGTTTATAAGGGGTGCTCACCAGGATCTGGGTGAACGTCTGCTCACCAGAGCGCCCCAAGGGATGACACGGTCGAACGGTCACAAACTCCTCCATGACCGTTTCAGGCTGGACATAAGGAAGAACTTCTTTACTGTCTGAGCCCCCAAAGTCTGGAATAGACTGCCGCTGGAGGTGATTCCAGCACCTACTTTGAACGCCTTCAAGAGAAATTTGGATGTTTATTTTGCTGGGATCCTATGACCCCTGCTGACTACCTGCCCCTCAGGCAGTGGGCTGGACTCAATGATCTTCCAAGGTTCCTTCCAGCCCTAATGTCTATGAGTCTATGAACCAAAACACCCATTTGTGCTTAGCTCATTTGGCATGATTTCCTTTTCCGTGCACCCAACATGCCCAAAATAAATCGAACAGCATAAAGTTGTATTCAAAGAATGATGAGAATGAATTAATCTGTTCTTCTCTCCTACTTTGCTGGTGGAAAGCAGTAGGACAGCTGAGTAGGAAAGAAGGTCATTTGCACCGTCAATATATGGTTACAAAGTGAAACAGCTCTGACCTTGGTTTTTTTCTGTACTCCCTTCTATACCTCTAGGATGTCTTATGTTTTAGGGTATGTGCCTATCAGTAAGGGCAGATAGTGAGGTGAATAGCTGCTTCTTCTCCTCTAGTATGGTTGCATTTGTTTGGCTAAGTGGCAGCCATTCCATTTAAAAACAGCTTCCTGGCCACGTTCTCAGCTCTCAAACATATTGTCTGCTTCATACCCATGTGGTTCATTCTTCCCCTCAGTTTCTGCACCTCCCTGCAGATGCTCTCTGTCCAGGCTCAGGAACTACTTTGTTCCAATGCTGTTTTTGTTCTCTCATATCATCAGTCGCTACTTCTCAGCTCAGCAGCTCAGCTGCTGGCTAGCATATGATAAACTAGGAGCGTTTTCCTTTGGATATCCCAGGAGGATGCTGGGAGAAGGGAGCAGAATGGATGGACTAAACCAAAAACTGGTAAATCTGAAAGCAGTGGCGATGCGTAGGAGGCTCATGGGGGTGCATCTGCACCCCCTGAGAGTGCTGGTGTACCCCCTGACAGGCAGCGTTCCCTGCTTAGGTGACAGACAGGGGAATGGGGACGCTAGGTGAAGCACCGCTGGCACTGCCGGGAGTGCTGCTCACACTTCCCGGCGGGCACAACTGGCCATGGGGGGACTCCCCTCTCCTGTCAGCACGATTGGCCGCGGGGCACCCTCCCCCCCGTTGCTGATTGGCCGCTGGCACCAGTTGCCCATGTCTGAAAGTGAATGAAACTTGGGAAAGTCTTGCCTCAGTGGTGAAGGCACAGCGTACAGAGAATGTTTGCAGGCAAGTTTCTTCGAGTAGATGTGATTTTTTTATTAGACCAACTCAGTAGTTGGAAACAGGTTCTTGTCAAGCTTTTCTCCTACAAACAACAGAGAAACCAAACAACAACTGTGCACCAGAATGAACGCACACCAAAAATCTATCAAAGCCAAGAATACCCAGCTACCTGCGAGGCCACATTTCTCACAGGACAATCACTCCTTCTCTCAGTTCTAATCCTCAAAGGGAACTTACACCTTTTGTTGATGAGCCTATGAACTTCACTTCATCAACCTGCTGGACACTAAAAATCATGGACTCAATATAGACATTGGATTTATGACACATTACAACCTACCTGACATCTAATTCAGCTGGTACGTACCTGACCTGGCTTCTCATATCTTTCTTTTTTCCCCCCTAACTTTTCTCCCCTTCCCCTCTTCTCTCCCCTTTTTCTTTCTGATTCCCTACCATTTCCTTTTTATTTATAGCCTCTTTTTTACCTTATTATTACCACTGTACTGTTTTCCTTTTTGGCCTTTTTTTGTCCTCTGTTTTTTTTCACCCTCCCTTCCCTGCTTTACCTTTTGTTTTTCCAATTTCTACCCTTGTATATTTTCACTAGAAAATTGTTGGAGATCAGGGAAGCGTTCTTTCCTGCTTTCCTGATCTCCAGCAATTCCCTTTTTCACAGACAGCCTCTTTTCCACCTTGTATTTTATCACTGTTGTCTCCCTCTGACCCTTTTTTTCTATTTCCCTCTGCTCTCTTCCCCCTCCCCTCCTCTCCCCTGCTTTACTGTTTGCTTTGCTTATCTCTACCTATTTACATCCTACACTACTTTAGCTTCTCTCATTCCTTGGAGTCTCAGACCAGAAGAGACTCCCTGTGCCTGAAGAAGGGTGACTGCACGCAAAAGCTTGCTAAGAACTTCTTTCCAACTACTCAGTTGGTCTAATAAAAGATACCCCATCTACCCATTCCTGCTTTCCTGATCTCCAGCAATTCCCTTTTTCACAGACAGCCTCTTTTCCACCTTGTATTTTATCACTGTTGTCTCCCTCTGACCCTTTTTTTCTATTTCCCTCTGCTCTCTTCCCCCTCCCCTCCTCTCCCCTGCTTTACTGTTTGCTTTGCTTATCTCTACCTATTTACATCCTACACTACTTTAGCTTCTCTCATTCCTTGGAGTCTCAGACCAGAAGAGACTCCCTGTGCCTGAAGAAGGGTGACTGCACGCAAAAGCTTGCTAAGAACTTCTTTCCAACTACTCAGTTGGTCTAATAAAAGATACCCCATCTACCCAAAGAGCCTTTCTGACACATTCACATTTTCAGGGCTTTCTGCTGAAAGTTTCTGGGAACTATGAACAATAAGAATTTGCGTGTTTGACAATGGGAGAGACAGAGGGGGAATGTGTGGTATCACCCATTTTACATGATAAATCATGAGTTGGGTCCCCTCAGACCAAGAGGGGGAGGTTTGGCGGGGGAGGGGGTTAAGAGTCCATTTTTTATTTTATCTTCTGATTTCTGAGCCCTTGAATCACATGCAGGTCCCATTATCAAGTTTTTTCTTTCAAAAGGAAAGTCAAGATTCTTATTTCATCCCAAGAGTCTAGGAACTGATGTTTTAAAAAATTCAAATAGTGCAAAAGTTGACTTAAAATTGCAAGAGATGTTCCCATATAAAATACAAAAAAAAATTGCAACCTATGTTTGAAGATATCCAGGTCAGAATGCATGGGGCAAAAAGTTTAGAATCAGGCAGAAATTCACCCTGGGAAGAAGGCCTCTGAGTATTCATGAGATTCAGAAAACTAATATTTATTGTCGCAGGGCACTAAGGTGCCTGCTCTTTTTAGAGCAGAGATTGCCCGGGGAGAAAGCACAAAGAGCCAGATAAGAACCCAGGTGCAGGTTGCCATGACACCTGGCTAAGGAGGGAATTGGTCGCACCTGCACCTGGTCAGCTGGTCGGAAGAGGCAGGGCCCTGGGCCCAGATAAACCCTAGGGCTGGGACTAGTGAGAGGAATTCCCTGCTAGTAGTCAGAGGGGAAGGAGCCTCCAGGGAAGAAGTGCCCTGTGATGCTGAAACTACCTGAGGTGCTGCACCTAGGGCAAAGGGGGCTCTGTGAGCACCACAGGTACCCTTGTCTACTAGACACTTAATGCCAGGGGTGAAGTCTGTTTCTTTTAAAGGGGCAGGGCACACCTTGATCTTGGCTATTAGGTTATAGCCCAGGGGCTTATGGTTTGTTTGCTGTTTTATAACACTGGTGGTTTGGATGAGGCTGTTTGGGGAAGGAGGAGGCCTCATAGGGTGTCCATTACAGAGTAGGGACCCCAGTGCCAGAGAGGTGCAGTATTTGGGGTGTACAGGCCCTGGTGCCAGAGAGGGTGCACAGGCCCAGGTGCCATTGAGGTGCAGAGGCAGGGCTGCAGACAGCCCAGGGAGGACAAGGGGGCCAAATCACAGTAAGGCCTAGACAAGACCACGTTGGTGCCATCTGCGAAGCTTGGGGTGGGGTAAAGGGGCAGTTGGAGCCACACATATAGCCCATAAGGCTGAGAGACTCAGGAACCATCCACCATAAAGTGGGATGCCAAGCGGTCTATGAACTACAGGATTCAGTAAGAACTAGCCAGACTGAGCCCAAACACAAAGATCAAGGGCAGCCTCCCTATAGTAGTTATACCAACAAGACCTGGTGAGCGAGATAGAGGGTGCCTGTAGGGCAATACTGGCATAGTTAAGGAGCCTAGGGGTAACATGGCCACCCCTAGGGACCCTACCTTGCTACATTTAGGATGAATATGGAGAGAACCTGGCAACTAAACACATTGGAGGGAGGGACAGTCTCTCAGTTTAAAGGCTGGAGGTTCCATTGGTAAACTTAAACCACACTGGACTATAATGGGCTGTAGCTGAAGGATCCGTCCTTAGAGGATGGATTGGGACTGGGCAAGCCTTTCCCACTGATAACTTTGAAGAGTCAGATGAGACAGCAATATTATTTGGGCTTTCTCAGTGTATGACTGACTCCTACCATGTGCTGATGGAAGCTACTTAGTCTACTTTCCTAATGACATGCATTGGGAAATGTCCTCTTGCTTGCTCTCTCTCGCTCCTCAGTTATTTGAATTTGTTGCCATACTGCAGTGAACAGAGTTTGCATCATATACTTCCTGACATGCAGGAAATCCCAAGGGACCCTCTGGTTCTGCTCAACCCATACTAATTGTAGTGTTTGGGAGCTGGCTTATTTTCTGAGGGCAGTGCCATTGTGCTGTCCCCCTTTACTAGCAATTCACATATTAATGACTGGAAGGAGAAGAGGAAGTGGCAGGGACAGGGCTGCATTCTTTTGTGGTGGGAGGCATTGGGTTCTAGTTCTTTCTATGAGTAATGGGGTTGGCATGAGGGATACCAAAGAGTTTGGAAGCTACTGAAATTGTAGCAGCCTGAACCTAGATATGACTAATCCAGTGTGGCACTGGTCTCGCTGTATGCAGTGCCACACTAAAGCAGCTACATTGCTTTTGATTCAGGATGTACAATGCCCAGAATGGATGCAGTCCATCTCAGCAAGGTGCTGCCAGCCCCTGTGGTGAGCTGGTAAGCAAACAGTGAGGACAAAAATCCCTTTGTTTTAAGGTCTTTGGGACCCTAAGGGGGAGCGAGGACTGTCTTGGTCAATGCAAGACTCTTTTTTTTTTTTTTGTGGCTTTACTCAATGCTCTGCAGGCTCCTTGAGCAGAGACAGCAGGCTCAAGAACAGGAGCAGAGGGATGAGCCCACAGTAGCTTCACCAATGTACCGTGGGGTTTGGAGGAGGTGAGTGGGTGCACATGGGCAACAGGCGGGTGAGGCATGGTCTGGCCCCTCAGTGTAAGGACCTATCACTGCTCTGGCACAGGTAAATCTTGGTGATCTGGCCCCTCTCCATGTGCATCCTAACTTCAGCCTTCTTCATTCCCCACAGTTCTTTTCTGTTGTTTCCCTTCCTCTTGCTTCCTCTCTCGCACATAAGGTGAGAAGGACAGGTATTTCCAGAAGGGCTTGTCCATTTGACCTTGATGGTGGATGCCAAAGTTGAACTTCAGATGGCTTGTTTAAATGGTGAGCACAGAGCACTCCGAGGCCCTCTGTGCCCTGAAGTAGGTAAGCACAAGGCCTCTGGAGCTGTCCCAGCTCGGTGAAAGAGGCAATGGGACATGCAAGGTATTGGATGTGCTCCTTACACTCTGGCCATGCTCTGTCCTAGATTTCCGTCATTGCCAGAATTTCCATGCTGAAGCTCAGAGACACGGTACCTGGCTGTTTTTCAGTCTGGCCCTTGTCCCTTGCTCTAGCCTTTCTGGTCATCTGATGCTATGATTAATGTGGCCTAGACCAGCGGTTCCCAAACTCTGATAGACTGTGCGCCACCAATGTAAAATGAGACAACCTTAAGTACCACCAGCAAATTTTTGTCATTTAAAGTTATTATAATAAATCTGTTAAAATGTACCACTGACAGGTTGTCTGTGTACCACTGGTGGTACCCATACCACAGATTAGAAACTGCTAGCCTAGAGCATGGTCCAGGGATAACTCCTGCCCAGCAAGTACCTCTTCACATCAGTATTCATAGATGCCTCCTCCCTGTTCCCATCTCGTTAGCTAGGCATTCATCTCTAGCTCAAACTACTCCCAGGTAATAACTCCCTTTCTCTTCAGAGCCAGCAGGAACCACTCTCTCTTTTCTAATTTACTTTTCTGATCCTACATTTATCCTTTCAAGCCCCCAGGGCCTGCCGCTTAGCTGAGGCCATCTGCAGCTAACAGTGATATAGATATATATATCGCTGTTATATAATTTTTTGTCCCTGGTGTTTTAATAAAGTCACATGACTAATGATTTTAATCTCCTTACAGTGGAATTGCCTGCTGCCTCAGGTCCCTTTCAGGGAGAAAAGCCATTGGGTGTCAGAAGCAGCTTCAAAGTCAAACTGGATTCCTTGGCAATGCTGTCCCTAAAAATACTGCCTGGAGCTGAGGGCTTGATCGGGGGAGATGACCTCTTATCCTCCAGCTTCTGGACATGTCAGGGATGCTGCCGTCTGTTTTCTGGGAGTGACACAGAGAAGGGTTTTCTATGTACTGCTAGGCCAATGGGCAGCAACAGTTGCAGAATGTTAAGCCAAAAATTCACATAGCTGCAGCTGCACCAGCTTCTGCTCTCCAAGCCATTTAGTTCTACATGTCCTGTTGGACGAGAGAAACTCATAACTTGTCCCTGCTTAGCCACTTCTGTCAGCACAAGTTCTGCAGCAGTGTAACATGCCCAGTGCTGGAATGGCAACATTGTCTCCCTGGCCAGTTCCTGGACGTCCCACCTTGTTGCTCCTTCTGGCCTCTCAGGGTTCCACCCTGTTATCTCTCCTGCCATGCCTTGATGTTATGGTTAGACAAGCAAGCTGCCCCAAGACAGCAAAGCAGGTTTTGGATGGTAGGCCCTTGTCTGGTCTGAGGCCACCTAGCTGGGTTCTTCTGCCTGAGGTACCAGGACCTGAGCCTTTTGGGCCCCAGCTTACCTCTCATGGGCACTGGGCCCCTCAGCCCCAGTCTCATCCCTCATGTGCTCTGAACTTGCAACCCCAGGCTTTGCTGTCTGGTACCACAGTTCTGCAACAAACGGCAGCCCTCTTTATAAAGTGTTTTGAGCTTCTGCCCCTATGCAGCCCACCTGGTCCCAGACCCGGGAAGAGGTCTATGCTGGGTGCCCCTGCAGTACCCCTGTGGCCTCCAGTTTAAATATGAATGAAAACCATGAGTATCTGCTCCCAAATAAAAGACTTTCCAGCTGGGGTTAATTTCACACTGTGACAGTGCTACAACACCAGCTTAAAACACTTATCTGCTCTTGTTCAGTGGTGCAGGGATTTCTTCCAGCTCCTCTGCAGTACCTGGAGTGCTTTCTTTATGGGCAGCCCAGCCTGTCTCTTAGCTGGAGCTCTGCTTTCTGCAGCCTCCATAGCCAGACTACCCTACTCTGGCTCAGGCCCTGGGCTTAAGTGCTTCCTCTCTGGGTTATGTGATTCTTCTGCTTCCACCCCAGGCCTGTCAATCACTGCCCACACCAGGAGTGGGTGGCCATTTTATTTAAGGACTCTCTGCCATTATCAGTCTTCCAGGAGGCTGGGGCCAGCCAGCTGACCCTTGGTTCCCTCTTCCCTTCAGTAATGGGGTTAGGACCCTGTTACAAAGAGCAGGCAGTGGCCACTAGGGCTGTGCGAAGCTTCAGTAGCCGATTCGATTCAGAGGAGATTTGGCCCCATTCAGCGGCTGAATCTCTGGATCGGAATCGCATCGGGGAACCAATTAAAAGCTCCAAATTGAATCGGAAGCCTCCAAATCTATTCGGAAAAGATTTGGCCTGATTCGGAGATTCAGCCATAGACTAAATAGGCAGCAGTCCTCAAGGACACTGGACACAGCTACCTCCAGCTGGTAAATCTGTTGTGGTGGGCGGAGGGGGGAGGGAAGAGATGTGGGGAGGGGCAGATCAATTCCCCCCCCAAGTGAGGTAGGGGCTGGGGCTGGGACAAGCTGCCCAGCTGGAGTGAGGAGGCATGGCCAGAGCCATCCCTAGGGGTGTGTGGGGCCTGGGGGGAAGGGAAGGGGTGGCAAGCGGCCGGAGCAAGGGGGGAGGGTGGCGAGTGGTGGGAGGGCGTAACCCCTGCTCCCAGCGCCTTCCAATGCCTGTCCAGAGTGCAGCCCAGCCCAGCCCGTCCTGCACAGATCTGGGGGCACACGCCTGGTTCCATGCCCTCCCAGACTGGTGGTGCATGGTAGCGGGAGCCCCCCTCCCTGAGTCCCGTGCCCAGGGCCATCCCTGGAAAGGCAAATTGAGGCACCCGCCCCAGGCCTCGCACTTTAGGGGGCCCCACAAACAGTCCCATACAGGCCCTGCTGCGGTTGCCACACACTGCCACGCACTGCCTACTCTCCTCCCCCTGCTCTGCTGGCTCCAGCTGCTCACCAACCCCAGCCTACCTGGGCCCTTCACACCCCTAAGGATGTTTGTGCCCATGTCCCCTTTCCCCAGCTGGGCAGCTTGTCCCAGCCCTAATCCCTCCCTCGCTGTGGGGGTGTTGATCTGCCCTACAACACACCCTTTCCCTCCCCACTCCACCCACCACAACAGACTTACCAGCTGGAGGCAGCCAGCTGTGTCCAGCATGATGAGGTCTGCTCCTGTTTAATCTATGGCTGAATCTCCGAAGTGGTGCCGAATCTTTGGATCTGATTTGGCCAGACTGAATCGGGACAGCGATTTGAATCACTGAATCAAATCACTGTCCCTCCAAATTGGCCAAATCCGAAGCAAATAACTGCTGCTTCACACAGGTGTAGTGGTCACCACCAAGGGGTCAGAGGGCATGCACACCCAGGTGCTTCTGGCATCCCTGCAGCTCCGCTAAGCAGCTGTGCTACCAGAGCAGGAGGGATCTTTTGGGGAGGTGTCAGCTACTGAAGGAATCATGGGAGCTGGCAAAAGGCATGGGAGTGTCTGCACACATCTTCTGCTGTCTTCTGGGCAGAAGCAGCCTTACTTTGCTTGGCAGAGATGGAGCATCTCTGCCAGCCAGCAGCAGGTTCTGCCACTGTACAGGTGCTTCTCTCAGCCAAACTGTAGACAAGGCCTGGGTGTCAGGCTAAAGCCAGCAGCTAGGTAGGAAGGTGGGGCTTAAGAGGAATTTAGGCACTTAAGTCACAAAAAGGGATCCACATCCACTGTGTCCTAGTGACTCCAAAACAACATAGGTACCTATATTTGGCCTGAAAAGAACCCTAACCTTGTACCTAAACTTGGGTTTCTGGGCATGCTCCAAAGTGCCCCAGCCTGAGCCAGTAGGCACCTAACACCTTCCTAAGCTTGATTGTGAGCCAACTCAGTGATACCTAAACTACCTAAGTCCCTTGGTCTACTAGGTATGCTAAGAGCCTGCCTAATGAACACCAGCACCATAGATTTCAGAGTCAAGTACATCAGCAATGGTCACTATCACTAGAAAAACAAAATGTGTCAGCAGTGCCACTTAGTTGTGTAACAGCCTGGTTGGGGAACTCCTGGGCTGTACGAGACATGGCTCGAATCTCCTTAGGCTGAGAAGGGCCTAGATTCTAGGTCTCCCACTTCCTGGAAAAGTGCTGTAACCACTGGGCTATTAGGTAAATAGGGTCTCAACCCTCACCAGTTATTAAGGCAACTCCCTCCTCAGTGTTTTGGACCCTGAGTGGTCAGAAGTGCCTAAAGTGTAGCTTTGAGGCAGCTCAGCTCTGAGGAGGGGCAGAAAAACAGAAGCAGTCCTGTGTTTAGTGTTTCCTAATGTCTGGCTCTCGGTAGCAACTTGCTCAGCACCGTGGTGCCATGGATCACTGTTTGGAGATGCCTGACTCTTTCCACTGATGGATCATGGAGTCTTGATGTTTTACCCTGTCGATTTCAATCATCTTCTTGGGCAAGATGCTTGCTTTTTAGGCAGGCTGAAGCCTAAATTGAGGCACCTGCAAGGCTGACTTGGATCTGGCCCTAAGGATCCATCTAGCCTGGAACCTCATGTTCTCTTCTCTCCCATAAATGAGCAGCCCTTGAAATGCCAGTTTCGTTGAG
Source organism: Alligator sinensis (assembly GCF_000455745.1). NCBI lineage: Eukaryota > Metazoa > Chordata > Crocodylia > Alligatoridae > Alligator > Alligator sinensis. Next base: position 2,098,770 of record NW_005842134.1, on the reverse strand, counting down.
TTGCCTCTTGATCTTGAATGAAGAGCTCAAGGGACTGATCATTAAGAAGCAGGCTGCACATCCCACAGCCTTAAGGGTAAACATTGCCCATTCATCTGGGGCACAATCTTTGGTCAGGGTCAGCTCTGAATATAAAGGCACTGACTCTATTTGGAGTCAGCTTTTCAGCTTCAGCAGTGACTGTTCCTCCAGAACTGTGAAACCTGATGGAAAAATGACTATTTTGGCCCATAAAATATAACAGACTTCAAATGAATAAAAGATGTTGTTAAATTTGTTCTGAGACTGGCTCAGAAAAGAACTGAGAATTGGTTGTGGGTTGGGGCAAAGAGGGTGAAGTTGACTTTATCAAATATTCATGCATATTTGAGTTTCCTGCCACTTGCACATTGGCTGTTAAATGATTCAGCCCTGTCATTAATTTTATTGAAGCATATCCACAGTTGGTGCATTCAGTAGAACAGTATCTGGGCTTTCCCATATTTACATGGGAGATGGAACTGGATTAGCCCAAGTGCTCACAGTCCATTGTGCATGTCTACATAGGTATCAGCTTCCCTGTCTGCCTACTTACTAATTTCCTGGAATCCTTCACCATGGCACTAAGGGAATATGCACATCACTAGATTGAACGGACATCTGAAGGGTTTCAACCAGCAACAGAAATATACACAAGGGATGGGCAATGGGGTTTGATTCAGGTTAGAACTTGTCCTTGAGTCTTCGTGTAATTTTAGGTAGGAAGGTCCAGCACACCCTTTCCAGCCCAATGGAATTCCAGCCCCTTTCTAGCTGAAATAGCAGTACCCTGATTTTTCTTAAGGGGTATCTTGATAGGAAGGTCCTGAGACCTTCTAATGAGGTTCACTTTCATGGGAGCCCAGCTCTCAACTGTGTGCATTTTCACTTTCAGTGGAACTTAAGCAGATCCCACACTACAGGCAATATGGGGCGCTTGTACATGTGATAGTCATCACAATGTGCACATGATGAAAATGTCACTTGTGTGGCTTACTGTTACACGTGCACCAGTTTTGGGGGTTTTATATGAGTTTGCATCATTGCAAACTAAACTACAATCAGATGTAGTTTAGTTGCAATGATGCATTGCAGCTTTCAGCTCATGCCCTGGCTGCAGGAGAGGCTGGCAGGCTCAGCAGAAAAGAAGGATTGGGTCCCTCACCACTTCTGCTTTCAGCAGGTGCCTGCTGAAGGCAGAAACAGCGAGGGGCCTGATCCTTTTTTTTTTCTGGCAGAGCCTGCCTGCCTCTCCCACAGCTGGGGGGCAAGCTGCTGGTGGGCCGAGTGGCCTCTGAGCTGCAGGGAGCACTGGTCCTTCCCTCCACGGTAGTGGCGCCCCCTGGGGCTGCCCAGGTGGGCTGCTGGTGGGCTGGGTGCTGCCCCCACTCAGAGACAGCACCCAGCCCAATCCAGCTGTTCCCCAAGCACCCCGCTGGAAGCCTGCTGGGCACTGCTCGCTGGGCAGGCTCGGGGAACAATTAGATTGGGCCAGGTGCTGCCTCTGAGCTGGGGCAGCACCTGGCCTGCTAGCAGCCTGCCTGGGTGACCCCAGGGGGCACTGCTGCTACAGAGGGAAGGACTGGGGCCCCCTGCAGCTCAGGGGCCACTCAGTCCACCAGCAGCTATCCCCCACAGCCAAAGGTAGGCTCTGGCTTGGGGGGGGATCATAGCGTGACAGAAAATTGAGACAGTGGGTTTTAATTAAAAGCCCACTTTTTCAATTTAGGGGGCATAGAATAAAACCCTGAATAAAATCCTGTCACATGTACAGGTGCCCCCTGGATTCACAGCAGATCAAGCGTCTTGGCAGGTTGGACTGCCCACAGCCAAATGAGAGAGGGCAATGATTTGTAGGCCAACATGCAGGCGCACTGCCAGGCTAAAAGGAGAATTGGTCACTAAAGCCTCCTGTGCCAGTGCAGTGAGGTGGGTTTTTCTCCTACTGTGCTTACTGCAGTGCATGCTGCTCAGCTGAGCTCCTGGCTACCTGGCCCATGTGCTTTGCGGCTGTCGCTGTCTTCCTGTCCCATTGTCATTCAATCAGCTAATCATCCCTTCCTGTGAGCTGCAAGTGATTTTATTTGTATATTCCTGCAAGGAGAGACAGTTTCTGTATTGACAGATACTTAATTACTCATCACCAGAGAACAGGCTCCAGCCTTCCCTGACAAAGGCAATTGGGTGTGAGAACAACAAATAAACACTTTATACATTATAATGCACTGCTGCAGGGACCCGCAGTGCCACAGGCATGCCAGAGATTGTCAGGCATGATTTAACCCAGGGACTGGGAATCCAAAGCCTTCCTGTTTTTTCTCTCTCCCCTCTGCTCTCTGTCTTTCCCAGCTCCCTCTCCTTTTGCAAATGTGTTTGCTTATTGTGACTGGGAGGCAAAGAGGAGAAGAGCCTTAGCCAAAGGCTCACAGATGGCAGAGCCTGGAAGACCCCCCCCCCAGCTGATCTGCCCAGATGCTCCCCTTGAAAACAGTAGCCTTGCAGAGCTGTATGCATTTCCTGCCACAATTATGGACAGTGCTCCCCTGCTCAGGTAGTGCCGGACACTCAGCTGATGCAAATCAACATAAAGCTTTTATAGGTGGTGTTGATTTACACCCACAGGGGGTGTAGAGACATGCCCATCTCTCTCCTTGTCTACTGAGCATGCTCTCCTCTTCCTTTTCATTCCAGTCACACCTGTGTCCCTACCTGCCTGGAGCACCTTGAGAACCCAATGTGTATGGATTTCCCAACTTCCCACTCAGTTAAAAGGTGCAACCATTTCATCTGTCCATGGTGCACACTTCTCCTCCACAACCCTCAGAGGCCAGGGAATGCCCAGTCCATGACAATGGGGAGCAGAGAAGCTTCCCACAGGCAGGGCTTCTACTCCCATACAAGCAATGAGTAAAGGCACTCCACAGGGAAACACTGCGCTCCCCAGAAAGCCCCCTCACCATGTCACATGCCTTGGTCCATCCTGGGGTGTCAGACAGGTAGTTCTGTGTCCTGAGAGCCACCTCATCCCGGTGCATGGCTATACTGGGAAAATTCCACTGAGATGTATCTAATGTAGAGTCTTTCCCTATACCTTACCTTCAGGACAATAAGCCACAGTGCTCTGTCCACTGCTGTCCATGCATAACTGCATTCACACAGGAGCTGCCCTGCTTAAATGAGGTTGGGTCTCCCATAACGTGAGATACATGCATCTGTTGAATCTGCATGTGTAAACCTTAAGTTACTTTCTGTTGAATTTGCTGCTGCCAATACATGCATAGTTTTACTTTATGTTTACAGTACAACATATTCTGTGCCTGCCAGTCTGGCAGTGCTGTCCCTGTACTTGTAACTGGAGTCATTTATTTTTTAATATCCTGGACATAACACATTGCACCTTTAACACATAACACATTGCACCTTCAAACTGCTGCCTCCCATCGGCCTCACAAGCCCTGAGGTATACCTGGCAAGAGAAAATGGGAGTACTGCTATCAGAGAAGTGCCCTATGGCCAGTGGTGGGACATCTTTAGTCTCAACCCATGGCTGGTTGATGCTAGGGGCCATAGAGAAGAGACAAGTCTCTCTCTAGTGCATTATTATGTATCTTTATGGTCATTCCTGTTTCTTGCCCCATTCTCATGATTCTACGGTGGGAATGGTCTTCATCAGGGTGAATTTTATTCACTGCCAACTGTCTGAGCAGGAGAAGACTGCCTCTTCCTTGCAAGAGACCAATCCTTGCCTTTTACTGCAGCATTGAGTCTGTTTAGCAACAGGTTCTGTGCTGGAGACTGTGCTGTGATGAATGGCTTGCCTACCCTGCTATTCTTCTAGTGCTGGGTCAGAGTCTGGACGATGTCTGAAGAATGATCTACATGGCACTGTCATAGACATTAAGGCAGGAAGGGACCTTGTAAGATCATCGGGTCCAGCCCCCTGCCCAAGGGGCAGAAAGTCAGCTAGGGTCAAAGGATAAGCGTCCAAATGTTTCTTGAAAGTGTTCAGAGTAGGTGCTTGCACCACCTTTGCGGGGAGTCTACTCAGGAGATCCAAGGAAGAGGACCATACCCCCCACTACAGAGGAAGGAAAACCCCCCACAGTGCGTACCAGTCTGACAATGAGAGAAACTTCCTTCCTGACCCCAAGTATGGTGACGGGTCTGATCCTAAGCTGGGGGACAAGATCCTCTAGCCAGGAATCTCTGGGCTTCAGTCCTCACAAAAGCAATGGCACACCCCCATTACAATCCTCAGCCTTGGGGGTGATGCAGATGTAGGGCCACGCCATTGTGTCAAAGACGATTAAAAATGAGGATTTAAAAATGTTAAACTTGGCGCACTGGGTTAAGCCTAGTGTGCAATTCCCCATAAATTCCAGCAGGGGGAGCCAAATACCAATCTACCCTGGTGCTCTTTCCTAATGAATGACAGCAGGAGGTGCATGTTCACCAGTAAACCAGTAAGTAATACCCCAGTATTACTAATCTCCTGGCTCCACAGTCCCCACCCCTCCTCCAGGAGCCTCATGCTAAGGCCCCTTCCCCCCTGCCCTGCCATGCTGCGGTCACCCCAAAACCCTGCCACTTGCAACCCCCTAGGCTCCTTCCAGTCCCCAACAGGTCACCCCATGGTGGGGATCCTGATGCCAAGCCGTGTGCCTCATCCTCTCCCATGCCCCCATGTTAGAAAGTAATGTAAATGTATATATGCTTTTTTTATAACTATATATATCATGTCAGAAATATACATTTCTATGTGGTGAGAGGAGTGGGTGCTGCCCCAGCTCCTCATCCTCCACATCACTGTTGGTGATTGCAACTGTTGGTGGTAGTGGTGGGGTGGGTGGGTGGATGGTGGTGGTGGTGGTGTCTTGCCCAAACAGATGTGCGCCATGAACACTTATTACAAAACATAACCGTGTAGCAATAGTACAGGGAAGGGGGCAAATCCATGGTTTCATCTGACAGTTGTTAGTTTTCAATGTTTTAGGACTACATTTCCCAGCATTCCCCGGCTGTCCAGGCTTGGAACAGTTTCCATGGGGACCCCTGACAGGGGCTGCTTCCTCCCCTCCCCATCCCCTGCCCAGTGACACTGTGATACCATGAATACCTATGGCACTGTGTATTTTGCACGGCATACAGCTTTGTGAAATGTATGGGTGTTTTTGAAATGTTGGTGAAATGGTGGGGTGTTGGGGTTGGGGTTGAATGTTGGGGTTGACTATAAACTGCATGCCCTCCCCCATATTCCCTCCCCCCAATCTTTCCACATGTAGACGCACGTCATAATTGCAGCACCTTGATAAACAATAACGGTGCAGTAAACAGTGCAGGAAATGGTGCACCTTTTCATACATTCTGATCAAGCGACTGTTGCTATAAATAAGCATTCACAGAAGCATGCAACCCAGGGGGTGGATGGTGAGCGGCTGCCCTTTTTCCTACTGCCTGCTCAGTGTCAGTGCCCAGGGGGTGGGTGACTGGCATATTTCCTATTGCCTGCTGGGTGTCAGTGCCTGTGGGGGAAGGGGGGAGGAGTGCCCTGTTTCCTACAGCCTGCTCAGTGTCAGTCCCCATGGGGGTGGGCAGCTGGCATATTTCCTACTGCCTGCTGGGTGTTCAATGTAATAGTCAGAAATAATCAGAGTAATCATAATAATCAGAAATAATTAAAGTAATCAGCACTGGGGGAGGAATGCCCTCTTTCCTACTGCCTGCTCAGTGTCAGCACCTGGGAGTGGGCAACTGGCCTTTCCTACTGCCTGCTGGGTGTCAGTGCCCAGCCTTCCTTCCTTCCTTTCTTCCTTCCTTGGGTGCATGCCGCAAACAATGTTTGTTGCCACAAGTCAGTGTAGAGCACCCTTTCATACATTCTGATCAAGCGACTATCGCTATCAATAAGCATTCACAGAAGCATACAAACCCAGTGGGGAAGGGCGAGTGCCCTCTTTCCACTTGGTGTCATCACCCAGGGTGGGGTCAAAGAGTGCCCTCTTTCCTACTGCCTACTCGGCGTCAGCACCCGGGGTGGGGGGGGCGACTGGCATATTTCCGACTGTCTGCTGCGTGTCAGCACCTGGTGGGGTGGGCGGGGGGCGAGTGCCCTCTTTCCTTCTTTCCTTGGGTGCATGCCACAAGCAATGTGCTCTGTCACAAGTCAATGTAGAGCACCTTTTCATACATTCTGATCAAGCGACTGTTGCTATAAATAAGCATACAAACACATAAACACAAGCAAACAAAGCATTAAAACACAAACAGGAAAATCCAGAAGTGTTAACACACAAAACACAGACAGAGAACAGCAGAAAACACAAACACAGAACAACAAAGACACAAATATAAAAATGCAAGGGGAAATACTTGCAGTGTGGAGGTGCTGTTGAAAACAGTCATAAATTTATAAACGATTAAAACAGAAATCTATATGGCTCCCAGCCTGCAAGGTGTCAGCGCCTGGAGGGGGGCGAGTGCCCTCTTTCCTAGTGATCCTTAGAAATAACGGATAAACTAATGATTATAAATAATCAGAGCAATTGTAATCTTTAGAAAAAGATCTGAAATGTCTGTGAAGCGAGCACTGTGTGCTCTGCCTATCAGGACTTTGTGGATGGTGCCTCCCCCTGTTGGGTTACAATCTCTAGCTATTCCAGCCGAGTTGTACATAAGCTATGAAATTGTGCAAATGTCAATGTAGAGCAATGTTTGCATTTAGCCTTTTCCTAGTTGAGGTCCCTACCACCTTTTCATACATTCTGATTAAGTGACTATTGCTATAAATAAGCATTCACAAAACATACAGATACACAAACACAGGCAAACAAAGCACAAACACACAAACCCAAACACACAAAACACAGAAAATACAAACAGAAAAACACAGAGACACAAATATAAAACTGCAAGGTGAAGTACTTGCAGTGTGAAGGTGCTGTTGAAAAAAACTCATTCTTGATCACAATGTATGTATGAAACACAAAAGCAAAAACACAAATCATACAAAAACAAAACCACAAACAAACATGGAAAAATACCATGCAACACTTCATAAAAAATCCTGGTGACACTCAAAAGTCAAAAACTGGCTATCACTGATCCCAAACATTTAGCACTTGACCACCATACATTTACAATTTTCAATTACAAAAATAAGTCTTTGTTGCTTAAGTTAAAATATTATACCTATTGCATGCTAGTTCTGACTTACTAAGTTGTGCAAATGCCAATGTAGAACAATATTCAGATTGAAAGAAATGTTAGTTATCTGCATGTCTAACACTGCTTGTGCTATTTTGTGAGTGCTTGGATTTCTAAAAATGTAACTGTGTCACTCGCGTGTTTACTATTACTAATGGAAAAAATGGTGAATAAAACATTAAAGGAACTTTCTATAAAAGAGAATGAATGATCTGCCTCCTGTCGTCTTTGTCCTCACGTGAAACAGCAGAGAAGATTGAACCCCAAGGAATGCCCAAGCCGAGCAGCAACAGCATGGAAGATTGTTGGGGGGCAGAGGGAGGAGAAGTGGATTAAGATTCCTTGGGGCCCTGGGATCCCTGTACGACTGTGCTCCCCACCCACACCATGACCAGGACATCTGCCCTCCCCCCGCCCTGCCAGGGACACTGACCCCCAGCTTGCCCTCCCTCTCCACCCAGCAATCCCCACACTGCCCAGCCTGCATGCAGCTGTAGGAGCAGGGGAGCCAGGCAGCAGTGTAGGACAGCAGGATGAGCTGCCCCACCCCCCCGCTCAGCCAGGGACTCCTTCCTCCCCTTCTTGAAAATTGGAACCACATTACCCGGTTTCCAATCCCCCAGCACCTGGCCAGATGACCATGAATGCTCATATTGCATTAGCAACAAGGTCAGCATATTGAGTCAGAACAAAGGCCAGTGGGCTACTTCTCAAGGGAAAAATATCAGTGGGAAGAGGGGTTCTGCATGGAGTGAGGAAGCTAAGCTGAGACCCAAGTACTCTGGTACAGGTTGACAGAAGCTGTCAAAAAATGGAACGTAAATGAATGAGCACAGAACTCCCTCCAAACCCCTTCCAGGCATAAGCCTTAGAGCAGAGGGGAGGTCTCACTCTCCTTTCCTCCACCCAAAACCCCTATGCCTCTGTCAGCAGCTAAGTGCTACTCTGTACACAGCTTTTCACCACTACAGCAGATTAGAGGCCCCCCTCTTTGACTTGTGGTATGCTAGACACAGAGGCTGCCTGTGCCATTTGTGGCACATATGCCATACTGCAGTTTAGCACTCCCCATACACTCTGTGTAGGACCTGCAAACCCTATCACATCATAACAGTGTCAGAGATAATTACTTCAGCTCTGGGGATCCTAACAATAAACTAATATCAGTGTAACTGGGTATTGCACAACAAGTGCTTTCAGTACAAAGAATGAAATTCAATATATCTCAAATACCTTCTAGGTCCCCAAAACATAAATTATGGCTGTTACAAGCTGTATTGTCACTTCTCTTGGCTCATATTGTTCAGATAATTTTCCATTTTCGGTTTTTAATAATGATTTTTCTTTGTCGGGTTTTTTTTATTTGCAACTATGAATGTGTTTATATGACATCATGGTGAAAAGATATTAAAACTCCTGGTGTATAACCATCAAAACTCCCAGAGCGTAACCTCATTGTACACCTTGAGAAGCAAACATTCATCTTTTTTCATGTTAGTAGAATACGGTGGATTTATTTGCTGAAGAATAGAGCAGCAGATAACAGAGCAGTCCCTCTGCTCCCAGAGCAGCCCCCTGCCTCCCTCCTCCCCACTACACACACACACTGCAGCGGCACTCCTGGATTTGAGAACCTATCAGTGGACCTGTTCTGCTTGTTGATACGAGGCTTGGGTGTCTTGATCTGAGGTGATTCTTAAACACACAGGATTTTATTTCCCAGCCGCTGGGCTGAGATGACCCTGTGAGCTTTTCCCAAAGTGCCAGAATGGGGAAAACACTAATTTGGGAAGGAAGACTGACAGTGGTGGCGGCAAAGTCATCAAGCCGGCAAAACATCACCATGGTGAACCTGTAATCATTGCTTCCCATTCTATTCTCCCAGCATGGCTCACCCCATGGTTTGAAACTGAAATGACTCTTCTTGACAGGGCCCAGTCTTCCCGAGGTAGTTTCTGCAGCCCTTTCAAACAGCCCCCACCTCTCTGCTTCCCCATGGACACACAATTTGGCCTGTGCTTTGCAAAGGCAGAAACCTCTGAAAGGTGCCTGGTGTGAGAGACTTTGTAGACTGGTGTCTTCTGCTGGGGGCCCCCTTAAGCAGCTGTCTGACACCCTCAGATGCCCAGACTCTTGCATTACAGCAGCTGGCCCTAATTAGAGCTAGGAGGAAATGCTGCAAAGACGCACTCACCAACCATTCCTGTACTCCTTGCTACCCTGGGCCTGGCCATTGGGACATTGCTTCATCCACAACTCCCAGATGCTCTCAAGGAAGAATATCTGTTTACTGTAAGCACAAGTCCTTGTGCACTTGCCCCTGCCACTTGGAACTCCTTGAGCTCCCTCCTCCACACAGGAGCTGTTAGTTAGCTTCATCCTCTCTGAGTTCTTGCTGGGTGTCTTAGTTCTCAGTCTTCTAGAGGAATCTACCCTACGGCTCGGACAGATACCACTCCCTGTTGATTTCACTCCCCAGCGACCTAATTGCCATGCAATCAGTGGGTGAATGGGAGCAAATCTGAGGAGAGGCAGAGCCAGGCAGTCCCAAGGCTGCTCTATTGGTCCTACCAATTGGACTCCCTGTGCCCAGGGATTGAGTGCAGAGATGTAGTATTTTTTTAGAAGTAGATGTTAAGGCCAGATGGAAGAACTGTGCTGGTTTCATCTGACCTCCTAGATAGACAGTACAGACCACAGAGCCTCTATACCTGCAATTTCAGTGCCCTCCTAACACCTCCTACTTTTCCACTAAACTTCAGAACCATTCCAAACTGGTGAGGCTTCCTGGCTATGGAGATTGTGAGCAATTCCAACTGCTGCTGGGGCACAGCATGCTTCCATGGTTAGGGTACTGGGCTGAGAGTCATAACATCTGGCTGCTATGTTCCTCTCTGCCAACAGGACCTTGAGTGGATACTTCACTTCTCCAAGCCCCAGATCAGCTGCTAGTGAAAGGGAGCTAATATGCTTGTCCGTGTTTAGAATATTTTGTACCAGAACAGGGTAGGTGGAAGCTCAGAACTCAGCTCTGCCATGTCCTAGACCAGTGCTGCCTCCTCAGCCCCTGCTGCCTTGGGGACTGTAGCAGAACTTTCAAGGTGTTTGCATCTTCCTTATTTCACCTTCCTTCCTCCCAGATGCCTGACCCTTCCCTCCAAAATTGATGTCAGGGCCTCCCACCTTTTCCCTCTGCCCTTTTCTTAGTAGACTCCCTCAGGGAACTGATGGGCAGGATCCCCTGGAAGGCCAGTCTGAGGGATAAAGGGGTCTAGGAGAGTTAGTTGTATTTTAAAGAAGCCTTATTGAGGGTGCATGAATAAACCATCCTGATGTGCAGGAAGAATAGCAGATGTGGCAAGCGACCAGATTGGCTTAGCAGAAAAGTCTTTGGTGAGCTTAAACACAAAGAAGAAGCTTACAAGAAGCGAAAGGTTGAACAAACAACTTGGGAGGAATATAAGAATATTGCCCGGGCATGCAGGGATGAAGCCAGGAAGGCCAATGTGCAATTGGAGTTGCAGCTAGCAATGAACATGAAGGGTAACAAGAAAGGTTTCTACAAGTACGTTAGCAACAAGAGGAAGGTCAGTGAAAGTGTGAGTCCTTTACTGAATGGGGGAGGCAGCCTAGTGACAGACAATGAGGAAAAGGCTGAATTACTCAATTCCTTTTTTACCTCAATCTTCACAAGCAAGGTCAGCTCCCAGACTACTACATTGGACAGCACAATTTGAGGAGAAGGTGGGCAGCCCTCAGTAGTGAAACAACAGGTTAGGGACTATTTAGAAAAGCTGGACATGTACAAGTCCATGTGGCCAGATGCCATTACTCCAAGAGTGCTGAGGGAATTGGCTGATGCGATTGCAGAGCGGCTTGCCATTATCTTTGAAAACTTGTAGATACTGGGGGAGGTCCCAGACAATTGGAAAAGGGAAAATATAGTGCCCATCTTTAAAAAAGGGAAGGAGGATCCAGGGAACTACAGACCAATCAGCTTCACCTCAATCCCTGGAAAAATTATGGAGCAGGCCCTCAAAGAATCCACTTCTAAGCATTTGGAGGAGAAGAAGGTGATTAAGAACAGTCAGCATGGATTCACCAAGGGCAAGTCATGCCTGACCAACCTTACTGGCTCCTATGATGAGATTACTGGCTCTGTGGATGAAGGGAAAGCAGTGGATGTGATATACCTTGACTTTAGCAAGATTTTTGATACCGTCTCCCACAGCATTCTTGTAATAGACTGCTGCCGGAAGCAGTTCAAGCACCCACTTTGAACGCCTTCAAGACACATTTGGATGCTTATCTTGCTGGGATCCTATGATCCCTGCTAACTTCCTGCCCCTGGGGCAGGGAGCTGGACTCGATGATCCTTTGGGGTCCCTTCCAGCCCAAAAATCTATGAATCTATGAAATCTGTGATGCTCTGGTTAGGGAGGGGTGTCCCCCTCTTGCTGATCCTGACCAGTGAGGGAGCCAGCAGAGAGTTACACAGCACTGAGTTACACAGCAGGGAGTTACACAGCAGGGATTTACATAGGGAGTTGATAACAGCATTTATCAGCCCATCAAAACAAAACAAAAGCCTCTCTCATTAGTTCAAGTTATTCTTAAACAGCTTTTTCCAAGGAAGGAATGGAGGGACCAACTGACCTGTCAATTAGCTCCAAAAAGCCCTAAGAAGACACTGTGTGCCTTTATCCTGTCTGCCTTACACAGACACCTTTCAGCATTAGCTAGCATACCACATGCTAGCTAGATCCGTGTTGCGGGAGAAAGGAGATGGGAACCCCTGCTTGAGGAGGGAGTGTTGGGGTGGAGGGGTGCTTAGAAGCCAGATAGACACTGCTGTGCCTGCCATCTCTGCTGGAGCTCCAGCCAGGGAGCAGAGGGGTGGAGCCAGCGCTACTGGGCTGGAGCAGAGAGCAGAGAGCAGAACCCCGCTCAGGGTTACAAAGCATTTGGGATGCTGGGGGACTCTGGTTTAACTTAAACCAGGAAGGGGTCTGGACAAACTTTGCATAAACTATTTTGACCCATATCAGTTAAGTTTGATACTACATTCAACCAGCTTTATCTCAAACCGGTTTCAGTAATTTTCAAACTGGTTTATGCACACTGAACATCTGTTCTGTTACAGGTTTAAACTAGTTTCTGATCACTTAAACCAGTTTATGTGTAATGTCTGCCCCTAGCCCAGGAGGGTGGTAAAGCACTGGAATAGGTTATCTGGAACAGGTTGCCTAGAGAGGTGGTGGAATCTCCATCCTTGGAGGTTTTTAAGGCCTGGCTCAAAACAGCCCTGGCTGGAATGATCTAGTTGGGGATCGTCCTACTTTGAGAATGGGGTTGGACTAGATTACTTCCTGAGGTCCCTTACAACCCTAGTTTTCTATGATGCTATAACTCAAAACAACTCACAGGCAAAAACCCAAGTGTGCTGCTAGGAGCAAATGGAGAGTTTCGTCTTAAAACAACCTGTTGTTGTAAGACCTCGAAGATCTAAACTGCTGCTCTGATCACAATAGATATTGCATATGTTATGAAGGAGAAATGGAACTATCCTTCCAATGGTAACAGCCAGGAAGTTGGATGGCTGAAACAACTGCAGATATGTGAATAAAATGACTTGAAACAAGAAGAAGAGCAACCCCAGAAGCCTCACCTTGGACCTACCGTAAGTTAGGTATATCTGTGAGGAAATTTTGACCCACAGACAGCTCCTACACCACCGGGCTGTGCGTCAGTCGCTGCATGCAGACTAACAAAGGAACCATACAACCCGTGGGCAGTTCCAGCACCTTATACTGATGGAAACAGCTTTCCATACAATTTCAACCACCATCATGACCCCTGTAGCCTAGATGAAGCAATGAGGGCACTTGCCATTACATGCTGAAAAGCCTTTTGTCCTTCCTACCTTCTTGAAATGCTCATGTCCTCTTTAACAGCTGCTTCCTAGGAAATGACCTGCCCCCAGTTCACCACCACATGTGGGCAACAGCACTCAGCTGGAATCAGTCTACATACTTGACTTATTGGTGTTTCAACCTAGTCTGTGATAGTACTGCTTGTTCAATAGATTTGTCTGCTTCCACTCCAGGAGACAAAGAGGTCTTTTCCTAATTCAGCTCTGCCTGACAGTAGGATACATGTATGCCTGGACAGATGACTGCCAGGATGTCAGGTATGTCCACAGATGGACCTCAGAGATCATCCATGACTGAGCAAAGAGCATCTCCTAGGTGCTCTGCTTACACCAACTGGACTGGGCTTCTCACTGCAAGCCATGTTCTGTCCTTAGTAATAATAGCCTGAAACCTGAGCTACAGAGTCTCCTTGGACCTGATTTCCTGGAAGCCCCTGCTTGGCTGTTATTATTTTTAATTATTTATCCAAACCACAGGGGCAGCTATAAGTCACGGTGCTTTCCCACAGCCTGATAACGGCTGTTCTGCTGGTGCAGAAAATGGGAAGAGAAAACCATCTGTCTGGCCTCATCTCCAGCTCACCTTTTGCATCAAGGCTGCAAGACGGGGTGGGGAAGGGCTGGTTTGCCAGTCCCACAGCTCCAGGGAAATTCTATTACAGCAAGGGGCTCTTCAACCCCTTTAGGGTATCAGGGAACAGAACCTGGAGCATCTGCACTAAGGGGATTATACCCCAAAATGAAACATGAGGAATCCATGGTAACTCTTCCTAAAATTGCTAAATGCTAATTCAAAGGCAAAGCCTCCCCCGCACCCCACACTTTCTTTGTGTTGGTGTCATTGCTACCAAGTCTCTCTCCAAAGAAACACACTATATGTTTCTTGAAAGGGAAGATTTTTTTCCCCCCAAATTAGAATCTAAATTAGTTTCTTTTGAATACCTAAATGAGAATCATAAACATTCACCTTTAGCAAATAAGCAGCTTGGAAAGCATTTGTATTCATCTAACAATTCTCTTCTCTCCAAACATTGGTCACCATGTTGAAAAATTGTTCCATGGAGCTGTGGTAATTGCTAAACACACAGCAAAGTGCTCAGCACAGCAAATGGAGTATAGACGGTTGAAATAATTATACTGATTTCACCACAGCTCAGTTCTATCCACTATTTGTTTCACCTATATGCTTTATCTCACCATCTGTGGAATTTAAAACATAGTAATTTATCACCTGTTTCATTCAGAGATAAAGATTGTAGTTTAGCTTCCACTTAGTGCATGAACTAGTTGCAGAAGATCACATGACCCACATTAAGTCGCCCCTCTTTAAATGAGAATGATGATTTAATCTGTATATACCTTGCTTCTCAAGCAAGCATTTTAAAATTATGAAATACGTCAAAATGTTGATGACAAGGAAGTAAAAGCCAGGATATTTCGGGGTATTGCAAAATTAGTTTCTGGGGTGCCACATGGAAACTGTTTGAGATTGCCTGTCCCAGTAAAGCAGGAGGCACATTCCCTATAATCTGAGTGCCTAGGAGTGGCCATTTTTCTATACAAAGGGAAGGCTTGCACACAAACACAGGCTATTTCTGCCTGATTTGTGATACCACAGACAAAACAGGGCATACCTGTTCTGTCTTCTGGACCCATGGTCCCTATTTTCCTGATACCGCCCTTATACAATTTCTTTGTCTTTTATTTCTCTTTGCTTCTCATATTTGTTTCTTTCCTCTTATTGGCAGAGCCTTCTCCCTGCCCCTATTTTTTCTGCTCTTGAGAATCCAGGTTGACACTTTCTGAAGGATCACTTTGTGCTTGTCTTATAATTCATAAAATGTTTTATTAAAATAAAAATGAATGCAGTGCATCTCAGAGCACCTGATGGTGAAGCACAGCAGGGTCACTTGTCTGCACTTGGCTGACATGCTGATGTTGGACCAGCATAGATCCCCATGGCTGTAATGTAAGAGTATATCAAAACTGCGGGATAATTAGCAAATGTGATCCATGCTTAATTCTGTGATCGCTTCTGTTGCCCTATGCACTTCCATTATGAAGAAGCCCCTGTAAACGTTCAATTTCCTAACTGGTGACTAGGCATATAATAATGAGCAGCAGCAACAATAGTGCCCTTCCACTGAGCCCAGCTCTTCCTACCATTCTTCTATTCATGTCCCATGTAATGAAATGGAGACTAGCTCTTTGAGATGGTGGTGATCAGATCTCCTCATCCCTGCCCCTGCATACTGGCAAGAGCATTAGACTTCTTAATGAGGGGCCATAGTAACCACCTGGATGGCCAGGGCAATCTCTTCTAGCCTTAAAGTCCATGAATCTATTAACTTTTCCCTTCATGGGCCACAGAGAGAGCAGGAAGCTGTGCACTGTCCTCACCAAGTTTGTGACACTTCCAGTTCTGCATTAAGACAGTGATCATAATCAAAGTCTCATGCTTCAGCTAGACAAATGAAGGGATCAGGAAGGATTATATTTCCTGGTGTACTGTTGGCCAAATATATTCTTGGTAGGGGATGGGGAGGGGGCAGGTCTTCTTTCTCTATATGGTATCAGAGATTGGCTATGGCTGAAGATAGATGGATCTGTATGCTAAACAGGACTGGTGCTCTGAGGTGCTACAGAGAATCCTCTCTCTCAGGCTCACATGCTTTGCTGATGCACTCAGGGTCAAACTGATCACCTGATTTGGGGTTGGGAAGGAATTTTCATGTCAGTTTAGATTGGCAGCAAGCTTGGGTGCTTCCCTTGCAGCATGGAGCATGAATCACCTACTGGGATCATCTGGGCACATTACACTTAGCTCCCTGCCACTGAAAGGTCCTTAGGCACCAGTGGCAATTCACTCAGCCCTGTTCTCACTGTGTTACAGAAGAAATCCGTTTCCTGAAGACTGAAATGTTTTAGTCTACTCTGTTATTGGGCTTAATACAGGTGTAAGGGGATGCAATGAAATGGCCTGAAATACACAGGACATCAGATAAGATGATATGCTAGTTCCTTCTGACTTGGAACTCTTTGCATCTGTGAAATGCAAAAGGTTCTAGCTTCCCAGTTTCCTATCTTCCTATTCCCAAACATGTCCGCTGTGAGGCATTGTTTTCACAACATGTTCCATATGCTAATAGAGGCCCTAGTAAACCACATTTGATTGGCTAACATGCCAAGTGCCTATATTCTGGCTGGTGTTGAGTTATCAGTTCACTGTCCTCGTCCACTGTCACTCGAGGTGTACAGATGTCAAACACGTCTTGAAATAGATTGGTTATAAGCTACTATCACTCCTTCTCTGTCTCTTCAATCAGGAAGCAATCATTTTATTCTACTCTCCATGACAACTGGGAGTTTAGCAATCACCTGTTCATCTATTGATCTCCCATTGCTACTAGTTCCTCCTAAAGACAATGGGAGACCATTATACATATCTCAGTGTGCAAGTTACCCTGATTGAGGCTGAAATATATATTCCTCAGAACTGAAAACACTGGTGCTTAGACTTTTCAATTAATTCTTACTCACAAAAAAACTGCTTATATAGAAAGACCTTCCAAGTGAGTACGTGTTGGGGAGAGGGGGACAGGCATATATATCTGTATATCTGTCCAAACTACAAAATACTACTTGAAATGTGAAGACCAAAGTGTTGCTTTTTTTTGAATGCATGATGGTCATTTTGTACTGGAGTTAATTAAGTTTCACAGAGTGTTGTAGAAATTGTAAGATGATCCAATTAAGAATGTAGACCCAGAAAACATGAAGGCTATTTTGGGGTCAAAGTTTCTGATACCACAAAAATGCAAACCCATTCATTTTAGCCAATACTTGAAGCTTGACACGGCTGCTTTATGATGCAAAAGAACAATATGTCTGTTCCTTTATAATGATATCTCTTCTTCTATTGTACATTCACAAGGATACAAAATTTAAGCAATTAGATATAATCAAATAATGCAGGGCATATTGGGAAATAAGTAAACAATTTAGAGGAGCTATAAAGGATCTTGTTTATTATCTTCCATATTATTATTGCTTTCTAGAAATGACATGAATGATATTACATAAGAGGAAAGAAATACTGAAAGATGTATTCATCCAACCAGTCTATAGCTTGCAAATATTGAAAGAAATTGCTTTTAAATAGGGGGAGGAGGGCAAGTTCCCATGAATATTCTGAATAATACAGAAATTTAATTACTGAGCTGAATAAACCATAAAAAGCTTCTGATAAGAAAGGGATCAGAGAAGTTTGTTATACGCTGACACTGCCTACTCGATAACTGATAGAAGCAGAAGAGAACTGGGAGCTGAATCTGAGCCCATTGGCAAGCGGCCAATAGAAATACATCTGCTTCTCATACTCCCTGAAATGGGGTGTGTATATATCAGTCACCAGGCAAGACTTCTGGGTTTTGTTGAGCCCATCCAAAGAAAGTGCAGAATCTAGAAGTGCTACACACATACATTAGCCTTTCAGAAAAACTTTTCTGTTCCCTCCTCCCCCTGCAAATGCACCCCATCACTCCCTTGCAGGGTTAATGGGACTGAGAAGAAGCTATGAAACTCATTTTAGAGACTGTATTTCTTTAACGGAACTAAAAAATACGGAGCTTGCTGGGTGTATGCTCTTTCTAGAGAGGCCTCAAGTAACTGTACCTCAGATTGTAAATGAGGAGTGCAATATGTATGTTTTCTCCTTTGTAAGCCAAGTAAAATTGGCCAAAGGGATCCTGGAACAATAACTTTAACCCTATGCTTTTGATGTTTTAAATTAGCCACTTTCAAACCAATCACTGGAAAGAGCAGGGATCACATTTGTAAGAGTGCCTGAAGAGAAGTGTATCTTACTCCCTGGAGAATTATTTAAAGTGTAATAAATGTATCAGAGACACAGAATCCATGGCTGTTGATTGTAAGTAAATGTAATAAGACATCTTAAGGAATTGTACTCTGCCTTGGGATAGCTGCTGGACTCAATACTGGTCAGTGTTAAGCACTTACATGACTGCACAGCTATTTTGTGTTTTTTACATTCCTGGAATGCTTGATAATATAAATGTTATCTATAAAACTATTGAACAGATGCATTTGTGGTTCATGGCAAATTAATAAACTTGCTGATGAGTTAAGACAAAGTATCCTATTTTG
Source organism: Alligator sinensis (assembly GCF_000455745.1). Taxonomy (NCBI): domain Eukaryota; kingdom Metazoa; phylum Chordata; order Crocodylia; family Alligatoridae; genus Alligator; species Alligator sinensis. Next base: position 2,080,451 of record NW_005842134.1, on the reverse strand, counting down.
AGGAAAGCTATCCAAGAAAAAAAGAGGCCTGAATTAAACAGCTTTAACATTTATATGCTCCCTGGATTTAGTTAAAGGAATGAGGCTTATTCAATTCCATTCAGAAGTTTCCTACAGTATTTATCCAAATGGTAAATCTAGGTCATTACATTTCATCTTTAAAGTCTAATTGGAACCTTTCTCATTTATGAAATTGGCCCCGATTTGTACTTTTGTGCAGCAAACCAATTCTGATGGCAGAGGTCTGGTTTCTTGTGCCCTGATGGATTCTCAGGCTATATAAGCAAGGGCAACATTGTTGCAATGTCATTGACTTCTATGGTTGGCACTGGTAGACAGGGCAAAATTTGCGTTAGGATATTTCTAACCCTGGTCAGTCGTGCACAGGCAGAGCTTGTAAACTGGAACCATTCTGCTTAGAATGGGCCCAGCGTGAAAATCTGATCTGATGCCACCCCACAGGCTACAACTGGAATATCCAATTGTATTTTCACAGCAGGTCTGTGACTCTAGGGCGCAAAGAGCTGGAAGAGACCTAAAGGGTCATAGATTCATAGATTGTTAGGGGCTGGAAGGGACCTTGTAGATCATCAGAACAGTCCCCTCTCAGCCTTCTCTTCTGTAGGCTGATGAGGCTCAAGTCCCTCAGCTTCTCCTCGTATGGCTTGCCTTACAAGTCCCTGATCATACAGGTGGCTCTTCTCTGGACCCTCTCAAGTTTTTCCACATTCTTGTTGAAGTGTGGTGCCCAGAACTGGATGTAGTACGACAGCTGCAGTTTCACCAGTGCAGAGTACAGTAGGAGTATCACTTCCTTAATTTTGCATGAGATGTAATGGTTAATGCATGCCTGTGTGTTGTTCGCCCTGATAGCCACAGCATTGCACAGCCGGCTCACGTTCATGCAATGGTCGATCACTACCCCTAGGTCCCTTTCAGCCACAGTGCAAGTCAAATTGTTGCCACCAAGCCTGTAGGTATGTTGGGGATTGTTTGCCCCCAGATGGAGCACCTTACACTTCTGAGTGTTGAATTCCATCTGGTTCCAGTCCGCCCAACGCTTCAGCCTGTCCAGGTCCGCCTGTATCTGCAACCTATTTTCTGGTATGATTGCACTCTCCCATAACTTGGCATCATCCGCAAACTTGGCCAAAGAGCTTTTCACCCCCACATACAAATCACTGATAAAGATGATGAAAAACACCAGTTCAACCATGGACTGTGAGGGACACCACTGGCCACTTCTCTTCAGAACAACACAAATCCGTTCATGAGAACTCTCTGGGTCCTACCATACAGCCAGTTTTCCACCCACTGAACAGTTAAGCAGTTAAGCCCACAATATTCCAATTTTTCCACAAGGATATGGTCAGATACTAGATCAAAAGCCTTTTGAAAGTCTAGATATATAACACTGACCTTCACTCCCATGTGCAGGTGGTGAGAGACCTCTTTGTAAAAGAAGATGAGATTGGTAAGAAAAGACCTGTCTGCAATGAAACCATGTCGACTGCCATTCAGAATCTTGCCCTCAATGAGCGTATCACACATAGATTCTTTAATGAGTTTTTCCAGGATTTTCCCTGCGATGGAGGTTAGGCTGATTGGCCTATAGTTGCCCGGACCATCCCTCTTCCCCTTCTTGACAATAGGCATAGGGCGCTTGTCCACATAATCAGCATTTACCCGCTAAAAATGTTCCTGGTTTAAATTTCCTTTCTTAGTTTATGAAGGCTAAATAAGTAACATGGACATGATTTCCAACCTAAGGGCTAATTATGCCATAACTAGTAAAATGCACTAGGGGGCACATCAGAACAATTTTATCCTCCTGACCTTTCAGTATTACCTTACTGCCCGGTGGCGCTTTAGGACAAGAAACACCCTGCTGCAGCATTTCTGCCACTCGCTTTTCCTGGGTGTAAGTTGCTCAGGGGCCTGGGGCGCGAAATCTTTCTATGCAAAGCCCCACAGGGCTCCCCAAGTCTACACAAGCATTGCACATACCCAAGGCACAGCAGGGGGTGGTACCCTCAGGGCAGCACTCTATTTCCACCAGGCGCTGGGTGCAGGGTACCTTTCAGGATACCCAAGCATCACTCTCTGCCCTAGCCTGGTGCCCCTCACTTCTCCTGGGTGCAAGTTGCAAGTTGCACGCTTTTCCTGGGTGCAAGTTCCATGGAGTGCTTGCGGGGCTGGGGCATGAAATCTTTCTGCGCAAAGCTGTGCAGGGCTCCTCACAAGTGTACAGAAGCATTGCACATACCCAAAGCTGAGAGTGGGGGGTACCCTAAGGGCAGCACACTGTTTCCACCAAGCGCTGGTTGCAGGGTACCCTTCGGGCTACCCAAGAATCACCCCCAAGCATCACCCTCTGCCCTAGCCTGGAGCCCCTCACTTCTCCTGGGTGCAAGTTGCAAGTTGCATGCTTTTCCTGGGTTCAAGTTGGACAGGGTGTTCGGGTGGTTTTGGCACTAAATTTTTCCATGCAGAGCTCCGCAGAGCTCCCCAAGTGTACACAAGCATTGCATCTCCCACCCACCCACTTTGCAAAGCTGCCCCAAGCAATTTTGCTTCCCACTATTTTTTGCATAGGGAACAGTTCTGTTTTGCTGCTTTTTCGGGTGCTTTTTTCCATTCACTTTCCCAGCCCATGGGGGTGGGGGTGGGGGTGCGTACCAGGACAGAGCCAAACTGAAATTCGTGGACCAGTGGGTGAGTGGGGTGCGTAGGCTGTAGACTTTTGAGGTGCATGACAGATGGCAACACACCTAAGGCACAAGGACTCAGCCCTGCAGGACCCTTGCCCCTGGGTGGCACAGTACCGGTTCCTGCTGTTTGCTGCTGATGTCGGGTACAGTACTGCGTTCCAGTGCAGGATGAGGCCCCATTTGTGACACTTGAAAGAGGACACTCCAGCCTTTTCCACAATCAACCAGGACATTTACACATAGGTAAGTGAATCACTTGGCTGTGCCCTGAGTGGGGGCAGCTCGCATTGTTTACTTAAACTTACATGTAAATGGGGTTTAATTGCCATGAATGTAGTTGCTAGGTATCTGACAGCATTAAGTCCTCCTCCCCACTCTTCCTTGCCCCTCAGCTGCCTTTCTCCACCTCCCCGTGCCCTCCCTCCCCCCCGCATACATTTCAGGGCTGGAATGACTAAATGGTGGTTTTACAATACTAATTCTTATTCACACAGCTGGTGATCTCAGACTGGTGGGGTGGTGGAGCATCCCACCAGAGTGGGGAGGTTTGCAGCCCGCCAGCAATGGTGGGGGGGCACAGGGTTTGCAGCTGACCTGGACTTGGGTGGGGTTTGCAGCCCATTGGCAGCAGTGGGGAGGCTTGCAGCCGGCTCAGAATAAACAGGGTTTGCAGCTGGCCCCCAGAACCAGCTGCAAACCCTAGCCCCCCTGATCCTGTGGGATGCTTCACTGCCCCACCAGTCTGAGTTCGTCAGCCGCGCCTGAATTATTCTTATGCTCTTAACTTCCCCCTCCCTCCTATTTCTAGTTCCCAAATGCTATGCTTCATATGCAGGTCCTGTCAGGCACAACAGGCAGTAGAGAAGAACACAAGCCTGAGACAGTTCCTGACACCACTTTTGTCTCCAGAAAAAATGCTGGCAATGTCACTGCCAATTCGAAACTCTTAATATCCTTTTAGACTCATTACTGAAAAAGTGTATAAGAATTCAGCATTAAAGTCCTTGTATTATGTCAATACATCAGCAACTAAGCTTGCATTTTAAAAATTCCCTTTAGAATTAAAAAATTAATATTTCTGTTCCATGTATGAATATGCCAGTATTAAACAATGAATATCTTTTTTTGTCTCTTTTTTGCTCTGTTTCCAGCATCATTCCCATTACCTGCTGCTCCTGCTGATGCTCAGTGGACTACAGTGTGCAAGATTTAAAAATGCTCAAAACTTACAAATGGTCAAGCTAGTCCAAGCAGCTACTTACTGAAATATGCTTCATTAGCTCTTTTCAAGGATCATGTACGGAATGTCTTTGTCTTTGTTCATGTAGCCCAATTTTTTTACTGCAATGTTATTACCTTACTTGTGTACACTCCATCCACATGCACTTCCTTCCTCCCTCCTTCTCCCCTGACTCTTTCCTGCTGCACGGTGGCTTTTAGAACCCACCCTTGGTCTTTCGGAAAAATAAAAGCAGCCAGTCCGGTTGATGGAGGAGTTCAAGCTGCACAGCTTCTTGGCCATTTTTAACAAGCTGGGCAGCTTCTTGGCAACTTTTCCTTCCCCCCCTCTTGCCTCGTGACTGGACTTCTCAGGCAAAATATCTCACTCCCTGCTATCTCTGCTTATGCTCTTATCATTATTTTAAAAAGGTCCCCTGCCTAAGTGCCTTTATCCCCATGGCTGGCTGGGGGAAAATACACACACACACACATATCTATACTTCACCACTTGAATACCAATGGCTGCTTCCCCTGTGGCTGGGGAGCTCTCAGCACCCCTAGTTGGTGCTGGCCTACATGCCCTCCCCTCCTCAGACAGGCCCTCCTAGCCTCTTCCCCCTGCTGCTTCCCCCATGGCTGGGGGGCTGTCTCTTAGCACCCCTGGTTGGTGTGGGCCTACATGCCCTCCCTCACTCTTTTTAAGACATTCCCCACCATGGAGTAGGCGTGCACACACACACACACACACACACACACTCTGCTTCATGCTGGGGAAATATGGGTGCTAAAAATGGTCAGTTTTCTCACAAATAAAGAAGTTTTTTCACCCACCCAGCTCAGGCTTGTCTCTCTCTCCCAACAGAAAGGTCAGCTTGCTTGCCCCCTCCTTGTTAGGCTGCTTGCAAACTCCTTGTTAGGCTGCAATTGTACATTACTTCTCAAATATAGGTTGAAGAAGGACTCATACCTTA
>NW_005842134.1:2058137-2075517 GCF_000455745.1 Alligator sinensis | reverse complement strand
CCACGCTCTTTCCTAACTCCTATGTACTATCCGTTTATTGCTGCTGCTTTATTGAACTGATGTCTCTTCCCAACGTTTATGTAAAAAAATTGTATGTAAAAAATGTAACCATCAATGCTTGGACTTATAAAAATGTAACATAAAAATGTAAAAATGTAACTCACTCATGGTTTATCTAAAACCTCAATGGAAACAGTGCTACATACATTTGTACATAAAAAAGAAAGAATCCTGCGTCTTCTTTCATTTGCATTGTGTCAAACTGTAAGGAATTTTTGCAGGGGTTGGGCAGTGGTTGTTATCGAGGATCATCAAGATTCCTTGGTTACTGGGGATCCCCTTTCCCAGGAGAGCTGCCCCCAAAGCAGTGTTGGGGGGCCACAATCAGCCTACTCCAACTCCCCCTCCCCCAAGTGATCAATACAAATGGCCAGCATGACCTAACACCCCCACTGAAGTGAAAAAAGAAAAAACTGCCCAGGTGCAATTAATTTTCCCCCTTCCACTGCCAATCACCACATACACAGTGGCCAGAATTGCCATGTTGCACTGCAGAGGAAGGGGGTGGCAGTTATGGTGTGGTTGGGTGAAAAAAGGAAACAGACCAGGGTATTGTTGAATCAATTAGTCTATTTGCATGTGAATCCTATTACAGTTTGCAGTCATGACCCCAAACTGGTTTTAGACCTGTTTGTCTTCTCAAGTCACCTGCAGGGGCAATGCATAGGGGTTGTATGCGGGTGCATGTGCATTCCCTGCGTATGGTGGTGCACCCCCTGCTAAAAGGTGCCACTGACACTGTCAGCAGTGCTTGTGGGCAGTCCATGATTGCTCCTGGCTGCTGCTGCCGGCAGCACCTGTGGGTGATTGCCGACCCCTGGTCAGCGCTTGCCACCCCCCGCTCCCGCTCCAGTGGTGCCGGAGGGTTCCCATCGCCACACTCCTTCTGCTGCTGGTGCAGCCATGCCGTCCCAGCCGCTGAGGGCACGTGCCATTCATGGTCGCCTGTCACCACAAAGAAGCTGAGACCCATTCACCCTGCCGTCCACCTAACGCATCCCTTCTCCTTCATCCCGCATCCCACACAGATACCTCCCTGAGACCCCCATTATGAACCCATTATACAAGACAACTTTTTATAAGACAGACTTTATTCAATGAAAAATTAATATGAAATGGAACAATAATGATAAAAAGGATCAATTCATACAATTACAGAGCACGTTCCCCCTGCAGAGTGGCAGCTGTGTGTGCCGCCAGACAATTTCTGATCACAGCACCCCTCCCGTTATTTTCCTGTATTTCTAACCCCCATGCTTAACTGCTTCTCTGCTAATGAAGGCTTTTGTCAATCTCTTAACTGATCCTCTCCAAGTGTCACTGAAGACCTCGTCCTTGGTTTCATAGATATGCAGGATGCATGCTGCCACTATGTAAGTGGTAATGTTATCAGCATCAACTTCTAACCTGTAGTTGAGTGATCTCCAATGGGCTTTCCAGCGCCCAAATGCACGCTCTATGCCGGGGTGGGCAAAATACGGCCCGTGGGCCAGATTCGGCCCACCAAGACATTCTATCTAGCCTGTGGGGCCCCTAAAAATTTTAGAAAATTAATATTTATCTGCCCCTGGCTCCTATCAAAGGTGACTGGAGCCAGGGGAAGTAGGACCCAGGAGAAGCACAGGCAGGCTCTTAAACAGCAGGTCCCACCTGGCCCCACCCCCCCAGCTGGAAGCCCCTGCCTAACAGGGACTTCTGGCCTGGGACCGTGGGGCTGTTCGTAGCTGCACCAGTGTGGGAAATTCTGGGGAGGAGGAGGCAGGGGAGGACCATGGGGATTGCCCCAGTACTCAGGGCTAGGCCTGCTCCTGCTTAGCCTCATGTTCTGGCCATGCAACCGGAAGCTAGCGGGTGGGTGGGATAGCAGTGGTGGGTGCAGGGGGGAGTGGAAGTGAGCCAGAGTGCGGGGCCTGTGCTGGTGTCCCACCCAGGGCCAGCACCAGTGGGGCTCAGAGTGGGGTGGTAGAAGCATGGGGTGTGGGCTGGCAGGGGTCTGTGGAGCCGGGCTGGGTTGCACCAGCAGGGAGAGAGGGGAGCTGACCCATCCCCATGGAGGCCCTGCTGGCCGGGACCTTGCGCTCCTGCTGCCCTGCTCTGGGCCCCACCAGTACTGGCCCCAAGACACCAGTGGAAGCTCTGCACTCCCACCCAGTTACCACTGGATCCCGCTTGCTTCCACTCCCCCCCCGCCATTGCTTTCCCCACTTTTCTGCCCACCCGCCGGCCACTCTGCACTACATGGCTCCCATACCCACATCCATACATCTCCACAAACCCCTAGATGCAGGTGCTTCTGCATATATACCACAAACGCACAAATCAGGACAATTTTTTAAAATTAAATTAAAATATATTATTATGGGTGTTTGATTTTTAGTATGTCCTTTGGTTTTTTTCCCCCTAAGATGCCAAACCTGCTTCCCCAAAGGAGTACTCCCAGGGGTAAAGGGAGAGACTTCCAGTGGCAAAGGCAGAGGTTAGGGGAGGGATTTCCAGTCCCAAGATGGCGACCAGGAGGTGGGGCACCTGTGAAAGTGTGGGGCTACCCATGCAGCCCTCGACAGCTTCCCAAAACTCGGTAAGTGGCCCTTCACCCAAAATAATCGTCCACCCCTGTTCTACACTCATGTGGTTCTTGCTTAGCTGCTTATTGAACAGCAATTGCTGTGGGTAACTCACTTGCCCCGCATATGGCTTCATTAGCCTGGACAGGAGCTGGTATGTCAGCTAGTGTTCAGGGAAGGGGGGGGGGGGCACTGAAACACCCCGGATGACAACCTCCTCCTGTCCTGGGGCATATTGGCTCTTGTTCATCATCTCAGGCAGTGGCGAGTGTCAAAACACACGAGCATCATGGGCGCTTCCTGCCCATCCTGTGTAAATGTTTGTAAATCTGCCTCTGTGCTCCATGATGGCTTCCAGAATCACAGAAGGAAACACCTTTCTATTTATGAATGAACAGTTGTCCTGGGACTGGTTTAGGATGGGAATGTGTGTGCTGTCAAGTGCTCCCACGCAGTTGGGGAAGCCCATTTTGCAGTATCCTTCCACCACCTCGCGGGGGTTACTTAGGCATATGAATGTTTCCTGCCAGCTCCTGTAGCAGGTGGCCTACCCCACTGATGGCCCTCCCAGCAGTGCAGAGAGCTACGCCAAACTGATTTGCCACATGGCACAGGCTTGTTGGAGTGGCCAGTTTCATCACAGCCATGGCAACATGCTTCTCTGGGCTGATGGGCTTTTGCATGACAGTCCTCCGACACTGGATGTGCAGTTTCAGTAAGCTAACAACGTGGAAGAATGTCTCTTTGCTCATTCTGAATGTTTCCAGCCACTGATCATCGTTCCATGTTGACATGACTATTCTTTCCCACTAGTCCAAGCTGCTTTTGTGTGCCCATATCTCACGAGGTTTGCCAGGAGGCAACTATAGTTTTTGCCAGCCATGCTTTTTGTTTGTTGCAACGCAAGAGCAGCTTCCTCACTTCAATTAACAGCATCCTCTTTATGGCAAACTTGCAAAGTTTGCTCTTGAGGAGGTTTAAAAGACCAGAACACAGGTATATCAAGTTGCTGAAGCCCATCAGTAGAACCATACATCTGAGATGTGAACTTTAGACAGCCTTCAAGATTAACCTCTGCTTTCTCCTTAGTCCCTCAGGATTCAAGGAAGACATTGTCTTTAGCAAGCAGGACACACAAAGATTTTGGCCTGTTGAATGACCTCTTGCTCAAATGTCCGCAAAAGTCACTCTCCTAGATTAGCATGAAACCACTGGCATCATTTACATGTCAATAGCTACAGAAACCATGTGCTCCCTGCAACCACAAGTTGCCTGCTTTGTTTGAAAAGAGCTGACATGTTACCACATACCAAAAATAATAGCCTGTGTGCTTGAACAGTCTAGACCAAACCATACATGACCCATACACGAGAGAGAGCTTCCAAAGTCATGGATGGGTGCAGCCTGCCAATGTCTTTGTGTGGAAAAAAAATGTTTCCATTCCACTCCACAATTTCCCATCCAGCACATGGAATATCCAACCTCTATGCTCTGGGCCTAAAAAAACCCGCTCTGGTCCACTGCCCCCATTCCCCTCCTCCCCTCTCCCATAAGGACCTTGAAACTCCTCATAAAGGATTTGTTTTTGCTCGCATACCTAAAGGAAATGTATCTCATTGATGTATTCTAACAGTTTCTTGCTTTCTCACGTGAAGTGATCACCTAACATTTTCAAGAATTTCCAGCACAATAGTTGTGTGACTACGCTTCTGAATGCCATGGGCTAAACTATCATAAGTGAAGAACTGCCTTAAATGTCTGGAGATTGCACAAATCACACTTTTTTTATGCCTCTCTTGATAAAAGGTTCACACATCCCAGTTCCTTGGACATACCTGAGAACAGGTCCTAGCAGAAAGCTGTAGAGTGTATCATCCGCTCTGCTTTATGTTCTGTTGGCCATGGAGGGGAGCAAGAAAAGTCAAAATTTGGAACACATGATGGATACTTCACAAGGATGGGGACCAAACTAGACTTATGCAGAAGTTGAGGCACTGATTGACATTTGGGGTGAAAGGAGTGTGATGACACAACTGGGAAACTGGTTCCCACAACTGGGAAACTGGAATAAACCTGTTTATGTCTCTATTGCCCTCTGAACAATTAGGGCACCTTGGAATCAAATGCCACTGGGAACAGTGTTCCAGTAAGAGGAAGGCCTTAAAGCAGGGGTGGGCAAAATATGGCCTGCGGGCTGGATTCAGCTTGCTAGGCCATTCTATCCAGCCCGCGGGTCCCCTAAAAAAATTTAGAAAATTAATGTTTCTCTGTCCTTGGTTCCTGTCAAAGATGACAGGAGCCAGGGGCAGTAGGACCCAAGGAAAGCCCCAGCAGGTGCCTGCAACAACAGGGCCCACCTGGCCCTGCCCCCCCAGCCGGAAGCCCCATGCAGGGGCTTCTAGCCTGGGACCAGTGGCTCACCATGGCTTCACCGGCAGAGAAACTCAGGTAAGAAGGGGAGGGGAAGGGCAGAGGTGGACCATGGGCAGGGAACGACCTGGTGCTGAGTGCGGGGAAAAGTTGCCCCTCCCCCACCCTGTGGCTGGTGCTCCCTGCTGCAGCCACTCGCAGCCTGTATGGGGCTGTCCTGAGCAGGCACAGGCAGCCCACGTGGGCTGCGAGCAGCTGCAGTGCAGGGGTGCTGGCCATGGGGAGGGGCCACTTTTCCCCGCATTCAGCACCAGCTTGTAACCCAGCCCTGCTGCCAGCCTGGGCACCGTACAGGCTCTGGGCTTGCCCATTGGGACTGTGCCACGGCAGAAGCAGCTGCTCATTACAGAGGAAAGTGGTCCCCCTGCTTGCTGCACTGGGCAATGTTTGCTGTTTCTGCCCACTCAGAGCTCGTGCCATGGTAGGCTGTGGTGTGGCTGCCACCACTGCCTCTGTGCTGCCCAGCGTGCGAGCTCCGGGTGGGAGCAAACACTGCCCGGTGTGGCAAGTGGAGGGGCCACTTTCCTTCATGCCGAGCAGCTGCTGCCGCCGTGGCATAGCCCCGATGGGCAAGCCTGGAGCCGGCACATGGCCCAGACTGGCAGTGGTGGCAGGTTACAAGCTGGTGCTGAGCGCAGGGAAAAGCGGCCCCTCCCCTGCCCCATGACTGGCGCCCTGCACTGCAGCTGCTCGCAGCCCACACGGGGCTGCCTGTGCCTGCTCAGGACATGGGGCAGGGGAGGGGCCACTTTTCCCCCCCAACTCAGCACCAGCTTGTTCCCTGACAGTGAGCGCAGGGTTGGGGCTGTGCGCTGCCCCCCGCCTGTACCATGGGGCTGAGGGGGGCACTGGGAGTGAGTGGGCGTGGGAGCCAGCGGGAGCGTGGGGCCCACACTGGTGTCCCAGGGCCAGCACTAGCGGGGCCCAGAGCAGGGCGGCAGGAGTACAGGGTCCTGGCCAGCAGGGGCTCTATGGAGCTGGAACAGCTCCCCCCTCTCCCTGCTGGTGCAGCCCAGCTCCACAGACCCTATCAGCCTGCACCCCGCTCTGGGCCTTGCCGGTGCTAGCCCTGGGACATTGGTCCCAAGATGATGACCAGGGGGTGGGGCCCCTGTCAAGGGGCAGGGCTACCCATGCAGCCCTCGACAGCTTGCCAAAACTGGGTAAATGGCCCTCCGCCCGAAATAATAGCTCATCCCTGCCTTAAAGTGTGCCTTCCATTGCATAAAGGACAATAATTCTCAATCCGGTGCCTCATGTACAATGATTCCATTTTACAACAAGCTGTCTATCACCCTTAAAAGAGATGCTTCAGGGGCTTGTGTGATTGACTTTGGGACAACAGGTTTACATCATGAGGAACCAGAAATTCTCAGCCTGTTTTAAACAATACTTAGTGAAGTACCACTGCCACCCCATGAAGTACATCATCTTTGTCCCTATTTAACTGACATGGTAACTGAGGCACTATGTTGCTCAGGATATATAAGAAATCATGGTAATGGTAATTCTTGGCACTTCTCAGTGTTGAATCTCAAAAAGCTTTATGAAAGGGGAGGAGGGGGGCTTAACATCTGTTTTATACAGGGGGAAAACGAAAGTATAGTGACTTGGCAAAGAGTTAGTGGCAGAGATGGCAATAGAACCAAGGTTTCAGAGATCGAATCCCTTAATGTGGCCACTGAAGCCATCACTTCCCCCACCATGAGCAAGCTACATGGGAGCTGTCCTCTCACAGAAGAGCATTGAGTTATATTCCACCAGGGCCCAAGCATGTGGCAAATGAGTCAGTAGACTGTGGAATGCAAGTACTCAACCAGCTCTGTGGCAATAGCAGGCATGTTTTATCAACACAGCTAAACTTCTGCTTTTGCCCAATTCCTAGTTAATGAACATTTCCCCTGAACCTCCATAACACATTCCTCATCCAGTATCATTGCACACTCCCCACTGGGGCCAGGTGCAAACCCAGTATAAGAGCATGCCCTGGTTGTGGAAGAAGAGGAGAATCAGGCTGGGATCAGGACATTGTTGGCTAGCCCATTTTTTGCCTCAGGGCGTGGACCATTTCTGTGTTTCAATTAGACAATTTGTTGCTGGTAATGAGATTTCACCTAAATCCATTGCCAAGCTATGGAGAGAGAGAGAGAGAGAGAGAGAGAGAGAGAGAGAGAGAGAACATGGAATCACCTTAGTGTTTGGTCTCATAATGCTAGGGTTCCCATAACAACTCAAATAGATTTGCCAGGCCTGACACTGTCCTACTGCTGTAGCAATAATAATTAAGGCTGGTCATTTATCACATTGCCATGGCCAGTCATAGTCTCCTTGATCTCTGGTTTAAAGTTGTGGCTGCACAGTCCTTCCTGCAGCACTCCTGTAGCTTTCAGCTCTTGAATAACAATGACACCTTTCTGGCCCCAATGGCTGGTAAGCAAAGCAGGCTAATGCTGCCTACCGCACTGGTTTTTCTGAAGGCCACCCTTTCCTCCAGATACCAGGGTCCAGAGATGACAGACCTGCTGGTGTTGACCTATCTACTCTAATGGTACGGGTCACTGTATTTTCACTGTCACTTAGCATTCTGTGCCTTGACAAACTAACAGCTTTCAAAGTTACCTTTAGTATTTGTGAAGGACCCAAGGCTCTTAGCACATGCCAGGGATGGGTAAGTATCATCCACCTCACATTCTACATGGGGAAACTGAGGCACCACAAGGGAATGTGGCTTCTTCTATGTCACACAGCCAATCAGAAAAACAGCCACAGCTAGAACCCATAAATTTCTAGCTCTACAGGAACTGCCTACTAATGCTGCATCCCAGGGAAGAGTGCCCAGAGCCTCACCTCCTGACCGTTTTATCTTTTCTCATGAATGTGGATGAACTGCAGAAGGTTTTCAAAGGTGGAAAGGACCTATGGCAGAGATATGAGCTAGGCTGGGTATGGGCAGGCAAATCATAGCAGGGACATAGGAGCTGCTGCTGCTCTGCTGGGGGACGTCTGGCCTCCAGAAGTGGACTGGGACTAACCAAGATACAAATCCCAGGCATTTTAAGGGGTATTCTACAAACGAGCTGCAGAGGCATCACTCATTCTCTGGGGGTTTCCCCATGACATGGCTTTGCTGTGGTCACTCGGTGCAGGTCTATCACTAGGGAGTGGCAGTGGATCAGGAGTACATTATTACCCACTGATGCAGCACCAGCTTGGCTGCTGGCACTTCTTATCCATTCTTGCAAGTGCTTACCTAGACACAGCAGTGTCCCTGTTCCTTACAGCTAGCAAGCTCTGCTCAGGAAGACACTGAAGCAAAACACTTCTTTCCATCAGTCACTTAAAGTCTCTCAGATAATTGCAGCAGTTTGCACAAAGTTAAGACTTGTAACAGGATATGGAAAATATCCTTTGATCTTGGAAGTACATCAGCAAATCTCCTCATCCAGTCACTGCTGCACAGGTGGCCCCAGGAAGAAATCTGTACAAATTGCACTCCCCAGCCTTTGCCACTGCCTCAGGCAACCAGGCTGCAGCTGGCAGTGGTGGAGGCAGTTTCCTAGCCCCCTCACGTGACAGGAGCTGCCTCTGCATTTTAGAGCACTGCCTATAGAAGATGCAGGCTTCTTAAGAAACACATTCATGAAATTATTGGCTTCTCCTCCCACAGATTCCCTCCGGTCCTCCTCACAGTAGGGTGGCATTGTGAGGCCTTACCATTGTGTAAGGTATCTCAGCATGATGGAAACTACCTCTGGGTCTCTAGATTGACTGTAAAAGTCCAACAGCCAGGGAACTCCCTTTTACTTCATTACCAAATGGAGGCCTATTTATCTCTTAACTGGTACTACATCCCCGTAGAAAGAGTTTAGTTTGGAGGAGTGATCATTTAGCTTTCAGCAGTGCTGTGTGCCACACAGGCTGCTAATTGTTCCAGAAAGGGTCAGTTGCCCAGAACGTGCAAAAGCTGGATGGATGTCACCACACCATGTTCAACAGCTGCTTGGTTGAATACCAAGCCAGGCCTAGCAAAGGAAACAGTTCATGTCCCTTTTCAAAGAGCCCAAGTCAGGAATGTCCCCAAACAGGTTACCTAGACAGCCTTCATGAGTCAGGTAAGCTGGGTAAAACTTATCAGTGAACAGCAAGAGCAATGTTATAGAACACCGTTTTAGGTGTCTGTCACTTTAAGGGCTGGAGCAGGGAGCTGCCAGGTGGCTGATGAGGAGGGCCATTTTGGGGAGCTGTGTTATAAGAGCAGAGCAGTTTGTGCTTGCCAATGCTGGGAGTAATGTTGCCTGGTGGAGCTCTTGCTCCAGGAATATCTTGGAGGTAAAGGTGAGGCTGTGAGGAAGGAGGAGGCCTATTGGTTCTGGGCATGACCTAAAACTGCATCCTGCTGGGATAGGGAGGCCTGGTGGGCCTGCCTGTGGTGGGGTGGGACCACCTAAATGCCCGGACTGAGAACCTACCTGGTGTAAGGCGGGTTAGGGTGCCTAAACCCCTGCCCCCACCTTTGGGTGGGTTACTAGGAGGGTTAAAGGGGGCCAGGCATGCAGAGTAGCTGCACCTGAGCCCTAGGGGGTGTTGGACACTGAAAGAGCAGCAGAGTCCTAGAGAGAGTGCGGTGAAGGTCAGGCATGCTTAAGGAAGTGAAGCACCTGAGCCTGTCAGGGTGGAAGACCCCAGGCCCCAGAGAGTAGGGGCAGAGTTGTGGCCTGAGAGAGGGGCACGGTGGTCCAGTGAGGGGCCAGGGGCAAAGTAGGCCCATAGTTGAGCAATTACTCAGTCCCATTCAGGTGATGGTCACAGGAGAGGCCCAAAAGATCACACCAGGGCTGAGCGAGGGGTGGAGAGAAAAGCCTGAGGATTTCTCTGAGTAGGGAGGAATGAGTGTGGCCTGGATAGGTAGTATGCAAGAGACTGGGGGAGAGCTGGTGGAGTGCAAGGTGCCCTGGTAAGAGGGGGGTGGTGTGTGTTTGGCCCCAAAGGGGGCAGTATGGTAAAGATACAACTGTGTGCCCAGTTTGGCCCAGCCTTAAGCCGGAATATCATCTCGGTGTGACATCCACGAGGCATGGGACATGTAGAAGGGAAGGACGGAGCATGTATGCACTGCCCTGTTACAGCTGGGCACTTGAAGGGCAGCCTCTCACCTATTTAACATCCCAATTGTATACCAACAAGATGTGGGAGGCGAACAAGGTGAGTGGTTTGCCCAGAGACAGAGGCGGACCCATACTAGCACTGGGCCTGTAAGGCACCCTTGCCACAGGCAAGCAACAGCACAATACAGGCAACCCCTGCTTAATTGGTTCCTGAAAAACTGAGCGTTAAGTGAAACAAGCATTAAGCGGAACCAAAAGTTTTTGACGACTGAAGATGGCGACCGCGAGTGTTATAATGAAACTCACTGAGTGCTAAGTGGAATTAGGTATCAATTTTAAATGAGCTGTTATAATGAAGCAGCACTAAGTGAAACAGCGTTAAGTGGGGGAGAAAGCAAGGATGGAGGGAATTACACAGACTCTGCTGGGGAAACTCTTCATGCCCCTCATTTCTGTCCCAAACAATCACAGGTTTTCAGTTTTATGTTTCTTCCACCCTAATACCATCCTCAGGGCATGGACATGTGACACAGTTAAAAGGAGTAGACATATGACATAATACCCTACAATAATATGACTTATTTGAATCCAGGGTACAATGGATCAAGAGTAAAACCACATTGGTGTAAGTTACGCTGTGGTATAACTGCTGTGTCTGCAGGTATATGGGGTAACTATTTGCTTAATGCAAAAAAAAGGTGTAGCTGGCTCCCCACCACCTAATGACAAGAAACTGTCAGAGCACTTAAGAGGTATAGCCTCCTAAGAGCAGAAGTGTAGCCACCTAAGACATTCTGCTGGCTATTCCAGAAGTAAATTGCACTAGTGCAACAGTGCCACCTATCCAGGTCTGGAGCCTACTTTCATTTCCACCAACTGTTTTGAAAGGTAAACAAGAGAATGAAGAGATTTTTTTTCCATCTTCCCAGATCACTGGAAAGGAAACCATTGTTGAAGAGTTAAAGATATTTGCTTGGGCTAAGTACAGGCAGTAAAAAATCCTGAGGCTGAATCAATTCAATTTTCCAAGGTTAGTCTATGCTGCATAGATTGAACTGATAAGCAAGTGAAGACATTTACTTTTGATTCTGGAAATGCAGTCACATGCCTGAAGTGGCCCAGGCCAGAATGTTGGGGGTGCTAGAGCACACCTCCCTGCTCAGCTGGAGCAGACAACTTGGGACAAGGCTAGCCCACCCATGCTGAGATTGGGGGTTTGCAGGGGAGGTGCAACGCATCCTGGGATACTGTGGGACTTCGAGTTAACTTGAACCTGGAACAGATTGGGGGCAGAAGTTCAATAAACTGATTTAACCTAAATCAGTTAGGTCTGATAACCTGATCCATCCAGGTTTATTTTAAACCTACATTAAGCACCTACATTGAACACCTTCAAGAGAAAACTGGATGCTTATCTTGCTGGGATCCTATGACCCCAGCTGACTTCCTGCCCTTTGGCCAGGGGGCTGGACTCAATGATCTTCCAAGGTCCCTTCCAGCCCTGATGTCTATGAAACCGGTTTCAGTCATTTTGAAAGCAGTTATGTGCACTGAAGTTCTGTTGTGTTAGAAATTTGAACCAGTTTCTGATCACATATACTGGTTTATGGGTAATATCTCGCCTTGGGGATCCCTGTTGCTGATATTGAGGCTGTTGGGAAAACAGCGAGACAACTGGCAAAATAATATGGCATTTCCCTGATAAATAGGAAAATGGCTGAATTCCCTTTCTCTTTCTCCCTCCACCTCTGTACAGTCCAATAGATTCAACCTCTGATTTGCTGCCAGAGCTGCTCAAAAAGTGAGAAATTTGTTCTGCATAAAAAGTTAAAGTTAATTTCATTGCAAATGAGTTCACTGCTCTGCAGTGCAATGTTTGCAATGCTTATTCTAATAATGGATAATCATAAAAAGTTCAAGAAAAATTTTAGTAAATGAAAAAGTTTAGTAGCATATTAAGTATTACTGCTGCAAAGATTTCCCATTTTTCCCAAAAGGAACTGCATTTTTCTTAAGAAATGAAAATTGTCAGCAGTCTTATTTATGAACATTTAGAATAAATATCTATTTCTCAATTAAAAAAAATATTCCCTTTGAAAATTTCCAACCCACTTTAATGATTATCACCCCCTGTAGAGCCACTGGCCACGTAGCTAACCTTGTGGACCAATCTTCCTATTATGTCTGAAAGCAGAACTGGAGTTCAGACAAATTAACAACAGCATAACTGACACTGGTTTCAAGCATCAATATATCTTGCACCAATGTCTAGAGCAAACAGAGGACTGGCTCTCCCCAGATACCTGCTGTCATAAATACTATTAAAGCATTTTGCCACTAAGTGTTGTAGGAGTCGGGAATAGCCTATTTGTATAAAGCAGTCAGGTACCCTGGGGTAACATGGACAGATGATTCCTCTATCAATGTAACATACATCAGTGTGGTTTTATTCCTGATTTTTTTTCCTCAGGGTAATCCTAAACTAAATTCTAGGAAGCTGCACTGGGGTAGGGCTCTGTCATGTGGCCACTCCTTGCGTTTACACACATGGATCCCACTGAGAACTCTTCTCTCCTGGAGTGTCTCAACCTGTCATCAAACAATCATCAGGGAGTGACAACCACAGCCTGGGTGTCTCTAGCCTGTCGCACCATCTACAGCAAGGACAGGATCAGTTCAGCATGTCAGTGTTGCATGCCAAAGTCAAAGACAGCTGGCACCAAGCAAACATCAGCCTTCCTCCTACTGCCACCAGCACTGGGGTGGGAATAGGTGCTGAGCCACCATAGCAACAAGAAGTCTTTCTATTCTGCGCTGGGATCTTGGGCACCTTAGCCTTCCCTCTCCCTTACTGCAGTTTCAGGAAAGGGACTGAGCACTGCTTGTTGTATGTAATTCAGACCCTGTTTGAAACAGGCTACAAATGGATCAAGCACTAGAGTTGGCCTTATGTTTCTTCAAGACATTAATTAATAAATGACTCCAATCACAAGCATGAAAAAGTATGCTGATAGACTGGTAGGCACAGAATATATTGTAAACATAAAGTAAAACTGTGCATACATTAACATTAGCTGATTCAAAAGAAAACAACTTTAGATTCATATGCGCAAATTCAACGTATCTCACAGGCCTCAACTCCTAGTATGGAAATGGTGCTGGAGGAAGGAGGGAAGAAAACAGCTTGAGGAATTAACAATGAAGTCCTTGGGATAACCCAACCCTGACCTCAGCAGAGTAGTGATTCCTTTCTTATGTGTGTGTTTAATCTCTGCTGGCAGGGCCTTTGCCAAAGGGTTGAAATTAGGGACAGAGAATGGGCATCAGGAGGGAAGTCTCAGATGCAAGGGCCTGGTCATGACAGGCCACACAAGGTATCACTAGAAGGCTCATTACAGCTAAAGAGAAACGAAATGAAAGATGGCTTTCAGCGTGCTCATCACCACTCCAGCTCAGCTGTGTTGTCCCAAGGTTCAGGCCTTTTAGGCAGTTGTGTAGTTAGGGATTGGCAACCAGAGCACCAATCCTGGGCACTGGCTTGGAGGAGGCTCAAGAATAGCAACCACCATCACTGCTGGACAGGCCATCACTGCCGCCACTGTTGCCCAGGGCACAAAACCTACAGCAGCCCCAGAACATATGCTGATGTCAGTCCTCTTGCCATTGCCACATGCCCTTGAAGTAGCATTTTGAGATGAGCAGATTCAAAGCAAACATAGTGCTCCCAATACTCAGTACACTGAACTCTTTCACAGGCAACCGTTCCAGGCAGGGCTGTCATTCGCACTGTACAAATAGCTTTCCTTGGTGCCTGATGCTTGCAGTGCCCCGTGCAACCTTGAAGCATATTAGCAGCAAGTCAAAGCTGCACTTTAATGATGGCAGATCCAAATCACTTTTAACTTGCTCTAGGAAGGCTTTTTCCTCCAAAGGCCCTTCTATTGCTTCCAGGTATTAAATGCAGTTTTTTCTGATCTATAGACTCAAGGGGGGAAGGTGGGGTGCGGGGAGACTGAGAAACCAGCCTTTTGCCTAGAAGCTCATTAGGAGAAAGATGCTTCTTCCCTGGGAGCTCTTGGACTGAACGTCTGCAGATTAACAGGAGGCCACTTGTCCATCTTGTTGGGAATGGGATGCCCTTGGGTTGGTATTGTGATGCTTTCTTGGCAGGGCAAATGCAAGCCACACAGAGCTGCAAGCCCAATACTAAACATCTCTAAAGCAACAACCCTGGAAGCCTGCAAGCCTGGGATTTTTCCATCTCAAATCACATAGGACTTCAAAGGCTTTGAGGATTCTCGTGCGCTCTTGCTTCGAGGAACTGTCAGACAGTAATTGCATCAAGCCAGCCTGCCTTCCTGGCCTTGTACAGTCAGCATCGTACATTTTTAACAAGGAGCCCAAGCTTCAGCCTTGGCTTCATGTGCCTGGGAGTGCAATGGAATCAAGGCTTCAGAGTTTGCTTTTCTCAGTCCACCTCCTTAATGAGGCCTCAATAAAACATCACACAGATGCTGTAGGGGAGGAGGGGGGTTCAAGATGGGCGCTATGATGAGTTTGGCAAGGAAAGGAGCCTGATACAGCAGAGACAGCAAATGAAAAGAAGATGAACTATCAGTTACTAAGGTGCCCTCCTCCACTGCTGCTGCCCACTGGATGTGTGGAAGGGACACAGGTGCAAATGCTCATATGTTTGCTCACCTCCAGCACACACATACACACTCTCACTCCATGAATTTATCCACACATGAACATTCACCACACACGTGCTGTGTGCAGACATATACACAAATGCAATTTATTTACTTATTAGATTTATATCCCACCCCATCCTAAAAAGCTCTGAGCTACTTACATAATACAAACAACCCACAGACAAGATTCCCCAAACAACATCCTCACACGGCTGTGGCTGGATTCCCAGCAACATACAGATTCCTCAGCAGCGCCAAACAACCTGCAAGGGCAACTGGAGCAGCAAGATCCCTCCCCTCAGGGTCCACCTTTGTATCCCATGCTAAGCCAGGCATCCGGGACATGGGGCACCAAGGGGAACTTTGGCATGTGTATTTCTGTGCATGCATGCGGGTGTTTACTTACAATCCTGCCGGATTCACATGCTCAGGCAGTGTTTGGTGCCTAGCAGCTGATGTAGATTCCAGTTTATAAGTGCGTATGAAGAAGCCTGCACTACAATCCAAAGGCGTGACTGCAGCTCATGTGGCTATACCTCAACTAGCCTGAAATTGGACAGCTCCGGCAAGGAGCACCACAGCAGCATGCAGCTCAGCTTAAGTAGCTGCCTGGACTTTATCTAGGGTATGAGTTGGTTTTTGCAGCCTTCACTGAATCCTGTGCTGCTGTGGCTGCGCTGCTATTAGTACCCAAACTAGCCCAGGTATATCTCCATGAGTGACAATCACACCTTTGGTTCATGGTGTGGACACACCCAGCCTATGTCATCCTGTGTGCCTACAGTTTAAACCAGAATTCCCCAAATTGACAGTCTCCAGCATCCCTTATATTTAAAGATCTGGGCTTTCCAATGGTTCTAGGGAGAGGTAGAGACTGAAAGCCCATGCTTCCCAGCTGGGAGTGGAGCAAGGTCCCTACTCTGCTTTGATCTCAATTAATATCAATATTCAATGCGGACCTCGTAAAGGAACACCTTGAGAGGCTGGATACCTTCAAGTCAGCTGGCCCTGACAATCTACACCCCAGGGTACTCAAGGAGCTGGCAAGCATCATAGCCCAGCCTCTGGCACAGATCTTTGAGAACTTCTGGCGCTCTAGTGAAGTGCCCAAAGACTGGAAGAAGGCCAGTGTGGTGCCTATCTTCAAAAAAGGGAGGAAAGTGGATCCGGCAAACTACAGGCCCATCAGCCTGACTTCTATCCCGGGGAAGGTCTTAGAAAAGTTTATTAAAGAGGCCATCCTTAATGGATTGGCCGACGCCAACATCCCAAGGGATAGCCAGCATGGGTTTGTAGTGGGTAGGTCTTGCTTGACTGTCACGGGCGGGGTCCTCCAGGAGGGCCGTGATCTCCTTAAGGCCCCTTTCCCCCATGCCAAGCCGGTCCAAGGGCACCCTCCGATTCTCGCCCTCCACGTCTTTGATATTTATATAAGTTTGGGAGGCTGCCATACGTCCTCTTGGACACGGTTCGTTGGGACCTCCGTCCCTGTGGTTTCCCGGACTCTTCGGGGGGTCTCCCTGTATGATGGGTGCTTCCTGGGCACCCTAGCCTTATGGGCTATGCGTGGCTCATACCCCTTATACCACACCTTATACCACCCCTTATACCACGCCCCAAGCCTCGCAGCTGGACTAGACGTTGTTCGGTCTCTCGGTCTACTCTCACGCCCCTCTCTCCGGGGTCTTCTCTGTACTGCCGCCCTCTCTCCGGGGCCTTCTTAAGTACTGCTGCCCCCTCCTGGGGCTCTCCGTGCCCACTCTGGGCCTTCTCAAGAATACCACCCCTCTCTTGGGGCTCTCTCTCTAATGCCGCCCCTTTCCTGGGGCTCTCTGTGCCGACACTGAGCCTTCTCTATAATGCTGCCCCTTTCCTAGGGCTCTCTGTGCCTACTCTGGGGCCTTCTCGATAAAGCCGCCCCTCTCCTGGGGACTTCTGTGCCCACTCTGGGACTTCTTGGTCAAGCCACCTGTCTCTCGGGCCCACCGCACTGCTACCCCATTTCTCCAGGGCTCACCACACTACTACCCCATCTCTCCAGGGTTTACCGCAATGCTATGCCCTTCTCCGGGGTTTACCACAATACTACGCCCTTCCTCAGGGGCTTGCCACGCCCGCACTGGGGCTTCTCAGTAGTGCCCCCTCTCTGGGGCTTGCCACGCCCACACTGGGGCTTCTCAGTAGTGCCCCCCTCGCTGGGGCTCGCCATGCTCGCACTGGGGCTTCTCAACCACCCCCTCTCTGGGGCTGGGGTCTACGCACCCCATACACCATGCCCTTACTGGCGCTAGGGTCCCCACGCCACTGTGGGTTCCCTATGAGGCCTCCTCCAACCCCTTATAGCCTCACCCAAGCCACCGGTGTAATAAATAACAACAAAGCAAACACAAGCCTCTTGGCTACAACTTAACCATAAGCCACCTGGCTATAACAACATTGCTCCAACGTCCCAGAGCTACCATCCTTACTCAGCTGAAGCTGTACCTGCAGTCAGGCTGCTTCTCGCATCTTTGGCTTAGACAGCTGC
>NW_005842134.1:2050704-2054371 GCF_000455745.1 Alligator sinensis | reverse complement strand
TTGGCCCATAGACTTCTTGAGTCAGGTAGAAGCCATCCACGCAAGAGAGGGAGCTTTGCGACCGCTCAGATTTTGCTGATTTCCGTGTAATTGAAGTCACCCATGACAACCATGGTCCTGGAGCATGTGGCCTCAGCCAGTTCCTGGGCAAACTCCTGGTCAAGCTCAGGACTTTGGGTGGGAGGTCTGTAGTAGACTCCCACCATTGTGTCCCCTGTGCCGTGTTCCCCATGGATTTTAACCCAGAGGGTCTCCAGTCGTCCACCCTGGTCGCCAATATTGGCTTGCAGGGACATGTAGCTTTCCTTAACATAGAGAGCTACACCCCCGCCCCTTTTATCTACACGATCCCTCCTGTACAGGGTATAGCCATCTATACCCGTGGTCCAGTCATGGGTGGAGTCCCACCAGGTCTCCGTTATCCCTATGACATCATAATTATTTGCATTGAGCAGGAGGATGAGCTCCTCCTGCTTATTCCCCAAGCTCCTGGCATTTGTGTACAGGCAGGCAAGTGTCCCCTGGGGGGCTCCTTCCTTGCCCACAGATTTTACCAGGGCTGGGGCAGGGGTGGGATCCCTTAAGTGCCTTGATCTGCTGGCTTTGCAAGGATTGCTTAGCGGGCCAGCAGGGGCGGTAGTCCCCCCCGTCCCCCAGCGGGCTTAGTTTAAAGCCTGGTGGAGCAGGTCAGCCAGTCTGGCTGAGAAGAGCCTCCTCCCTAGGGAAGAGAGGTGGAGGCCATCTCTTCCCAGCAGCTCACTGCCTCTCTTGCCAAAGAGCGGGCTGTGGTCATGAAAGCCAAAGCCTTCCTGACAACACCAGCGCCGCAGTCTTTGGTTGACCACGTGGATCCTCCTCTCCCTCCTCGGCCCATAGCCTGAGACTGGGAGGATCGACGAGAACACCACCTGTGCCCCCAGACCCTTTAGCCCCGCTCCCAAATCCCTGTAGCACCTCATGACCTGGCTGGGAGCACTCCGAGCTGTGTCATTGGTGCCCACATGAATTAGGAGCATGGGATAGTGGTCTGTGGGTTTGAGGAGCTTTGGGAGCTTTGGGTTTGAGGAGCTTATAAACTACTGCAAGACTGTTTCAGGCTGGACATAAGGAAAAACTTCTTTACTGTCCGAGCCCCCAAGGTCTGGAATAGCCTGCCATTGATGGTGGTTCAAGCACCTACATTGAACACCTTCAAGAGTAAATTGGATGCTTATCTTGCTGGGATCCTATGACCCCAGCTGACGCCCTGCCCTTTGGGCAGGGGGCTGGACTCGATGATCTTCTGAGGTCCCTTCCAGCCCTAATGTCTATGAAATCTATGAAATATATTAACCTTACACAGTTCTAAAACCACACAATGAACTCACACTCCTAGCCTGTTCTCAGCAGAGCAGAGAAGCACCTAGTCCTGATTGTGCATTCATTAGGACTAATCTGATGCTGCAGCCTAGGAAAAACCATACTTAGTAGGACTCAGTGTGATATGACAGCAATCAAGCAATCACAGAGACAGAGACCTTACTGATTTTTCAATTACCTTGTAATTAAAAGCAAAAAAGCTCAAGATGACAAGAATGCCAAGCTCATTGCAATGAGGGGTACGAGCAGCTCATGACTTTCCAGCCCTCTGTTAGGTCAGTAAAGCCCAATGAGGGTGTAAGATATTCGCAAGAAAAGGCCAGATTAATTAATGTTAGACTTGTGCATTTGAGTCTGAACTGGTAAATGTGGCTTTGCTTAATAAACTTCAGCCATGCTTTACTAATTTTCTACTCGAGAATGGCCCCCTTCCACACAGAAAATGGATCCGTTTTTGAGCAATGAGGTTGTTAGTTGTAGCCATGTTGGTCGACATGGCAAACACGGTTCTTTAGGTAGATCGGTTATCTTTTATTAAACCAACTAAATAGTTGCAAAAATTTTCTCTGCAAGCCTTCGGGCACAAACATCCTTCTTCAGGCATAGAGAGAGTGTGTTGGTGTTTGTGTGCCCTCCTGGACAGAATAGAAGGCAATACAGGTTTCCCTCACTTTATACTGTACGTGCATTCCTGGAAAACAGTGTATAACTTGAATTCTCATAAAGGGAACCCACTTTACAATGTAACAAATAGGAATATGTTCCAAGACCTTGAGTATACTGACCCCAAGACCCATTTCTACCACTTTTACAAGACAATTTTGGTACTCACCAACAGTAAACAGTACACACAAGCACAGGGCGCTATCATAATGGGGATGGCAACAACAAAAACATGTGTCACAGACAGCAAGTAAGGAGCACAGATCCACACAGAAAACTATGTTTTGGTGCGTGTCACTCCCACAACGTACCACACAAAGCAGGTGGCTGTGGGCTTCCACCACACTGATTGTTTAAGAGTGAATTTATCTCACGTATCTGATTCCCTACCTGATATATATATTCAGGTTAAAGGAAGCACCCCAAGATCTTGCAGTGGGTCAAGCTCCCTCAAGGTCTACGAGGCCTGTGTAACCTGGGGGGCACAGGGTCCCAGCAATGCCCAGAACTCAGGTGTTGGTGGTGGTTACCCCAGGCTTGCGGGTGCACTCCAGGAAGGGGGTCAGCCAGTCATAGGCACCCCAGGGAAGACACTTGGAGCTTAGTAGGTGGTCAGGCACAGTGAGATGGATGGCTCAGTGCAGAAGCGCTCCCTACTGGCCCACCATGCAGGTATAAGATCCAGGAATGGTGATGGTTCTGTTGTGGGATGTAGTTATTGTTGGAATGTTGGAAATGTGTTGACAGGTTTTACATTTTTTGTCCCAGCCTTGTCTGGATCCATTCGGCATGCTTTCGGCCATAGGAAGTTTGATTCTGGTGATGAGGATGGCAAGGTCCTGTGGTTGTTTAAAGGCTAGGATGGGTGGTTTTGGAAAAAAACAAGCCTGTCTGCATTTTACCAGCTACATTCTATCACCAGTTGTACATTCTTCCTCCCCCCACACACCTGTCTCACATGTATGAGACAGGTGTGACATTCACCTGTCTCATATTCACCTGTCTCCATTCCTTCACATCTTCACTGCCATGCATTTGCATTTTCACAGACCTGTATTTTGCATATTGGCTTCTGTTCTACACAGGAGAGCACACAAACACCAACACATTGTCCCTATGCCTGAGGTATGGTGTTTGTGCCTGACACCTTGCAAAGAACATTTTTTTCATATATTTAGTAGATCTAATAAAAGATATCACATCTACCTAAAGAACCCTGGCTGCTTTTTGTGCACTGTGCAGCTGAACATTCAGAAGTGGACCTTTCCCAGTTAATCAGCATTGAGAGGGAACTGAACCAATGCTGAGTGTCCCCAAATGGCAAACATTTCCATGCAAAATTTTACCAAAAAGCTGTCACTCATTTCATATAGCACTACTCACCCCAGGGACTCAGACCTTCCCCACACAAGCCAGAGTGGATCTGACCAGCTTGTCTGCCAATCTCTCAAAACAGGCTCTCATGGGAGATTTCCAGCACTTCCTGCCTCCAGCGAGGGATGAAAACCCACATGCTCTGATGCAGTATATGAGGTTTGGCTCCAGGCTTTTGCTCTTCCCACAGAGCCTCACAGATTTTTCAGTGATGCTGGATCAAAGCACACTTGGAAGCCACTGGCTGGATTTGAAAGAAAAGAGTTTGCTG
>NW_005842134.1:2049242-2050694 GCF_000455745.1 Alligator sinensis | reverse complement strand
TCCCTGCTGTGTCCCCAGTTAGGAGAGATGGTTACAGCCTATCCAGAACCTTCCTTTGCCACCTCAAATGTTACCCCCTCCCTTCTAATTCACAGCTTTGTCCTTGCTTTGCACCTAGATCAGTCCTGCAGAGGAGACTGTTGTGAACTACCATAAACGGGCACAAGTGTGCTAGAAGCATTGCCCACACAGGGGCGCCTATATGGTAAGCTTCCGTGGCCCATCCAGCCCAGTGTGCTGCCTCTGCCCATGGTCAGGGCCAGGTAGGGGAGGATCCATCATGCTGTAAATCACATATTTGCCCAGGATCATAGTCTGAAGTTACCCCCTGGTGCTGTGCTCACGTCACTAGAGCAGGACTGTCCAACTGACAGCTGCAAGCTGCATGTAGTCTAGAAGCGGTTAAATTGTGGCCCACAGGGTGTGAACACCTCTGCCACTTCTCACCAGGCCCCCTGCCTCCTACTGAATTCAGGGCCTTGGTTCAACACCGGTGAATAAAATCAGTGGCAGGGGGGTAAAGGGAGGTGAGTGGTGGTGGCGTTCACTCCTTATATTCTGGACCTGCACCAAAACAGAGACTTTGGCAGCCATACCACCAGAGGTGCATCATTTGACCCATGGGCAGATCTGGGATTTTGAAAAGTGGGGTGTGGTACATATCACATATAACACAATGCATATTTTTGTCTGGTTAAAGAGAAACTAGAAGATTTGCTAATATGCTGGGAGTGTAGTCCTATATTATTCAATTTAAGATCAAAGCAAAAATAATGATTTATTTATTTATATAAAGGCTCTTACAAAACTTTGCAGTGCCCTCCAGACATGGCACTGAGAAGTCACTGATAAATGACTGTACAACACTACCATCTCCATTGCGCCTGTTATCGGGTCTGTGGGGTACCGCCCGTTCCTCTTGTTCTCGCCTGCCACAACTTTGATCTTATTAAGGGAAGAAAGAGATGGCGTGTTAATAGGTACCCACGGAGTAATGACGCTTGACCCATCACGTAATTCCAGGTGCTTTATTCTCTTGTCTTTCTTTTACAGTGGCCCGGACCACAGGCGGCAGCTTGTCCACCTCCTGCTCCCCAGAGTCACCCTCAAGCTTGAGGAAAGATCACCAGCTTCACTGTCCTATAGGTAAGTGCTGGCCGGGGGACTCATGGTGCTAATTACTTCGTTAGCAGCTCACACAAATGAGGCCTTTTATCCCCTGCTGATTACTATGAGGGGTGCTTCTGGCTCTCCTCCCTCCATGGGTCTCAACCAGTGGGAGTCCTGACCCAGCCCCCTGGGTGCAAGTCACTCCAGCTGGTGACTTGGCTTAATATCTGCTCCTTAGTGGTGGAGGCTGGCCATGTCTCTTACCGCCTCTCTGTGGTTTGAGCCGGCTCAGCTCTGGGAGCACCCTAGCTGCCGGCACCACTGCTGAAACTTTGGGACAGT
>NW_005842134.1:2030355-2049211 GCF_000455745.1 Alligator sinensis | reverse complement strand
TGGGACATGCTCCCTCTTCCCCTTTGGGGTTGCCGTCCGCTTCCCCTCTCAGATCCCAACCAGGGAGCTCTTCTCCACTCCAGGATGCCACACGGCATCACTGTCCAGACCCGCAACTCCTACCCTTTGACTCACCGCAGCGGCTGGGGTTTCATGCGTCGGTACTGGGCGTCTGGTGTTTACCTGGCTCTTCTCCTCATCTTTTCTCTGAGGTCCCAGAAAACCCTCCTCTTCACTCTCTAAGTGCCCAAAGGCATTTTTTCCAGGGCCTTTTTCTGCCTTTATTCCCGGAAGCCAGGTCCCATTGTCTTACCGGTGGCGTGGGGAATCTCCCCCCCACCCCTGTCTGGGCATCATGACTGCCAGGTGCGGGGATTTTCCCCAAGTAACAGGGCTCTGGTCAGGGACTCTGTTATACACCTCCCCCCTTGGTCTCTTAGTCTGTCCCCCCACCTTTCTGGAGGGTGTAGGACAGTCCGGAGTGGAGGAGGGGTTGCAGGAGAACCCCAGAAAGGGGAAGAAATGAAGGAGAAGAAAAAAAAAAAGAAAGGAGAGGGGGAGAGAAAAGGGAAAAAAAAAACCCTTTCTTCTGAAACCCTTGACCCAGGTTAGAAGGTAATAAGGTTTGGGTTTGGTACCCTGTTTTTCTGCATGTTCACGTGTCGACTTCATTGGGTTGCATTTCCTCATTGTGGTCATCTCCGGGATGGGATAGGAAATCTACATTCTTGTTCCTTCTGCCCACTTGATGCTCTACTTAAAAACAAACAGCTGCAAGGCCAGGGACCACCTCATGAGTCTCACGTTATTCAACCTAGCTGTCCACAACCATCATAGGGGAGCATGGTTGGTGATGGGCACGAATTCCCTGCCCAACAGATAGTACTGAAAAAGCTCTATGCCCCACCGTATCACCAGACATTCCCGTTCTATCATGGAATAACGGGTTTCTGTTGGGTTGAGTTTTCTACTGGCAAATGCCACTGGTCTTTCTGCTCCCTGCTCTTTTTGGAATAGTATGGCTCCCAGAGCTACTGATGAGGCATCCATTTGTAAAAAGAAGGTTTTTCGGAAATCGGGTGTGTACAGAATGGGGTGCTGGCACAAGGCTTCTCTTAATTGTTTGAAGGCCTCGAGAGCTCTTGAATTCCATGAGACCAGGTTGCAACACCCCTTAGTCAATCCCATTAGTGGCGCTGCCTTCTCTGAAAAGTTAGGGATAAAACACTGATAATACTTGGCAAAGCCCAGGAAGGACCGTAGTTTTTTCAATGTTCTTGGTAAGGGGTGCTGTCTTATGGCAGCTACTTTGTCATCCATTGCCTTTATAAACCCCTGGCCCACTAAGAACCCCAGGTATTGCGTCTCTCTTTTTCCTAGTGCGCATTTTTTGGGATTGGCGGTGAACCCCGCCTGCCTGAGACTTTCCAATATTTGTCGGAGTTGTCGACGATGGGTTTCCCAGTTGGGCAAAAAAATAATAATATTGTCTATATAGGCCACCATGTAGCCCTGGTGTGGGGCAAGTGTGCATTCCATTAACCGCTGGAAGGAGGCAGCGGCTCCATGTAGTCCGAATGGCATTCTTTTAAATTGGAAGAGGCCCCATGGGGTGCCAAATGCCATTTTTTCTTTATCTTCTATGGCCATTGGGATTTGCCAGTACCCTTTGGTAAGATCCAGGGTGGATATATATCGAGCTTGTCCCACCCCCTCTAACATGTCATCAATTTGGGGCATTGGGAAGGTGTCAAACGTGGCAATTTTGTTTAGTTTCCAATAGTCAACGCACAAGCGAATCAACCCGTCCTGCTTTGGCACCACCACTATGGGGCTTCTCCATGGGTTTTTGGATTCTTCGATAATCCTCAGTCTCTTCATTTGCTCGATTTCGTGCCTGACAGCCAGCCACAGATGGTAAGGTAGCCTCCTCCAATGATCTCTAATTATGCAGCCCAGGGGGTTCACAATGTGGTGGTGGACGCCCATATCCTCTCCTGGTATGTCTATGAATACATCATGAAATTCGGCAATCAGTGTTCTAATCTTGACTTGACGGCTTGGGTCTAGTTGGTTGTCTATCTTTGGCTCTCCCTGAGCCTCCGTCAAGTCCGAGACAGTTATTCCATCTTCCTCTTCAATTTCATCTACGGGCTTCATTAGCCACCCATCTCCCTGATGCCACTTCTGCAGTAGATTAATGTGGTATATTTGCTTCCTCCATGTCGGTGGTGTTCACAAAACCTTGTAATTCACCAGCCCTGTGCATCTGGTCATGTGAAAGGGGCTTTGCTACTGGGCCAGGATCTTGAGAGTGTTGTCTGGGAGCAATACTACTACCCAATCCCCTACCTGAAGTTCCCTTTTGATGGATTGTGCATCATACTGTTGCTTCTGCCTTTTTTGGCACTAGCTAAGGTTTTTCTGTGCTATCTCTTGGGCCTTTTGCAGTCACTCCCTGAACTCTCCCACTACCCGTGGTTGTGATGAGTCGGTCCCTGGTTATATCCATTCTTCGCATATTAGGTCTAACAGTCCTCGAGGGCTGTGACCGTAAATTAGTTCAAATGGGGCGTACCCAGTTGAAGCCTGAGGGGCTTCTCTTATCGCGAAGAGTAGCGGGGGTAGCATGGCATTCCATTCCTGGGGGTCTCCCTGAATGCATGCTATGTTCATTCCTTTGAGGGTGTGGTTAAACCACTCCACTAGGACGTCAGTTTGCGGGTGATAGACGGAGGTGTACAGCTGTTTAATTTTCAGCACCTGGCAGACCCCCTTTAAAATCTTTGACATAAAATGTTTTCCTTGGTCAATCACAATTTTGTGGGGTATAGCCACCCAGGCAATCCATCTCAGTAGAGGCCCCATTATGGCTGGTGCTGTCACTGACCTCAAAGGTACTACTTCAGGGAATTGGGTGGCATAGTTGATGATCACAAGAATGAATTGGTACCCTGTCCTGCTACGTGGGAAGGGCCCGGCTACGTCCAGTGCAGTCCAATCAAATGGACTCCCAATCAGGGGCATTGGTATCAGGGGAACACTTGACGGCATTATTCCCCTGGTTTTTTGGCACTCAGGGCACTCCACGCAGAACTTCTCCACCATCCTTTATATGCCAGGCCAAAAGACCTTGTGTTTTAGTCTAGCCTCCGTCTTATCCCTTCCTAGGGTCCCACCCATGGGCAGAGTGTGGGCCACCCGCAGCAAGGCCTCCCAATATTTCCGGGGCACCAGAATCTGGGGTCTCTCTCCTCCCTCCTCTTGATTCTCTACCCAGTAAAGAAGGCCTTTTCTTATCTCATATCACAGGTTCTGGACAGTTTTCTGTGGATCTATGGTTTCTTCCTCTATTCTGGTGAGCTGGGATTCCCATATATTCCTGAATAAGGGTTCCTGTTGTTGCTCCTCTCGGAAGTGTCCTTTTCCTATGATTTGGTCTACATCCAGGTCCTCCTCCGGGTCTCCAAAACAAAGGACCCGGAGGTTTCTTTCCTCTTCTTTGTGCATCTCCGTAATCAGCTGGCAGATAACCTCTTCTAGGTGCATCCAATCTATACCCAACAGCATGGGGCAAGGTAACATTTCAGCCAGCCCCATGGGGATCTCTTCGGTGCACCCCAGCACTGAGAGTTTTACCCTCTTCCGCTCATATGTATAGGTGGCGCCATGCATACATATCATGGATACTGGGCTTCTGGGGCTCTCCAGATGTGGGGGGAGCAACTCCTTGCATATCATTGACTGGGAGCAGCCTGTGTCCACGACAGCAGGTATAATTGTGCTGCCTATTTTTATTTCCACCACAGGCTTGCTCCTTTGGCCTGGACCTCTGTGCTGTCCAAAACTACAGTCCATCTTCTCATCATGTGTATTGGCTGCAATGGTTTGGGCCTGGGACTGCCTAGGGCAGAACCGGGACATATGGCCCTTCTCTCCACAGCGATAGCAGGTTAGCTCTCAGTAGTTCCATACGTGTCCCTCCATCCGTGTGCTCTCACCGCATCGTGGTTGTGTGGGGCCACTCTGTTGAAGACCCAGAGCAAGTCCACCAGCTCGGTCTCATCTGGGAGTCTCCTGTTCCCCTTCTGCCGATGCGTAATCTTTGGCTAGCCGTAGCACATCCTCCATGGTTTTGAGCTGGTGGCGCCATACCCATCTCTGGGAGCTGCCCATAAGGTCCATCAGGAAGTGTTGCAGAACAATCATGTCCACTATTTCCTGGATAGTGTGTGCCTCTGGCTGTAGCCAGCGTTTGGCCAAGTCCCGCAGGGTCTGAAGTAGTAATCGAGGCTGTGCTACTTTGGGGCCCTTCCGTGCCCTAAACTTGTTTCATTACATTTCTGAGGAGATCTCCAAACAGTATAGAACTGCTTCTTTAACCTTTTCGCAGACCCGGGCCTCTGCTGTGCTGAGGGCTCGGTAGGTGACTTGTGCTGGCCCGATGAGGAGGGGCCCCAACCTTGCCGCCCAGCTTCCCAGGTCCTGCTCAGCAGCCATCACCGCTCTCTCAAAAGATTCCAGATAGGCTTCTACATCATTTTCAGCTGACATCTGAGGCAGCCCAGTGCCTCCGCCTTCTCGTCGCGTCAGCATCTGTTGCACCTTGATCTGCTCGCAGAGGTCTTGTTGGTGTGAAAACAGCTGTATTCGAGCCTCTGCCTCTTGGGTCCGCATCCTTACCATCTCCTCTAACTGTGCCTGCTGGCCTTGGAGGAGTCTCAGCATCAGGTTGTGCGCTTGCTGCCAATCAGTGGGAACCTGCTTGTCCATAGCTTCCGTTATGGAGCGCTTGGTTCCTGGCCAATGTACCATTTTGTTATCAGGTCTGTGGGATACCACCCTTTCCTCTGGTTCTTCCTGCCACAACTTTGATCTTATTAATGGAGGAAAGAGATGGAGTGTTAATAGGTACCCGTGGAGTAATGATGCTTGACCCATCATGTAATTCCAGGTGCTTTATTCTCTTGTCTTTCTTTTACAGTGGCCCGGACCACAGGTGGCAGCTCATCCCCCTCCTGCTCCCCAGAGTCACCCTCATGCTTGAGGAAAGATCACCAGATCACTGTCCTAAAGGTAAGTGCCAGCCGGGGGACTCACGGTGCTAATTACCTCATTAGCAGCCAGCGCAAATGAGGCCTTTTATCCCCTGCCGATTACTGTGACGTGCGCTTCTGGCTCTCCTCCCTCTGTGGGTCTCAACCAGTGGGAGTCCTGACCCAGTCCCCCTGGGTGCGAGTCACTCCAGCTGGTGACTTGGCTTAATATCTGCTAATTGCCTCCTTAGTGGTGGAGGCTGGCCATGTCTCTTATCGCCTCTCTGCTGTTTGAGCCGGCTTGGCTCTGGGAGTGCCCTTGCTGCTGGCGCCGCTGCTGAAACTTCGGGACAGTCTCCCCCTTTCCCTTTGGGGTTGCCATCTGCTTCGCCTCTCGGATCCCAACCAGGGAGCTCTTCTCCACTCCAGGACACCATGCCACGTCACTGCCCAGACCCGCAACTCCTTCCCTTTGACTCACCGCAGTGGCTGGGGTTTCATGCATCGGTACCGGGCATCTGGCGGCTACCTGGCTCTTCTCCTCATCTTTTCTCCAAGGTCCTGGACGACCCTCCTCTTCACTCTCTAAGTACTCAAAGGCATTTTTTTCTGGGGCCTCTTCCTTCCTTTATTCCCGGAAGCCAGGTCCCATTGGCTTACCAGTGGCATGGGGAATCTCTCTCCCCCACCCCCCGCCTGGGCATTGTAACTGCCAGCTGCGGTGATTTTCCCCAAGTAACAGGGCTCTGGTCAGGGACCCTGTTACAGTGCCAATGAGACCAGGTGACAAACCTAACGCCAACTACTAAGACTGCAAACTGTTTGGGGCAGGGACCCTCTTCTTGGCCTGAATTTATGCAACTCCCGGGACAGTGAGGCCTGGGTCCATGACTGGTGCCACAACAGTGTTTAATGAGTTGCTAGCAGAGCCAGGTGTTGAATCCAGCCTCCATGATGCTGATAAAACTATGAACATTGCTTGTCTGCAGTAGAGAATTTTAACAATTGATGCAAAGTTACCACCCTTAGAACGTCTAGTTTAGATATTCTACAAATGTTTGTTCCAAGAAGCCCACTTGTGATCTATTCTAGGCTGAGCCCTAACAGATTTTTCACTGATTTTGTTGTGACTTGGACATGGCCTTAAGGGCATGTCTACACCATAATGGCAGTATGGCCCAGTCAGGCACTTCTGATCATGCTCTGCTGACCTGCGAGGAATAAGAAGCTGTGGGGCCATGAAAATACTAGTAAGTGGCAGGGTTAATTAGCCTGCTTTCATGCTAAGTTTATCCATGGCACCAGGCAAATGGATGCTGACAGAAGTGATGTTTTCTTGTGCAGTTGGCTCCCTAAAGTGCTCTTCAGCTGTGCCTTGACAGAAGAGGAATGGTGCAGAGTGCTTAAAAATGCCCAATTGTGTGACAGTCTGAACCCTCATTGTATAAGGGTTCAGATGAAGGTGCTCCAAAGCAGAGCACCTCCATTAACTTCTGTCAGTGCATGCTGGGAGCAGGGCTAGGCTGATGCAGCCCAGCCCAGCCCAGCCCCCAGTGCTGCCTTCAGAATGGGAGGGGAAGAAGTGAGGGGAGAGAGCTCTGTCTGGGGTTTGCCCAGCCAGTGCTGGACGGTGGAGCAGGTGGATCAGAGCCCTCCTCCCGACTTCAGGGCGGGGGCTCTGATCTACCTGCCCCACCCTCCAACATAGACTGGGCAAACCCTAGACCAAGCGTCCTCCCCTCCCTTCACCCCCCTCCCATCCTGAAGGCAGCACCAGAGCTGGAAGGAGTGGGGATGGGGCTAGGGGAGAGAGGCTGCAGACACGCAGCCACTCCAAACTGGAGCTCAGTCCCCGAACCCTCCCCCCACCACCAACACAACAGAGAATGTCTATTGAGTCAGGAGCATCACAGTAACTCATGTTCCTTCCTGTGAAGTGCCATGAGTTACAGCAGGGAGCTGCATATCTGTCAGTGCCTAATATAGCTACACTGCTATCAGTTTAGGAGGAAGCCCCAGCATATGTGAGGATGCCTCTGCCTTGCATGGCACAGGCATCCCAGCCCAACCCATATCTATGTAGATATGGCAAAGAGAGTAGAGATAGTTGCCTTTTTTTACATTTTTTTTTCTATTGAAAGAGGCTGTTTTGTCGAAAGGTAAACATTCTGTAGGCAAATCTCAATGTGGATGAATTGTTCTCGGAGAGGTTTACTCAGGAGCAGGACAATATTTAGGGCATTACCCTGCAATGTGGAAGATCCACAATCAAATCCTTCTTCTGCCTTATTTTATTTTTAGCTGTATGTGCCTCCCTTGCCAAAAAGGCTCAAGATGGCTTACACTAAAAGACAAAATAACTTATCAAAGCAGATCAAATATGAAATGTATATACATTATGTCACCAAAAACTGACCAAGCAAGACCTCAATTTAACCTTTTTTGCTAAACGCCTGATCAGATAGAAAGGTTTTGCAGTGTTTCTGGCTCATGGTCAAACTGACTGGCTCCCACAGGAAGGGTGTTCCAGAGCAAAACTTAGTACTTTCATAGATTCATACATTCATAGATACTAGGGTCGGAAGGGACCTCAATGGATCATTGAGTCTGACCCCCTACCTGTGGCAGGGAACAGTGCTGGGCTCATGTGACCCCAGCCAGATGCTTGTCCAGTCCCTTTTTGAAGACCCCCAAGGTAGGGGAGAGCACCACCTCCCTTGGGTGCCCATTCCAGATTCTGGCAACCCTAACTATGAAGAAGTTATTTCGCATGTCCAACTTAAATCTACTCTCTGTCAGCTTGTCGCCATAGTTCCAGGTTATTCCAAGGGGTGCCCTGGTAAACAGAGCATCTCCTATTCCCTGCTGCCACACCACCCCAGTGAATTTGTATACTGCAACAAGATCTCCCCTCAGCCTTCTCTTGCTGAGGCTGAAAAGGTCCAGGCCACTTAGCCTTTACTCATAGAGCCTTCCCTGCAGGCCTCTAACCATATGCATGGCCCTCCTCTGGACCCTCTCAAGGTTGTCCACATCCGTCTTGAATTGCAGCGCCCAGAATTAGATGCAGTACTCCAGCTGCAGTCTAACCAGTGCCACATAGAGGGGAAGCTTCACCTCCCTGGACCTGTTCATGATGCACCTACTAATGCATGACAAGGTGCGGTTAGCTCTGCTAATTACTTCATCATATTGATGACTCATATTCATTTTGCAGTCAACAATGACTCCAAGATATCTTTCTGCCATTGTACTGCTGAGAAGGTCATCCCCCAGACTATAGGTGTGCTGGTGATTCCCTCTTCCTAGGTGCAGCACCTTGCGCTTGTCTGTATTGAACTGCATCCTATTGTTCTCTGCAACTTCTCTAACCTGTCCAGGTTCTCCTGGATTCAGTTTCTTCCAATCAGTGTGTTTACTTCGCCCCATAGTTTTGGGTTGTCTGCAAATTTGGACAGAGTGCTTTACATGACTTCATCCAGGCCACTAATAAAGATATTGAACAGCACCAGCCCAAAGACCAAGCCTTGGGGGACCCCACTACCCACATCTTTCCAGGTCGATACTGACCTGTCCACCATCGCTCTCTGGTTACGACCCTTAAGCCAATTTGCCACCCACACGACTGTGTAATCGTCTATGGCACAGCTGTTCAATTTGTTTATTAGGTATACAGTAGGTATACAAGGAGGTATACTTACAGGAGGTTGTTCTCAGATGACTTTAGGTATCAAGGTGGGACATAAGGGACAAGGAGGTCCCTTAAATATATAGGGACTGAATCAATTAGGGCCTTATAGGTCAACATCAGTGCTCTGAATTATGCCTGCAAAGTTACTGGGAGCCAATGCAAACTCTGGAGCATGCATGCCCAGTCACTTCTTGCAGCTTTGCACAGCTCTCATACAGCAGCTGCACTGCCACAGCACACTGTGCTCCCTGGAAAGGCACCAGCTGTTGACAGGACTGCAGTAGCCAGCAGAAGGCACAGCAATATGTCTATGCTGTGTACCTCCTGCCAGATGCTGGACAACGGCAAAATCTTTACTTTAGTCAGCAGAGAGCAAGCTTCTGCAGCCATACAGGAGCAGCTCTGGGTGTGAACACAAAGATTTGCCAGTAAAACTGGAGTTCTGTTGGCAAAACTGTATGGCCTAGAGCAGCCATGTTCCTACAGCACCCTCTTCTGAGGAAGATCCCAGGTGCAGTAGACTTCACCCACATTGTCTTTCCCAGTTCCCATTATTTTTTCCAGAATAACTGTTTTCACATATTCTTGTGCTGGTTTCTTGTGCTTTTCCAGCGGCAAAGCAGATTTATTTACAAAGGACCAGAACAGTGAAGGGAGCTCTTCTGAATCTGATAGGAATGAATTCGTCCTTGTACAACCCTCATTTTAGCCATGCCATAATTTAACTGAGGATGAAATGAGAAAATTGAAGGGGAGAGAAATATGATTGCATCCCTGTGTTTACAAAACAGTCACTGCTTGGCATGGTCAGTAAAGCCATGTAAAAGAAGCTGGAATATCTTCTAAAGCCAGCACTCAGCAGGGTGAGAAAACCTGACAGAATTTAGGATTATGGGTGCTGTTTAAATCTCATTTAGCATGAGGACCAAAGAAGAGAGCAGGAAGCTAAGTCATGTCCTTGTCCAGTTTTCTCTAGATAAGATGAAGTTATGTTCCTTTTAGTTCTTGAGAAGGGAGCAATGCTTTATGGAAATACATTCAGCCAATATTAATCAAACCTGAATGGTAATAGCACAAAGGAAATGAGTCACATATTCCGTTCCCAAGAGGGAGTCTTGCAACGTGGCTAAAACCAATGCAAAAATGCAAGATATGGAACGCATCACAGCTCAGATAAGAACGTTCCAAGGCCAGTTTGAGGACAGTAGCCAGTAAGTTACTGGTGAAAATGTTCAATGTTAATGATCTTCAGGCAAATATACACTGCACTAATATTGAGAAAGACACCATACTTTCATTGACACACTGAATAAATAACAGGGGTGTAGGTTGTAGCCGTGTTGGTCTAAGGACATAAATAACATAAATAAATAAAAATAAATTAAATAAATAACAGCCACTTACTTACCTGAGCAACACAGAGTGCCTCCAAGCACCTATGTATCTAGATGGGCATAATATATTACAGCAGCCACCTGTGAAATTCTCAGTACAGCAATGCTATGCTGTGTCCAAAACCCATGGGTAACAAAGTCACACCAAGAACCTTTGGTTGTGGATTCCCATGCCAAGTCTGCATACATGGTTGTGTATGTGTTTTCAGCATTTTGAGGGATGTGCTTTTCTGTAAGTGCCCCCATACAATTGGCTTTCAGGAAGAATAATGGTATGGGCACAGCAATAAGAACCAGAGCAGGGCTGATGCAAAGGCTTCTCTTGCCTGTATATAACTGAGCCTGGTTCTCCAGGAGAGCTGCCTGAATGCTCTGGATAGCCATCTTCTCTGAAATGAGACTTCTTGTGTCCAGTGAGTCCCCAGAGATGCTGAGTTACAGTTACAGCTGAAAAGACTCCAAGTTTTGAAGGCTCAGCTTTTTTGGCCATTGTCAGCATTCCTCAAAGGTAAGGAATGAAGTGAGGTGCAAGAAAACAGCAGCATTTCACCCTCCACAGTCACACAGGGCCTGAGACAGCCAGAGCATTTGGAGCTTTCTAAACCCCGCAGAGAGCCCCCTGCCCTTGCACATTCTCACCAAGCTGCAGCTGCGTGTCAAGGACCTGATTCTGACCAGAAAGAGCACAGGTAATCAGGGGGCCTCTTAATGGTTGCAGGACTAATATACTTTTGAAGACTTAAACACACCTTTTATAATGTAGCTATGTGTACTACTGCTGGCCACCTCTTAGCAGAGGTACCATACAAAGATGTCACAACCTCCCTGCCAACCCTTGGAACCAGGGGGCAAAGGCCAGGTGAGCCCGGCCTGCTTTCTCTGAAGCAGGGTTCCTTCTTCATTGTTGCTACTGTTATTTTTGCTAACACACTATTCTACTATGGTTAAATAACAATTCCCTTTTGATTCATCATTACCATAATTTGAGAGCCTGGCTTAGGGCAGTGGTATATGTGCCAACATGGCTCGAATGCTGAGCTCTTGTGAGCAGCTGATTTTCCAGAGTATGTCCTTGCACAGCTTGAGCCTGTCGTTTCCCAAGTCTGCAGTTGCCATGATGATTCTCCCTGAAGCTGAAGTAGGTGAACCCTTGAAAATGACACTCTATATTAACTGTGCTGCTGTCCTTAGCTGAATTATGGCAGTTAGAAACATCTTTGATGAGGGGTTGCTTTTCAAATTGCCCAGCACAGCCCTTAAGGGGTAATTCATGGCATCTACAGGACCTATTTAGGCCTGAGATGTTCCTTGTGTCAGTGCCCCTGGGTGATCTGTAGAGAAAATAGCCAGTAATAGTGCCTTGATTTTACCATTGCTACTGGTGACTCCCAGCTGAATGTAACTCTGTCTCAATTCCCCCACATACTTATGGCTTAGTGGGTGAGTACTTCCCTGGGATGTGGGAAGCATGGGTTTAAATCCCTGCTTCACCTGATTCAGAACAGGGACCTGAACCCACCAGTCCTTTAGCTCCACCCTAATCACAAGACTCTTGGGTATCCTGGGGCATGTTCCCCAAGACCCTAAGCAATATCACTGACACATTGAGTCACTGCTGCCGGGGTGACAGCTTGGTCCTGAAGAGGAGGGTACAGCAGGCCAACATTAGAGAGTGGAGGTGGGGGCAATTCTCCCCATGAGAATTGGTGGATTCTTTGGAAAATGGATTTGGTCTGTTATAGAAAACCCAGCAGGGGCTGTGTGAATGGACTGTACTTGGGGACTAGGAAGTGCCAGTGGAGCAGGCAGGGAGGGATGCAGCCTCTCTGTCATCTCACTGCCATTCAATCAAGTGCCACAGTGAAATGGAGAGTCCTGGCCTTTCCACTACTGAGCTGCTTGCAGCATGCACTACAACAGGGGTGGGCGAAATATGGGCCGTGGGCTGGATTCGACCTGCAGTGGGTCTTGCCCATGGCGGGTCCCTCAGTTCCGCTTGGCCCAGGCACCATCTGGTGGTGGCACGTCCTGCTGCCCCCGAGCATGTAGTGGGGCTGGGACAGCTTCGTGGTGTGACTGCCTTTCTAGGCAGCACAAGTAGAAGCGGCTCTTTTCAGTTGCTGCTGCTGCCCGCCCCAGCCCCGTGGTACAGGTGGGGACCTGTGCTGCGCAGCCACGACCGTGTGAGCCCCATGCCTGCAGCGTGGGATAGAAGCCGCTGCTAAGCGCAGAGTAAACGTGGCCCCTCCCCCTTGCCACTGCCAGGGCTTCCTGGTGTAACTGCCCACAGCCTGAGCTGGGCTGCCCTGGGTCTATGCCATGTCACTGCCGCCTCTGGGCTGTTGGCAGAGCAGCAGTGGCAGCACAGAGAAGATGCAGGGCAGCCCAGCATGGTCTCCAGGAGGGTACACCAGGAAGTGCCAGCAGTGGCAAGGGGCAGGGGCTGTTTTCACCCCCTGCTGAGCAGCAGCTTCTGTCCCGTGCTGCTGCTGCTGCTGCTGAGCCTGAGCAGGCGAGCCTCCAGCAGGCATGGGGCTGGGGCTGTACACATGGGTCACCGCTGGTACCGCAGAGCTGGGGCTGGCAGTGGCAGCAGCCAGAAGAAGCCGCCACCACCTGATCTGCCTAGAAAGGCAGTCCAGCCACGGAATTGCCCCAGCCCCGCTGCGTGCCCAGGGGGAGACAGGATGCACCACGGGTGGGCGCTGTTTTGGGCCTGGGCTGTATCTGGGATGTGCCCAGGTTCCAGCTGATCCACTCCAACGGGGGTGAGTCCGGACCAGGCGCAGGCGCACTGGGGCTATGCACTGTTGGTGGTAGCAGGGAGGTGCCACGGGATGCATGGACTCAAGGGCTGTTGCAGGAGTGGAGAACAGGCTTGAGGGGGTGTGTGTGTGAGGGGCTCCCATGCAAATCCTACCATACCCAGAAACCTTCCCCTGCAAACCCTACAGCCACACCCATCCCCACACACAATCACATGCCACACAAACACTGCACCCACCCACAGCCTCCCCTACACACACACCCGTGTGCCTCTGGGGGGGCCTACATGCACACACCCCACCACACACACATGTACCTACAACCCCCCCATGCATACCCCTAGCCACGCTCCCTCTCCACACACCCCAAATCCCCCCACAAACCTCATACTGCCTCCCACACACCCACACTTCCCCACAAACAACTCCTCCACAAATCTGCCATACCCACCCACCCACATCCACACCCCCATACACACACATCCACATACACACCTACAACCTCCACAAACTCCACACTCACCCACCCTTACCCCCCATCCCTCCATACCCCCACAATATACAAGAGTAAGACTTCATTTTGAGCTATTATGCAATCACTTCTATATACACAACAAAACACACCCAAATCAGTACAAAAATATTTTTTTTAAATAAAATTAATATATGCTATTGTCAGTGTTTGATTTTTAGTATATATATAATTTTTTCAGGTTCCAAGATGGCAAACCGCCTTCCCAAAAGGAGTACTTCTGGGGGCAAGGGGAGAGACTTCTGGTGGCAATGGCCAGGGGCTAGGACTTCCAGTCCTAAGATGGTGAGCGGG
Organism: Alligator sinensis; assembly: GCF_000455745.1. Lineage (NCBI taxonomy): Eukaryota > Metazoa > Chordata > Crocodylia > Alligatoridae > Alligator > Alligator sinensis. Next base: position 2,035,499 of record NW_005842134.1, on the reverse strand, counting down.
GGGGAAAGCACTGTCAAGGGGTGCGGCTATTCGTGTGGCCCTCAACAGCTCGCCAAAACTTAAGCGGCCCTCCAGGTGAAATAATTGCCTGCCCCTGCATTACAAAATGTGCATGCTGGTAAAATACTCTATGTGAGAAACATGTATAGCCCCAGTAGGGCTACACGAGGGCTGAATTTGGACACAAAGGCCATGAGCAGGATCCTGGACTGAGACACGTCAGGCCAGAAGGTACAGCGACAGTGAGTCTACAACTGGGAGCAAGGGGGAAACAATCCACCGTCATTCTGCAAGGATATCCCTTCCAGGCGGCCCCAGTGGCTGGGAGTGATGCAGGGCCACATGCTCTGCCCTGAAACTGCTGCCTTGTGCATTGCTGTCTTCTGTCCTTCTTTGGAGCAGCCTGTGGACCCCTGTAGGGAGGGAGCCCTGTCATCGCACCTTCTAGATCCATGGTTGCGATGCAAGTTATTCACATTGAGGGACCTGGGGGGATGTCCCTCTAACTTCTCCCCAGCACACAGAAGAGGTGGCCACAGTAAAGCTAGCAATAGCTGCCTGCTCTGCCTCTGCTTCTGCTGCAAGGACACTTGTTCTCCCAGGCCTTGTTCCTCTGGTATTAGGGTTGCTCCTGACTCTTAGTTGGGTGTGTGTTCCTTTAATTCCTGTCTGGCTCAACACCATAAATGCTATAGGCCTGGGCTGGCTGGACTTACCTGAAGGTCAGGTGCCAGGGGCACCCGCAAGCTGAGTGTATGTCTTGAGCAGACCTAGCTAGGCGACACAGCTGCTAGTGGGGGACTGAACTGATGAAAGATTTATAAAGAAATAATAAACATTAAACAGATTAATCTCAGATGGTTTAATTTAGATAATCTGAAATCAACATGTTAAGTGCTGGGGAGTGCTTAGTCTCATGCTATCTATTCTGAGCAATAAAATTAGACCAGTGTGGTTTGTGTCACTTCCAATTTGCATTTGCGTTCAGCCAACTAAGACAAATTGTAGCCATACATTTCTCTGTGCCAGGGAGTGATTTGTTCCATGGGCTCCCAGCTGGAAGAGCCAGATATTAGCTGGCAGTGAGAGAAGTTCTACTTAAGAAGCACCCCACTGTGGTGCTCTTGGACTGGGGGAGTTGAGAGGAAACTGGTAGGTGCTTGGAGTCCACCCACATGGATGAAGTGGATGGCAGCCATGGTACTATCATTACAGAAACAGCACACTGAAATGTTATCAAGACTAGCATCAATGCTAGATATAAGCCTCCTGTTTACTCTGAGATAAATGCATTAGGTCTGCTGCTGGAAACAAGCTTCCTGGTAGACTGTTTGCTGTGTGCTTACTGCACTTTCCAGGACAGTGAGTTTTTAAATTAATATTTTAAAAAGCAAATATCAGGCTTGGGAAATGTGCCCACTTAACTCTGCCAAGGACTGGAACCTCTCCCATCACCTTAGAGCCAGTGTAGCTCAAGCTATGGCAGGATGGGCCCCGATCAGCCTGCACACCTTGACCCATCGACATGCCTGGGGCAGCTCCCTCAGCCTCCCGTTCATTCAGACTGAACCTTGGTATAGCTTGCAGGGACAGTTACTTGGAGTTGCAGATACTGATTCCCTTAAGAACTGGAGTGAGACTCTGGTCAGCTCATGCTGCTGGTATTGGCATAGTGAAGACAGGATAATAGTCTTTCCCTGTAGCTCCAGCAAAGGGCTGGGGAGCTCCCTTTATACAGCTAGATACAGCCTTTCAAAATACCATAGCCCAGTGTATCAGTGCACATTAGTACTGATGTAGCTCAGTGGCCCTACCGCTTCCTCTGCATGGGCCTGGCTATGATGATCCCTCTGAATGGACCTGTAGATGCTGATATCAAACATGTGGTCCCCATCTTCAAAAAAAGGAGGAAGGAGGACCCAGGAAACTATAGGCCCGTGAGTCTTACCTCGGTCCTGGGGAAGCTTTTCGAAAGAATTATCCTGGCACATGTCCAGGAAGGGCCAGCAGGGTAGGTTATGCTCAGGGGCAACCAGCATGGGTTCATTAGGGGCAGGTCTTGTCAAACCAACCTGGTGACCTTCTATGACCAGGTCACCAAGTCCTTGGATGCAGGTGTCGCAGTGGATATAGTCTTTCTGGACTTCAGAAAGGCCTTCAACACGGTCTCTCACCCCATTCTCAGTAAGAAACTAGGAGACAGTGGTGTTGATGCCTACACGGTCAGGTGGGTCACTAACTAGCTGGAGGGCCGCACCCAGAGGGCGGTGGTGGATGGGTCTTATTCAACCTGGAGGGATGTGGGCAGTGGGGTTCCCCAGGGCTCAGTCCTCGGGCCCGCACTATTCAACATCTTCATCAGTGACTTGGGCGAGGGGGTAGAAAGCACCCTGTTCAAGTTCGCAGATGACACTAAGATGTGGGGGGAAGTGGGTATGCTAGTAGGAAGGAACAGGCTGCAAGCGGATCTAGACAGGTTACAGGGGTGGGTCGATGAGAACAGGATGGGGTTCAACATTGACAAGTGCAGGGTAATGCACCTGGGGAGGAAGAACCAGCGGCACACCTACAGGCTGAGGAACTGCCTTCTCGCCAGTGTTGAGACAGAAAAGGATCTTGGAGTCATCACTGATGCCACAATGAACATGGGCTGACAGTGTGGGGATGCGGTCAGGAAAGCCAACCATACCTTGTCGTGCATCCACAGATGCATCTCAAGCAGGTCCAAGGAGGTGATCCTCTCCCTCTACGCGACACTGGTCAGGCCGCAGCTGGAGTACTGCGTCCAGTTCTGGGCGCTGCACTTCAGGAGGGATGTGGCCAATATGGAGAGGGTCCAAAGAAGGGCCACCCGCATGGTCAGGGGCAGCAGGGCAGGCCCTACGAGGAGAGGCTGAGGGACCTGAACCTGTTCAGCCTCCAAAAGAGAAGGCTGAGAGGGGATCTAGTCTACAAACTAGTCAAAGGGGACCAGCGGGCATTGGGAGAGTCCCTGTTCCCCCGAGCAATCCCGGGAGTTACAAGAAACAACGGACACAAGCTAGTGGAGGGTAGTTTCAGGCTAGACATTAGGAAGCACTATTTCACTGTCAGAGCGGCTAGGACCTGGAACCAACTTCTAAAAGAAGTGGTGCTGGCTTCTACCCTGTGTGTCTTTAAAAAAAGGCTGGACAAACATCTGGCTGGGGTCGTTTGACCCCAGTAATCTTTCCTGCCACGGCACGGGTCAGACTAGATGATCTCCTTAGGTCCCTTCCGACCCTACCAACTATGAAACTATGAAACTATGCCATACACTAGCCAGCTTCAGAAATCCCGTATCTACTGAACCTTGCAAAAGGCTCTGGCCAAGCTCGCTTATTCTCTATGTGCCCCCAGGCCTCACCACTATTCTATTCTATTCTTGGGGTATGTACTAGGGTTGTGTGAAATTTCTCCAGGTGTTTCATTTCAAAGCCGTTTCAATGCATTCTGAGCTCAAAACAGCGAAATCAAAACAAAACAAAAGGCTTTGAAACAGCTTTGAAATGAAACAAGGGCACTCGAAACGTTTAGAAAGTTTTGAAACATTTCGAGTTTTGAAGCCAGGCTTACTTGACTTCGGCACCAGTTCCAGACAGCAGCAGTAGCCTCCTCTCACCCAGCATGCAGATCTGAAGGCCTGTCCCCCTGGGAGGGCAGCAGGGCTGTGCCGGACTCCTCCCAGGGTTGCGAGCCCCCGGATCTGTGCGCCAGATGCGAGGAGGCTGCTGCTGCCGCCTGGGCGCAGCGCACGCCCAGCACTAGTCCCAGCCCGCAGCCAGCACTGGTCCCAGGTGGTAGAGGCAGCCTCCTTTCATCTGGGGCACAGATCCAGGGGCTCGCACCCCCAGGCGGGCTGCCAGGCTGTGCCCCCAGATTTGCATGCCAGATAAGAGGAGGCTGCCACAATCTTCCTCGGTGATGGGCGAGGGCTGCACCCAGTGCCGGTCCCAGACAGCAGCCGCAGCCTCCTTTCATCCAGCGCACAGATCCAGGAAACGGGACAGTGCTTCAAAATGAAATTAAATGACAAAACGAAATACTGTCCCTTTGGAACTGTGAAATGGACATTGAAACAAAATGATGGTGTTTCGCACAGCCCTAGTGTGTACCAACATGCTCTGTGCATGTTTTACAGTGCTGTAATTAAAGCACTTTTATAGTACTATAAAGTTACAGTGCTCTTAAACATGACAGAAGTGCAGTGTTTGGTTGGGGAGAGGGGCTTCAAGCCTCTAAGCCTCACTGCATTTTCCAGACTAGGAGGCAGGGGATGCTCTGCAGCTTCCTGTGGCTTCTCCACTGGTCAGAAATGTGCCCAGGAGTTAATTTAAAGCACTGTACCCATTTTTAAAGTGTTGTAAAGCCATGCACTTCTGTTAAATCATGGCAATAAAGCCCTCTAAATGGTGAAAAAAGCAACTTTTATACACACCTAGGCTCAGGACAGACATTCAAAAAGCCAGAGCCTGAATTGATTCAATCTTTGCAGGTTAGTCTAACCCGCAGATATTGAACTGGTTTGGAAGTGGATAGACATTCCCCTTTCATTCCTGAAATGCAAGCACATGCCTGCAGTGGCACAGACCAGAAGCCCAGGGCACTAGAGCAGCGTTCCCTTCCACAGGGAAGCTGAGCTGAGGAGGTGGGCATGGCCAGGTCGGGGCAAGTCTGAGTAAAATTGAATGAGGGTTTAAACCCAACCCTTGGCCTGCAGGGTGCCAAGGGTGGGGGAAGAGGGAGCATGGCCAGACCACTGTGCTGGGGCAGGAGGAGGAGGAGAGGAGAGCTCTGCCCACCCCAGCAGCTCCATGAAAGTCGAGAGCAATCCTAACACACAGAGCTGCCCAGCCCCAGAGTGCAACTCTTCCCCTTCCTCCCTCTCCCCCACAGCCACGGGGCAAGGAGGGGGACTCTGTTCAGTGCTGGGGGGTTCTTCCTCCTCCTCTTCCCCGTGGCAGTGGGGTGGGGAGGGGGGCTCTTCATGGCTGCCCAGCCCTGGAGGGGAACTCTCCCCCCTGCTCCTCCTGCTGCAGGGTGGGGAAAGGGATTCTATGCCAGGCTGGGGGGCATGCCAGACTCTTCTCTATGCCAGACTCCTCCTCCCCACCTCCACACCATGG
>NW_005842134.1:1995838-2030316 GCF_000455745.1 Alligator sinensis | reverse complement strand
CTCCCCCTTCCTCCCCGCCCCCCACTTCCCCACCCCAGCTGCAGTGGGGGAAGAGAAGAAGGGAAGAATTAACCCCCTCCCTACCTACTTTGCCTTAATGGGGCCACGCTGGCCAGTGTCCACTAGAGCCAGTCCCTACTCAGGCTAGAGAGTAGAGGGGTGGGACCAGTCCTGCTGGGCTGGAGCAGAGAGCCCAGTCCAGAGAGCATGTTGGGATACTGAAGGACTCTGCTTTAAGTTAAACCAGGAAGGGGTCTGGGACAGACATTGCATAAACCGGTTTGAGCCAAATCAATTAAGTCTGATATTACATTCAACCAGGTTGATTTCAAACTGGTTTTGGCCATTTTGAAACTGGTTTATGTGCACTCAATGTCTGTTCTGTTACAGGTTTAAACCAGTTTCTGATGATTTAAAGTGGTTTATGTGTAATGTCTGTCCCTAGCCCTAGTGTATCCCTGGACTGGACAGGTACCTTCTCCTATCAGCCTGGAGACAGGGGCTGACCCACAAAGCTACGATCCAGAGTCCAACCTGCACAAAGTTCAGTGGTTCCCAACCCTCAGGGCAGTGGGGATAAATAACTTTCTGTAAAAGTTAGACAATATCTTGAGGTAGCTCCAGGGTGTATGAGAGCCCCTCTTGGGGCAGCATGACTTGTGGAAGGGTGTCCTGATCAAGGGAGTGTTCCTTTTGAGGAAGGCACCCTGCCAGGAGAAATGTGCTCTTGGAAGCTCCCGCCTGTCAAGAGAGGGCCTTCCTTGAAGGGTGTGCATTTGGCATTGCCCAAGAAAGTGGTGGCACTGGGCAATCACACCTTCTACCCCCTCCCCGCCATGTCTATCACCATATCTATATTACTGCCAGCCTTGGGGGTCTTATCTGGCCCACTACTAATGGAGAGAGACTGAGCACAAATCTGGCATTCTCTGGCATTTGGGAGGATTCTTATTCAGGTATGTTTCTAATCACAGATGAGTGGAATACTTCTTCCCTTTGTGCCTCTATAAGACAGCTCTTTAGCCCTGTACATGCCCCAAATGCCACTGCATTTGAATGAGATAAGTGCATAAGCTCATAAGTGTGTGCGCATGCACACATAACATGTGTGCACTAGGCTACACACTGACCATACATGGACACATGTTGTGGACACATACTAACATCTAAGGCACAAAAGTGTAGGCAGCCAGAAACCCATGACTAGCAGGACTATGCACATACGGAGAATGAGTAAGTGTGTACATATCCACATACATGAGTAGCCAATGCTCAGTCTATGTGCATAGACTTACATATCCAAAGAATAAAGTGGGGGCCAAATGCAGACAGGTAGATGTCTAGAAAATTGCCACTTAGATGCATGGAGGGAAGTAGAATTCCACCTAGTCTCTTCCCATCCTGGTGGGAAAGGTGGCACCACTGCTGCTCTCTCAATGGTTTCCCCCACCACATCAGAGGACTGGGCTGACCTGCAGATGCCTGGGCTCATTGGAGGATCTAGGATTTTGAAAAAAGGGGTGCAGATGGTATGGTGCATCAACTCAACACATGCTTGTCTCTAGTTAAAGAGAAATCAGAAGATTTACTAATATGCTCGGGGCTCAGAGCTATATTATCTGTTTAAGATCAAAGCAAAACTGAGTAAAACTTTATTGGAATGTGTACTAATTTGCTAGATTAAATATTCAGTATAAACAACCAAAACCAAATAAGCAAAAATAGCCAAAAGATACTGTTTAGTTAGTTTGGCAGTCATTATAGTAAATGCACATCTCTCATTGAGACTCATAGTACAAAATAACTTGCTTGAGCATCTTCACAGTGCATCCAACACTTCACTGTTACTCATTTCCATACCTGAGTTAAAATTACCACATCTGAGTTAAGGTTTTTAGCTAGAACTAAAAACAATCTGCAAAGCTCTGACATAGCAGGGAGATATTACCAAGAATAGCTAACAGACAGCAAAACTGCAGAAGAAAGGATAGGTTGACTAATGGAACATCAAGACAATTAAAAAGGAAGATTAGCAGGAATCAGATGAGGTCAACTGACTTCCTCAGCACTGCCTGAGTAGAAAATGCCACTGCCCTTCCCAGGCAGTTGGTTTTAAAGTTTGGGTGGTGAAGGAATCAAAGGGGGCTACAGCTGCTCCCTTGCAGCTCCCCTGGATTTGTCTCTACTGGGGCCACACACCCTGTGGGGCAACATTCATTAAAAGTATGTTTTTAAGACGGTTTGACTAAACCAGTGCAAACCTGTGCAGTTACCACTGAGTTGGTTTAAACCTGGCTCTTCCCAGGACAGCTTGCTCTGGTAAATTTGTGTGGTACAAACTGTACCTATAGGGACCTTGTACACGTACTCAGCATTAGACGCTAAAAAATGTTCCTGGTTTAATTTTTCTTTCTTAGTTTAAGACAGCTAAATAAGTAACGTGGACGTGATTTACCATGTGATGGCTTACTATGCTATAACTAGTAAAATCTGGTAGGGGACACATCGGAGCAATTTTACCCTCCTGCCTTTTCAGTACTACTTAACTGCCAGGTGGCGTTTTAGGACAAGATTTGATATTTTGGTTGGTTTATTTTCTTGGGTCGTTCCAAGTTGCTTTTTTTTTTTATTTGGGGGGAGGGAGATTGTTGGCGGTTTTGCGTGAGAGAGACACATTTTGGGGGGCTTTTTGAGTTCAATAGGTAGTGCTGCCCGCCTCTCCTGCAAAGCCTCCTGCTTTTGGGGGGGAGGCTTTTTTTGGGGGGGGGCTTGTTGCTTGTTACTGCTGGTTGGGGAGGGAAATCTTTCCATGCAAAGGTCTGCAAGAGTGAGCCTGCCTGCCTCCCCGTCACAAGTCTGGATTGGCATTGGGGATCTGTACTCCAGGCCTCCCAAAGGGGCTGCCCCCCTACCCAAGCCTGGTCCCAAAGCAGGGTACACAAAGGGTCTGGCTGCCTCCCCCCACACCACTGCCGCCTCCCTGTGTGTTGGCATCTGGGTATCATGTACCCAGGCTACCCAGGCTAAAGCCTAAATGAAAACGTTACTACAGGAATTTTTATGTAAAACAGAAAGAATCCTGTGTCGCTTGTCTGTCATTTGTATCCTCACGTCAAAAAGCAAGATTTTTTCCAAAGCTGAGAACCAGCGTGGGGGTGGGCTGGGGTTGTTATTGAGCTTGATTACGATTCCTTGGCTACCAGGGATCCCCATGCCCAGGATAGCTTCCTCCGAAGTGGGGTTGGAGGGGCTGTGATCAGTCTACTCCAGTTTCTTCTCCCCCACAACCCTGGTCACCGCAGTGGCCAGCATGAGCTAACACCCCAGCACAGCAGGGGCATGGTGTGGGTTGAGGGGAAGAAAGAAACAGCTCAGGCTCAATGAGATTATCACTTAGTCTATTTGCATGTCAATCTTTTAACTGCTGCATTGGCAGATGGTCGTTGCATGCAGTCATATCCCCCCAGCCTACAACCAGATCCCTTCAATACTTGTTCCCCATCCTGTTCTCTGCTCCCCAGACTTGCCCCTCTTCTCTGGTACTCTTGTTCCTTCTAACCTATTTTTGTCCCCAGCAACATGTCCCTGTCCTCCTTTGACCACCCTCTGCTTGCCATTGCTCTGCTTGACACTCACACTGCTGCCTCTTTCTGGGAGTGCAGGGTGCTATGGGTCAAGAGCGAGGGCCGCCAGCTGGGCTGGGGGTGCAGGGTGCTGCGGGTCAGGAATGAGGGGCACTAGCTGGGCTGAAGGGACAGGGGGCTGCAGGTAGGGAGTGAGGTGCACCGGCATGGTTTTGGGGGGGAGGGGGGAGGGGGCTAGGCAGCAGGTCAGGAGTGGGGGGCACAAGCTGGGCTGGGGGCCTGCAGATTAGCTAGGCATGAGAGGCACTGGCAGCACTGGTGAGGTGGGGGGCTTCAGGTTCGGAGTGAGGGACACAGATAGGGCTGGGATAGCAGCGGGTGCTGCTCACACTAACCACCAGCCCTCCATGCACTCATGCCACAACCCCCAGGCCACTGCAGGGAGAACAGTCACGCACTCTTGGAAAGGCTTGGGTCCTGCAATGCACTCAGCTCTGGGTTGTAATGGCCATGGATAACAGTGTATGGCGCGGGCTGTGTTAAACTGTTGTATGTGGCCATTGCACTCAGCCCTGGGGTGTATCTCAGCCCTCCCCATACACTGTTATAGGGCCACCCTGGCAGGATAGAACCCCATTTTGGGGCTTTAAAATAGTGCCAAAGGGTGGCAGAGAGTGTGGGAGCAGCGTGGGCAGGGGCAGCTTCCCTGTCACCCAGCAATGTTAGTGACTCCATTAATCCCGAAAGTCTGTGAGGGAGAACGAGTGCTTATAGCTTGGATAGAACCCCATTTTGGGGCTTTAAAATAGGTGCTGGCAAAAAAGGGGCAGGGGGGAGGCAAGAAAGACTGGAGAAAGACCAAGCTTGGCAATGGTTTGGTGGCCAGCCAGGGCAGGGTGCACCCCCAACTTCCTGTCCATGCCACTGCAGGACCATCCCAAAGAACCACGACTACAGTCCTGCCCAGCCCAAAGCACCGTTTGGGCATGCCAGGCTGCTAAGTGGCAGCTCCTCGCCCTCATGCCTGCTGTACTAAGTATATGGGCTCGAATAAGAAACTGGCTTTTGGGCTGAGATTACAGATTGAAATCCTTTCTGGGCCATCCAACACCATGCCTGTGTCCCACCGGGGGACTCTCGTGGACATTTCTGACCAGGGTCTTGCCTGACCCAAAACACAGCTTGGCCATGACAGGCTGCCAACTGAGAGCACCTCAGCCATGGTGCTAAGTGTATGGACCCAAATAAGGAACTAGATTTGGGAATGGGAGAATGGCTAGAATTCATTTTTGGGCCACCACATGGCATACTTCTGTGGCACCAGGGGACTCTCCTGGACATCTCTGGCCATAGCCTTGCCTAGCCCAAAGCAGTTTGTGTGTGCCAAGCTAACAACCGACAGCCCCCGCATGTCCACTGTACTAATAAGTATACAGGCTCAAATAAGGAATTTCTTTTGGGCTGGAATTAGAGTTGGAAACCTTTCTTGGGCTACCCCATGCCATGCCTCTCTGGTTTTTCTAGTTTTCTGGTTTTCCTGGAACTGGGCTGTTTTTTGGGCTGGGCTTACAGCTGGAAATTCTCCCTAGTCCAGCCCATATGGTCAGGGGTGTCCAAGAGAGTCCCCCAATGCGGCATGGCATGGGGTAGCCCTAGCTCTGGGATGTAATAGCCACACATAACAGTGTATGGGGAGGGCTGAGATACACCCCAGAGCTGGATACAACGGCCACATACAACAGTTTAGCACAGCCCACACCATGTGCTGCTAGTGCCCTTCACTCCTGATCCGCAGCCTCCTACCCTCCCAGGAGCAGAGTGCAGTGGGTCCCGGAAGGGATTGAAGCCCCGAGCTGCAGGTGGCAGCTCGGGTTCTTTCCAACCCCACTCTGGCACGAAGCTAGGCAACTCAGTGTGCAGATGGCATATGGAGGATCCCAGGGGCACTAGAGCCTGGAATTGCATCCTGGAGCCCAGGCATTGATAGTTCAGTGATACAGCTTTTAGCCTGCCACATGAGACACCTGGGTTTGACTCCCAGCCAGGGCACCAGAGGGTTGAATTGCTTGCAAAAGAGACTCCCCAGTGGGGAGTGGGCTCCCCTTGCCTCTTTTAACCCACTGGGGTGCCTATATCTCAAATTTTGTGGGATCCACACCTCATATTTTGGGAAACCCTGCATCATATATTTTGTGAACCCTGTGCCTCAAGTCTGTTGTTGATTTGTCTCTATTATATGTGTATGTTCACCTAAAATCCCTTTGACTCCCCTCTGCTCCCCTGGTTTCCCCTCCCCCCCGGGTGCCCGGAGAGGGGGTACCATTATCTCCCAGGGTCTCGTTGCCGCCCACATATATGTTATGTTCTTTCCCTGTTAAACCCATATATGGTTAAATTCCAACTGGTCTCAGCTCTACTCTATAGGGGATAAGAGGAGAGCTACTCCCCCGTAAGTGGCTACCCCTCCCATAGTGCACTAACACCTGCTAAATCCCTTCAACTGGAGAGGGGGTACCTCATCTGAGTACCACCCGAGTTACATTTACCACTGGAGTTACCCCTACCCTCCCTTGCCAGTCCCCCTCACTCCTGACCTGCCCCTGCAGCCCTGCCAAACCAAAAGCCAAAAACCCAGTCCAACAAAAAGTAATTTTAATTAGCCTGAGTCTTGCACTTCCTGACCCATAAGAATTTGATCTTTGCCATGAAGTACATGGAAACCCAGGGAACAATTTTTTTTGGAATGCAAAAATGTTGTATTTTTCATTAATCTGAACCTTGAACTAAATCAGCAGTAAAAATGTACAAGATTAGCCCCTGGAGTCTTGCTGAAGTATTACAATAGAGACTCCATGGATTTCCATGGATTACTGAGTGAACCCAAGCAGCACTTGGTAGTGTAATAGTTGCAAAGCAGGGAAAATCATGTTTTCAGGAGTCAGAGCCACATTGAAAATTTAAAACGATAAAAAAACCCTCATGGAATAAACTCAGGAGCTAAAAATAAAACATATCAGAGGTGTTTTAAATTACCATGATAAAAAAAATCTAAAATGATAAAACCAGCAGACAACATGGATGCTGTTTAGCTGGCTTAATGGTGATGTTTGTCATGTGGACACAGGAAAAGTGTAACATGGTAACAGGAGAGGTGTAACGTGGACAAGCGCCCATAGGGACCAATTTAAACACCTGTGACAGCATCCACACAAGGGCTATGCTAATTTGACTATATCAGGTTATAAACCAGTACAACTTTTGTGTGTTGCCCAAGTCAGACACATGAGAGATCCCACCTATGCTCCCACCTGGCTTCCCACCAACAGCACTACTGCCATAAGAATGGCCTAGCTATACATGGACAGAGATTCTAAGGGGGGAGAAACCATCAGGAGAATTGTTCTTGCTTTGGTGTCAATTCTTGCAACCTGTCCATGTCCTGGGCTCCAAGCTGGCTTCTCTCTCCTGCATAAGGCATCAGGGGAGGAGCCTCCATCAAAGAGACTTTTCTGACAGAGGAAATGCCTAGAAAACAAGATATGCATGAGTCTAACAGTGCCAGGAAAATACTCATAGGCTAGGCAGAGACACTGGAGAGCAGCTGCAGGAACATCCTTTATAGTGAAGGTCTGGTGTGGAAAGCTGTCCCAGAGCCTTCTGTGACCCCTGCTTGGTGCAAGCAATGGTGGCAGAAGAGGGGCAGCAGGACAGAGACAAAACCCTGGGGGCTAATCTGAACGACTGCCCTGCATGAGTTTACCCTTTTTGTGCCTGAAACACCTACCCCTTCTCTAGCTCCCCTCTACCCTGGGTATCAAAGCACTACATGCATTGAACATTTTTAGATGAGCAGCACAGAGGAGGAAATAGAGGCACTGGGAAAGGGCACAAGTCGGTCAGGTGACACAGCGAATCAGTGGCACAGCTACATCCAGAGCTCAGGCCCGGTGTAACTCCCTTGACATGGGGCAGTTACTGCTGGTGGATTTAGCCCTAGGAGCCCTTGCTCCCAGCCCCGTGCTCTAGCTATTAATTGGCTTTGTCTCAGTGCCCTGCATAGCTCTGCTGTGCAGGCAACGGGAAAGTGCTGCAGAGAGTTTAAGGCTAAAAAGAAAATCTGCTTCACACAGGCATGTTTCTTTCCTGCATTTCCCCTGGCCTCAGCACTTGCTGAATAGCTGTGATCACAACAGCCAGTCCCCAGAGTGACTGCAGCTTTTTGCTTATCAACTAAGCTGATGGGATATGAAAGGGGAAGCTAAGCAGCAGCCCCTCCTTCACCATTGCCATGCACTCTCTACTGAGCTATCTCTGTCCAGCAAGGTATTTGGCTTTCAAACAGGAAGCAATGGTAGCCCTGTGCTCTGTGCTGATTCCCAGCAGGGGGCATCATGGCTTTCCTGCCTACATACTGCCTGGATATTCCTGCAGATGCTTAAGTATGAGCCACTGATAGGCAAAGAACCATTCCTTGCCAACGAGAGATAAATCCCAAGGGTGAAGGTCTAATCATGTAACTGGAAGCCCAAGAGCCAGACAGTGGGTGAGGGTGTAGGAGGCTTCCTGCTACTGCCTGTGTTGCTTTGTGCAGCCCCTCCACCTCATGCCAGTAACATCTAGTCTATCCAGACTGCAAATTGGGCCTTGTGGTACTGGGATGCCTCTAGGTGCCTGGCTGGTAGGTATTGCTCTCATGCTCAGGATCAAACCAGGTGTCAAGAAGGAACTTTTCCTTCAGGTCAAATTGGAAAGGACCATTAGCTACTTCCTGCCTTCCTTTGCAACATAAGGCATGGTCCACTTCCTAGGACAGAGGTGGGCAAAATGTGGGCCACAAGCTGGATCCAGCCCACCAAGGAATTTAACTGGTCCACAGCAGGTCCCTCAACCCTGCCTGGCCAGGCACAGGTGCACAGCGAGGCTGGGGTGGCATGGCAGCCAGCCTCACTTCCCAGCAGCCCCAGCTGCAGCAGATCCTTCCGGCTGCCACTGCTGCCGGACCCAGCCCCGCTGCCTGGGCACCCCTGCCCATCTATTTTGCACCCACTGCCGAGGCAGGACCTGTGTGGGCAGGGTGTGAGGCTTGGTGGATGGGATGGGTGGGCGGGGAGCAGCATGGGCAGGTCCGGGATCACAGGAGGGTGACAGTGCGGAGCCAGGGTTGTGGGCAGGAGCATGAGGGGAGCAGGTTGCAACTCTGCCCCAGCCCCCAGCCCCACACTGTTACCACCCCAAGATCCTGGACACTGCCCCACCTGCCCATCCTGCTCCTGGACGTCACTCCCCACCCACCCATGGCCCCATCCTACCTGCTCAGCTGCACACCCTGCCCACATGTGCCCCAGATGATTTCCATGGAGATCCTGGGATTGTGGGGTGGTGACAGCATGGGGCCAGGGCTTGGGGCAGAGACATGATCTACTCCCCACATGCCCCTGCCCTCAGAACTGGCACCCATCGCAGGGGTGTGCAGGGAGCAGATCACAGCTCTGCCCCAGGCCTCAACTCCTAACCCCATGCTGTCACCACCCTGTGATCCCCGCTTCATCCCCACCTTCCTGTTCTGCTCCTGGATGCCACTCACCCATGGCCCCATCCCCACCAACCAACCCAACACAGAGCAGCGCTACTTAGGGAGTTTGGGTGAGCTGTTGTGAGGAGGTGGGAGGGAGCGGGTGCTGCTGACTTGGCCCATGACAGCTTACCAAAACTTCCTAAGTGGCCCAAATAATTGCCCAGTCCTGTCCTAGCACCACCTGGGGAATTTTTACCCAGTTAATTTCCTGCCCCTGCAGTGGCCAAGGCATTGGTACATGAATGTGTATAACTGCTCCCCTTCCCCACACCCTGTGCCCTTGTATGAGATGTTCTTATATTAAGGGCATAATTCACACCCAGGTTGCCCTGTCCATGAAGTATCACCCAGGCACAGGCTGCAGCTGAGGCAGTGGGGTCCCCTGGGATGCTGGTAGAAAGTCATTCATTCCCACAGGAGATGGAGTCCAGAGCTCCCATCACAGGGTAAAGCAGAATCCATTGTGCCTTCTACTGAAGCAAACACAAAGACCCAGTGCCCAATCTAACAGCACCACAGTCCTCCTCAGGGTCCTCTTGAGTACTCTTCACCCAGGTCTCAGCCCCCAGAAGCTCTCTATCTCAGGGACACTCCTATGACTCTTGGAGAGCTTGGCCAGGATCCTGACACCTGATCTGGGCAATGTCTCATTCCCCGAGTGGGGCTCAGCCCAGCTCAGCTCATACTCACTCAACCCCAGGTTACATGGGGCTTTGCAACCACCTGCTTAAGTGCAAAGAACAGCTGTTTGCCTCAGAGCTCTTAGTACACCTGAGAGAAGAGTGGACAAGCAATGCGGGGCACGAGCAGAGGACTGGCAGGAAGGCACCCAATGAAGGAAAGCTCAGTTGATCACTTAGACAAACTGTTCCTATGGAAAGGAGTGGGGATCCCAGTGCTTCAGAGCTGCAGAGCAGTGGGGACTGGGGAAGTAAGTACTCATTTGGTGAGGGACTGTCCACCCACTGCACCAGGACAGGACTGCACCCACACGAAGCTGTCAGCAACCAGGATCTCATCCACAGGCAACTGGTAGGTGGGGCACGTACCCCCCTTGACAGAGCCATCCCCTCTCACCGACACCACCAGTGGCTTCTGTGGGTGCTTGCCAGCCCTGTCCCTGCTGCCACCAGCGGTTTTGGTGGGTGCTTGCCAGTTCCGTCCCCGCTGTCGATGGCTTCTGTGGGAGCCCCCCAAACTCAGGAGGTACCAGTCACCCATGATCTCGTTGATGTAATGGATAAGCCCAGAGCAAATAGCCCTTTGTGAACTGTGTTCCACAGGACTCTTCCTGATTAAGGAGATGTTGGCGCGGGAGTGCATAATTAGCTCCCTCAGTCGATAAACTCTGAAGTCATCATCCTGAGAAATGTGGGCAAATAAACTGACTATGCTTACAGAGAGCAGATGTTTGTAAAGCACCAAGCCCCCAGCCCAGGTGACTGAGCCACTGCCTCCATAGCTCAGGATGACGTTCCATGGCCTAAAGCTAAAGAAAGGGATGAAAAGAGGCTGCCCTATACCTGCGCTTTGTTATTCCCACAAGTGCCCTTGCCCTCTCTCTGTACCCTGGTTTGTTAGTGGAGAGGCAGGGGTCACAGAGAGGTGGAGGTGATGGACATGGTTAATTTAGGCTAGTAATTTTCCTGGTGAGTGAAAGGATTTCAGTCTGCTTCTCCCATGGGAATTGACTGCTGCTGTGGGAAAGCTGGAGCTCTAAAAGAATCAGCACCAGGGACCATCACACAGGTAATCCCTGTCGTATCAGCTATTATGTGTGCTCTAGGCATGCGTGGGGCCAGATCCTATTACACCTATTTGGCATCCAAGTGGACTCAGGCATTTCCACACAATTCTATGGGGGCTGGACTCGATGATCTTACAAGGTCCCGTCCAGCCCTAATGTCTATGAAATAATGTCTATGAAATCTATTCCATGCTGTGCAAGTTCCTGAAAATCCATGAATGTATCTACTTCTGTAACATGTTATCACCTAAGACTGAGTCCCAGAGAAGCAGCCAGAAGCAGCAGGCCAGACTCCCAGGAAAATCACTTTCTGGTATCTGTCCTGAGTTTTCTATTGTGAACCATCCAGGGCAGGAACCATCATCTCCTATGGGTATATTCTGCACCAAGCACAGTGGGACTTACCCCTGGCTGGGGTCTCTATAGGTGGGATTCCATGTCCCTTTGTGAATCTAAATGGCTGTTTTTCTAGCTATCTCCCTCACTGGATTAGGCCCTCTCTTTACTCTGCAGTTGGGTAAGTGTCACATGTAGACTAGGCACAGGCAGCAGGGATATGCACTGGCTGGGTAGAGATGAGGCCACGTGCATGTGTACCTGAGGCTAGATCCTGGAAAAATCTTGATGTTTGTACTGTGGAACAACTCTGTATTACATAGAAGCACTTATATACAGCTATTTTCAGTGAGAGGCAACAGTAGAAAGCCTGCTTCTTCTCTGCCACCTGACAGTTCCTGCTGGCCTCACCAAACTGGCTCCTGGGAGGACAGTCACAGTCTGGTTGTTCAGTAGGATTTGCTCAGTGTCACAGGAGGAAGGGGGCCGTCCTATGGTTTAACCTCAACAGCTAAGGAATTGGCACTTGCCAGCTCTAGGCCCCCTCATCCAGAGGGCAGTTGCACCCACCTCCTTCCTAGTCCCTAGCAAAGTGCTCTAACTGTTACACCACAGCTCAAGCATTAATCAGGCCTCTCTCTGTTGCTATTTCTGAAGCAGAGCCACTGCTGCTTGCATTTAATAGCCATTGTATAATGTGAGTGCAGAGCACCGCAGAAGCTTCTGCCCAATGGGAACAAGGACCCAGGCTAGAGGCCAGGAGCTACTCCCTTTCAGAGTAGCAGCAGCAGCCACCTCACTGATCCATGCATCCTCTGTCTGGTTTTCTGCCTCCAGACCCCACAGAACTCCTCTTTTGGCTGCCCAGGGAGCAAACTTCAAAAGGAGAGATGCTTGGTTAGTGCCTAACCTGTGGCCTGGTGGTCTAAGCTCTGCTCCAGGAAGGCAGAGAGATCAGGTTCAGTTAGTATACCTCTGGATGAGGAAGGCCTAGAATGTAAGTCCCTAGATTCTTGGGCAAGTGCTTAGCCACTTAACTATTTAAGCTAAGATGAAAGAGTGTCTTTTTCCTCTGCAGTCTAACATGTACTAGGGAGGGAGTTCTGTCTGGCTATGTTCTTATTAAGATATAGGTGTGAGTCTATGCACGCACACTTAGGAGAAATGGAATGGCTATGTGCATGGAAGTGCCAACAATATCACTCTCTCTCTCTTTTTTAAACTCACATACACATACTCAGAACAGCAATGCAGAGAGACACTTATTCACGGGAGATGTGTTTGTGCCCCTCTCCCATACTCCTTATATGCCAGGTTTTGTCTGTGCCTTCTTTGGGGTGACCCAGAAGGAGGTGGGCACCCAAGTTTTACAAATGTGAGGGTTGCACGTTATCTGCAAAGCACCAGTTTGAGGGACTGCCTTCAGACATCCCAGGGACAGCAAGATCTTGATGAGGGGGTGTGGAAAGCTTGCCCTACCAATGTGTCTGCTGGAGGTATACAGCAGTTTCAGCCACAGACACTGATGGCTTCACCCCATTTTCTTAGAAATCACAGGAAGGGGGTTGCATTCAACATACAGCCCAGGACAAAGCAGAGCCTCAAACAGAAATGGTCCATTATCTACCCATGCATGAATGACTGGTGCCTCCCACAACTGGGTGGGGGCACCATTGCAGTTGGCCAACCTCAGGAGGGGGTGAGTGCCCCCTCTGTGCCTCCCCTACGCGTTGTCTATGTACCCATGTGTGCTGATGTTCAGGGACAGCCGACACACAGCAATCTGGAAGTGATGCATGGGGCCTGCTGTCCACAGACCTTGGGGCTGCAGGCCTGGATTCCAACCTGCATTCTTAAGGTACATAGAGCACTGCCTGTACAGCAAATCCTCATTGTTTTACAGGGTCTGAGCCCACCAATGTGCCTGAATATAACTGTGGGCACATCTACATGTGCAAATAATTTAGGAGCAGTTTACTTTAGAGCAGCGTTTTCTCAACTCATGGATCATGACCCAAAAGTGGGTCACAAGAATATATGAAAGGGTAGCAAACAAAAACTTTTAAAATGGATCAACAAACTTTAAAAATGGATTCTCCTTTAACAGAGAAAATGTGGTAAACTATGTCTTTTCCCTTGCAGGCTGTCAGAGTTCCAGCTGGCAAGGGACTGTTTGGGGCTCCCCATGCCCCACAGCCTCCTGCCCCACACAGCCTGGGCCCTATGACCGTGGAGCCGGCACTGGGAGAAAAGACTCTCCCATCACTGGCCCTGCTACTGCGGAGGTCAGGCTGGGAGATTAGAAACTCCTAGCCTGGGCCCCACGACTGCGGGGTACTGGCTCAGAGAGAAGAATCTTCCAGTGCCTGCCCCGTGCCCAAGGAGCTTGGACTGAGAGATAAGGATCTCCCAAGCCCATTGCAGTTGTGAAGTGGGGGCCTGGGAGCTCCCTGCTGCCTGGCTGACTGGGAGCAAACATGCTCCTGGTCAGGCATCTATATGTGCGCTACTAGGCAGCAAGTAATCAAGAGTTAATTTGCTACTTGGATTTGCAGGTAGCAAATTTACTCATAATTTAGAGCCCATTACTGTGCAGTAAGAATCTGCATGTATAGGCAGTGATGCTTACTGTGCAGTAATTAGCTCTAATCTCAAGTAAAGCTTCTCATATAGACATGCTCTGTAAACACACAGCGTCCCACAGCCTTTCATTACGATACATGAGCATGCATGTGCATTTGTGCAGGAGCTGGTCTTCTGAGCCACCCAGTTTTCTCCTCCCTCTAGTGGAAAGAACTCGACCTATCAATATCCCTCCACCTGATCAGAAGCTACAGAAGAGGTTAAAATTAAGAAAATCCTAAATAATCTCCCCAGTTCTCTTTCCTTGCAGACTCTGAGTTCCCTCCTGCTCTCTCCCCAGTGCCAGTCCTGAAGGGAAACTGCCTTTACATTCATTTTCAAAACAGCTGAAAGGTCACAAACCACAAATAGCCCAAGGACAGATACAGGAAACTGTGACCAGTGCAGTTTGGTTGCCTGCTAACAAGCCAAAATGTACACAGCCCCCTCCAAGGAGGCAGGCTGGAAGGCTAAGGTAAAGCAGCGGCAAGGCTGCATCAACTCAGCACTCACAGGGCCAAGCTGTAATGGCAACGTTGTAAACTGCTTGCTGAGCCTTCACCAGTGGTAGGAAAGGCACTCTGCAGATGGGAAGAGCTGGATACAGAGCCTGGGAGTGAGACGGACTGGGCTGTGGGGAAGTTCCACACTGAGGGGAGAAGCTTGTGCTCACTGGCAATGCATAGGGGGTAAACTTGAACCCCCTGAGATTGGTGGTGCACACCCTGCGATTGACTACTGCCGCCGCTGCCAGCAGCGCCTGCAGGCATTCACCACTCGCCCCCCTCCCTTCTTCCCCCCCGCTGACAGTGTCAGCGGGTGGTGGCCAATTGCCTCTGGCCACTGCTAATACTGCTGGCAGCATCTGCAGGTGGTCGCCGACTGCTGGTTGCCACCTCCCTCTCCCGCTGCTGCCAACACTGCAGCAGCTGCATGAGGGAGCTCCCTGCTCATCACTGCCATGCTCCCACCACTGCCGCCTGCAGGTGATCACCATGCCCCACCAGCCTCTGGGGGCATGTATAGTTCATGCCTGTGCTTACCCAGGTGCCGTGGGGTGACAGTTCTGTTCCTGTGCTTGAAATATGCCCAACAAAGCTGACTGTGCTAGGGTGATGCTGCCATGGGACTATCCTACCAGGGCAGGGAAAACAGAACAGCTCTCCTAGGCCTAGGCCCTGCGCCGGGCCAGAGCTCCTTACTGTAGTGACAGATGTTATAATTTAGAAACGCTCCTTAACAGGAGAGTGAAGGAGTTGGGAATTAGGGGATGGTCTCAATTAGAGAGAGATCCTAGCCAGCCAGTTAGACAAAAGAACAGAAAAGACAAACAGAAGGTGTGCCTCAAACTGGGTGATCATTACACCTACCTCACATTGGCACTCCTACAGAGCAGATCACCACTCTCTCCCACCCTCATGGCACAGACGTCAGGGGCTGGGAGCATCAGACTCATGCATACCCAAAGCGAGATCCCTGACACAAAGGAGTCACTTCACTTCTCCAGACCAGCTCATCAAGAACTCACAACTGTTCCCAGATCAAGAAAGCAACATTCTCCTTAGTCTTGTGTGTTCATTTCATACAGTATGTGCAGTGCCAATGCCAGCTGCTTCAGAGGATATGGCGAATTCCCCAGCATGCAACTGCTAAAGTATGCAACTGTTACACTGAACTGTAAATGTAGAATCCTCATCCTACTGATGTCAGTGGGGGGGGGGGGGGGGGGGGGGTTGCACTGAAGGGCACAGGCACACCCTGCCCACCTGAGGAAAAAACAACAAAAAAACTGCTTCTGCTCACTCCTCCACACATACCCTCCAGCCCCAGTGTACATGAGAGCAGCTAGCTGGGATGAGTCCAGAGCAGCTTCACCAGTAAAACTCAAGGTCTGGAGCTATCTCTGGGGTGAGTGGATGAGACCCTTGATGCCACAGGGTAGACAAGCCCTAAGGCATTGCCAGTGTACCAAACATGAAGGCCCTGGCTTTCTGCAGTTTGTCACAGGATTGCTCATTCTTGCAGATGTCATTCTAGCAGCTGACAAATTGGGCTGTGCAAAACTTTGGGTGGCGATTCAATTCAGAGGAGATTCAGCCCAATTCGGTGGCTGAATCACCAGGGACCTGGTGACCGTCTATAAACTCACTAGGGGGAACCAGAAGGGTTTGGGGGAGACGCTGTTTCCCCTAGCCCCTGCTGGCATAACAAGGAATAATGGGCACAAGTTGATGGAGAGGAGGTACAGATTGGACATCCGAAAAAACTACTTCACAGTCAGGGCGGCTAGGAGCTGGAACCAACTTCCAAGGGAGGTGGTGCTGGCCCCTACCCTGGGGATCTTTAAGAAGAGGCTGGATACTTACCTGGCTGGACTCATTTGAGTCCCGTTTTTGTTTTTAGGGTGAGTGGTTTTGTTTGTGTTTTTGGGTTGTTCTCCCGCCCTGGCGGGGGGTCGGGCTAGAAGATCTATTAGGTCCCTTCCGACCCTGAAACTATGAAACTATGAAACTATGAATTTCCGAATCAGGGGGACCATTTAAAGGTCTGATTCAATTCACAGCTCTCTGAATCCTTGGCAAAGATTTGGAGAGCTTTGATGATTCGGGCAGTCCCCAGTAAGTACTAGGGGCGGGGGAAAGGGGCTAGAGGAAGGGGGAGGGGACCATGGCAGGACCACTGCCACGGGTGCTGCTGGGCAGGGGGCGATCCCCACTGCCCCATGCTGCATGGGGGGCTCTACATGAGCCCCCTCCTTACCCCGCTGCTTCCCCACGGCTGCCCTGCCTGCCAGGGCTCTGGCCCTTTAAGAAAAAAGAAAAAGCTGAGAAAAGCCCCAGGACTCACCGCTCCTGGGGGCTTTGGGGGCTCCTGCAGAGCCCCCCAAGTGGCAGGAGGCAGGAGCCGTGAGTCCCGGGGTTTCTTCAGGGTTTTTTTTTCCTTAAAGGGCCAGAGCTGGCCAGTGAGGGGGCTGGGGGTCTCATGTAGACCACCCCCCCATGCAGCATGGGGCAGTGGGGGGCAGCAGGGATTGCCTGCTGCCCGATAGCACCTGCTGAGCGAGGCTTTTTTCCCTCCAAGTGCTGGGAGCCAGGCAGGCGGGGCGGCCATTGCTGGGCTGGGAGAGGGGCGGGGAATGGGCCTGGGCCGGCTGATTCAGCTGAATCGAATCAGGATGGTGATTTGAATTACTGAATCCAATCACTGTCCCCTGAATTGGCCAAATCCGAATCCAAAGCAAATACTAGCCGCTTTACACAGGCCTACTGACAAACCCAGGGGTGTGACACCAACGGGCAGAGAGAGAACTTCTGCAACAGGGCCTACAGAGGCGAGGGGGCATGATGCAGGTGGGATTTACTTGGAACCAACGATCAGTGTTGGGCTCGATGTGTAGAATGCTTAAGAAGCTCAAGCACTCAGGACCGCATCTGAATATGACAGCGTTTCCCAAAGCCCAAAGGTGTAACACGGCCACAGCTGTAGAGCACATTTAGCAGAAAGGGCACCTCCAACCAAATTATCTGTGTTGCTCCCTGCCTGTGCCTTGAGCACAGAGCTGGCTTTGGGTTTAATTTCAACAGGAACAACACCACTTACTGAGCACACTGCAGTCATACATAGAGAACAGATTTAATTTTGCATGGAAAAAGTCCCTTCTACCGAATATGAAAAGAAAAATGCAGCCACCTACCCTGCCTGTCAGTCCTTGGGTTTAGTCCTGCTTTTGGCAGGTAGTTGGCAGGGAGAGGAGGTAGTCAGACAGACTATTTCAGTCCTGTTGTATGAAGAAGTACAGTAAACCCTTTAAAAAGGGTGTAAGCAAAGCACAGAAGTGGAAACCACAGGAGACTCTCCCCATTGTGATGGAAATGCACCACCACCAGGCACTGGAGACCTGAGCCTCAGCAGAATTAGCTGTTCTTTACCTCACCCCACCAGTGGATCAGATTCTGCTGGGAAAGATCTCAAGGTGCTCCGAGTGAGTGCAATTAGACAACTGAAGAAGCAAAACCCATGAGACCAGCAGGCAGCCCTGCATCTTTGGTCAGGGCCAGTCCCAGAGATGAGAAACTTGACTGACTATGCCACAGACAGCTGTCAGTAAGCCCTCTGTTGTGTTTCCACATCCTTCTTGTTTAGTGGAGTCATTTATGACAGTGTTCTTTAGGAGAAAATTAAGCAGCAATCCCAATATCATAATAGCTATTCCTAATGCCAAAAAACTCCACACTATTTCATTCTGTAATTACACATCATAAAAAGCTGTGTGGACAGATATATAACTGCCTTGTTACTGCCTTTAACAGCCAGGCCCAATGAAAGCTAATCAGGTCAGCCATCCCACAGTAATTAGAGATAAGGATCGCTGCCCTCCAGTCCCTGCACCCTGTTGTAGTGCTTGATGAGCACAAAGAGGGGCATTGGTATCAGGAGCATTTGTGCAGAGCTGAGGAAAGGTTGCAGTATCCCCAGCGCAATGTGGGAAGCAAGTGCATTTCATGGAGTTCTTTGATGTGGAATATAGTCACCCTCCTTGTTAGCCCAGAGCAGGGTCCACCCAGCTGAGTCCCAGAAGGCTACATTCCACTTGCTCTGGAGTTCATAGGAAGTCCTGGCTGTGCAAATCAAGGGGGAACATGGCATGCTGGGATTCATAATGTCTGTGGTCAAGGCTTACATATGAGAGCAGCCTCAAATCAACGATGCATTCAGTTGGATGAAGTCTGGGTTACCAGCGTAGCAGATTTAGCTCCTGAGCTCCGAATGGGTCCTGGGCTCAAGATTCTGCAATTCCGATTGCTGGAGCCCATCCGCCAATGAGAAGTAATCCAGGGAAAGCAAGGCCACGCCCTTTCCCCCAAAGGGAGGGGGCAAGGAACAGTCTGGACCTGGTTCAAGACTGCATCCAGCCAGGTCCGGAAAATTTGAGGGGTAGACCCCTGAAGCATATAAAAGGGGAGTATGCTCAGCATACAGGGGAGAGAGATGAGATGAGGGATGGCAGGGAGAGAGGAGCTCTGGAGATGACTGTCCTCAGGACCCCGCTTGAGCCTTGATGGTGCGTGGATCAGTGCACGGAGATAAGGCTCTAGGAGCCATGTGAGGTAGCCTGAGCCTGCGAACCTGGCAAGCAGCTGGGTAGTCAGTGCATGGATTGGTGTACAGAGAGCCAGCCCTGGAAGCAGCTCGAGGCTGCTCGGGCCCCACACTGTGTGCAGATCAGCACATGGCGAGCTGGCCCTAGGAGCAGTTTTAGGCTGCTCAAGTTAGTCTTGGCTCTAAGCTGAGTAACCAGAGCCCCACAGTATGGCTCCACATTAAACTAAAAGAGGCCCAGTGCCCAGAGCAGGGCCTGGGAAAGGGAAGGGCCCCTGGTGCGAGCCTGGGGAACCAGAGCCAGTAAGAGCTCGGCTCCTGTGGGAGCACCCTGGGTGCCCAGAGCAGGGCACCCGGCCATCAAGAGGAGCCAGAGGTGCCGCTGGAGAGAGGCCTTCATGGGACTGTTTACCAGGGGGCGAGCCTTGGCTGCTTCAGAGCGGGAGTTACTGGGCAGCAGGTCCTGCAGGGGAGGTGGGCTTGGGAGAGGAGGGTCTGCCGCCTCCACCTTTCGCCATTGTGGGAGAGGGTGTGTCCCCATCCCAGGGCCCTAAAGGGGAGGGGCTCCAGGGAACACCCTATGAGGTGCTGAGTGCACCCCCCCTTATTTTGAGATTGTTGTTGTTTCATATTGGAGAGTTTAGTATAGTTATGGGTACTCCTTAAGGGAATTTATATAGGTTTATCTGTCTTTATTGTCTATTATCAGGACTGAGCCCCCACCCCCACTTACCTGAATTTCCTGCTCCGGTGCAGGCACAAACAGCCCCTCTCTCCGAGGCCAGAAGCCCCTGCTAGGCCCCTGCTAGGCTGGGGGATGGGGGGTGGTGGGTGAGGCTGGGTGGGCCTTGCTGTTGCAGCAGCCAACTGTGGCCTCCCCTGGGTCCTACTGCCCCTAACTTCTGTCATCTTTGACAGGAGCCAGGGGCAGATAAATATTAATTTTCTAAAATGTTTAGGAGCCCTGCAGGCCAGACAGAATGGTCTGGCAGGCCACATCTGGCCTGTGGGCTGTATTTTGCCCACCCCTGTGTTCGATTAATGATAGTTCAGCATTGTCAT
This sequence comes from Alligator sinensis, assembly GCF_000455745.1. Taxonomy (NCBI): domain Eukaryota; kingdom Metazoa; phylum Chordata; order Crocodylia; family Alligatoridae; genus Alligator; species Alligator sinensis. Next base: position 2,010,290 of record NW_005842134.1, on the reverse strand, counting down.
GGCAGAGGAGGGCAATGCTGCTGTTAATTCAGTTAATCATGGTCATGTAAAACTCTGGGCACTTGCTGTACATTTGGGACATGCTTTCCTCTGAGTCAGTCCAGGGGGCACTATTCTGCCAGCAACTCCCCTCCATCAAAGCTGCACTGCAGAATCAGAGTCCTGGCTACTTGCAGTCAGTATAGGGCATTAGGTAATTGACGGGATATGGCTCTGTTGTGCCCATGGAGTTCTCCATGCCATATCAAGAGTCACCTCCTTCCCCCCTCCTTCTACTCCTGTATTCCTAGTGAATGGCTGCTCCTGAAGTAGCTGCCCCCTGTTCACTGGATGTATCCAAAAGTCATGGCCAGACTCTGTGCCTAAGCATAGTGCACTTGGCACCTACTTTCCCACAGAAACCTGCAGGTTTTAGCCTCATGGGTTTCTTTTCACATTTGAGTCTTGGGATTTGCCTCACTGGCAGGAGCACTGAAAAGGCTAGGCATGACACTACATCCATGAGCACAGTGGTTCTCGATGGCAGATACATGGCCCCTGGGGGGCTGCAAGCGGGTTTCATGGGGTCTGCCCAGCCTGGCCCAGCCCACTGCAGATCACTAGATGACCTCTTCCAGCTCTGCTTCTGTGACTATCTCAGGAGCAGGGCTGAGGCAGGAGGGAAGGAATGTCCCGTTCCCCAGCCAGATGCTGCTAGGAGCAAAGAACAAAGCTGAGGAGAGGGGAAGTGACTTCCTCAGGGGGCAGAGCAGCCAGGCAGGTCTGTGGTGCTTCAGCCACTGCCCTCCTGGCTCTGGCACCTCAGCCACAGGCAGCTAAAGCCCACCCTCCACCTCTCCACACCCTAGCTTCCCATTGTCTGTGTCAACGCCAGAAGGAGGAGCTCAGTCAGGGATGTAGCAGCAGTGGGCAGGAGGGCAAGCAGGCAGCTGCCTGTAGATGGGGTGCAATGCCAGGTGCTGAGAGGCTGTGGCAGGAGCTGGTGTAGGCTGGAGGCAGCTGCTGAATGTAGAGCAGGGGTGTGGAGGGGCTGCCAATTTTGCCCCCCATCTCTATGAAAGTGCTGGGCACCACCGAGGCCAAGACACTCCATTCATGGTTGCAAGGTAGTGGGGCAGGTGAACCCCAGCTTGCGCCATCCTCCAGCCCTGCCAGGCACGACTCACTGGGGCCACTCAAGCCCCTCACCTACACTACACTACAAAAGGAGGGGGGATGATGCTGCCCTGGTGCTGTGCTCAGCTGCCTTGCAGTGTGCAAGACTTGAGGTGGGCTTGACCCGTGGCCCCCTCCCCCTCCCCCTGCACTGGGACCCCCCTGGGAGACTGTTGTCAGTTGAGTGGCTCTGGAATAGAGAGTGGCAGTTACCATGCAGCCCCATGGCAGTTGGTGTTGTTTGGGTTCCTTGGCCCTGGTTATTGCTGGGATCTGCATGTCCTATACCCACACATACACCCACACTCATGCACATGCATGCATGCACACCTGCACTCATGCATGTGTAGCCCAGGTAATGGGTATATACTCCCCTTCTCCAATTGAAGGGGATTGTTAGCTGGCAGATGTGCTGTGGGGTGGGAACTGCAGACCACTCAGTTTCCCTCCATCCCTATAGAATAAGGCCAGGACAGTCAGGGGGCTTAACTACATACACATTTATTTACATTAACTTATCACAAGGAAAAGAAACATGGATATAAACATATGTTGCCATAAAACTTTATACCAGTGCTCCAGATACAGGTAAGTATCTGATCTGAAACAGATAAACCCCAAAATAAACATAGATAGCCAACAGATAAACTATAGATAAGTATGGGTGAACAATTAATAAGCCACAAATAAATGCAAATAAACAACAGGTGAAATAATAGCAACAGGGGATCCCAACAGAGCCCTAGGTCTCTACCCATCTACTAATTTACAAAACACAAGAGTCACAAAATATAAAACATGACATGCCACCACTTATGGCACAAGAACCCCAAGATAAACTTAATCCTGAGGGGAAACCCCAATGCCCTTGGGTTTTTCCCAAGCCCTACAAGGAAGCTGGTAACTTTAGGGAAGCCCTCCCAGTGGGACCTCCACTTTCAGGAGTCCTTAACTAACTGCAGGGAGGGGGGGGGGAGGAGATTCCCCCTCCCCTGTGGGAATCCTCTCTTTCCTGCAACTCATGGCTCCCAGGCCTGGAGGGTGGCCCTCGTCCTCTGCGCCAAGCTGCTCTCTCGCCTGCAGTGGGCTTTGGGCAGGGGGAGTTGCTGTTCCCTGGAACAGGGCTCCAATCTGCGGGGCTTCTGGGGCCTCTGGCTTGGCCCTGTCAGCTAGCTCAGCAGCCCAATCACCATCTGGCTCTCTGGACTCAACCTTTTGCTATGGGTCGGAGGCCTGGGCTGCCTTGTGCAGCACCAGGCTCGGTCTGCTCCTGGACCCTCCGTGCAGCGCCTCCTGCACCGAGCTCCCAGCCTCGCTCCGGGGGCTGAGGACCTGAGCCACCCTAGCACTCCAAAGGTCCTACTCAGAGCACCATCCTGTGAACCGTGTCTCTGGCCACACACCAGAAGCTGCAGACTGGAGCTGCCTCATGCAGCTCCCAGGGTCTGGATGCCATGTGGCACACCGAGAGCCTAGCTGCTGGAGCCATCTGCCGTTCCCCACTGATGGAAGTCTTCAGGGGCACTTCTGGGCTACTGCTTCGCCCTGCTGAGCAGCTCTCCTCAGCTCTTCTAAGCTCAGCTCTTCTCTGTCCCAGATGTGTTCCCTCATGCTGGGCACACAGCTCCTTTTATACACTCCAGGGCGCTGCCCCTGAAGACTTCTGGACCTGAGTGTTGCAGTCTTCAATCAGGTCTGGGGGGCGACTCCTGTCCCTGTCCCCTCAGGAAAGGGGTGTGACTTAACTCCTCTTGCTGCCTCCTGATTGGATAGGCTCCACCAATCAAAACAGCAAGATTTCAAGCCTGGGACTCAACCCAAGCTCCAAAAGGCAAACCTGCTACACATGCATGCACACACTCATTCATGCTCAGATGAGTGGGGCTTGGGGGTTCCCTGTCATTGAGCCCCGCCCATGGCACCCGGGGCCATGTGGGTGGGGCTGGGGAGCAGGGCAGTTTTTATGGCATGCTAGGGGAGGGCCTCAGGAAGAAAAGGGTTGAGAACCCCTGCACTAGCAAGCCCATAGGGTTCCCAGCACCATGCTGGGAGGGGTATAAGTGGCACTCTTTGAGCCCCATGCTGACCTGCACACGCTACTCTCAGTGTTTGTGACTAAGGTGGGGTGCAGCGCACAACCTAGGACAGCTGGCCCCTGGAAAAGTGAGGCCTTGGCTGAGATAGGGCTTCTGCAGATAGGGTGGTGTTGGTGTGTCCTGGACAGGGTGAAGTTGGTATATCTCAAGCTCTCCCAGCAGATTCAGCTTCTTGATTTTCACTGAGCACTGACAGGATACAGAAGGGGAAAGGGCTAGTGTGGGTTAACATGTGTGCTTCTACTAGGGGGACTCAAATGAGCCCTTCAAGCCTGGCAATGCTGCTTCCTAGCACTGCTGGGGAGCGGTGGGACAGAGTGTGGACCACTGGATCTGACCCCAAGGGAGGGAGTACATTAGAACAAAAGAAACTACTAATAGCAGGAGCAGGGAGGAACTGGGTAAGTAAGAGCCTGTGAGAAACTGAAGGAGTTTCACTGACCTCTGGGAGAAATTTTGCAATCTTTGCACTCTCCTATGCCTGAGGAAAGGTGCGTGTGCCCAAAAGCTTGCAAATAAAGAAAAAAAATTGCAACTATCTAGTTGGTCTAATAAAAGATATCACCTCTACCAAGAGTTCGATTGCTTGTTGATTATAGAATCATAGAAGAGTAGGGTGGGAAGGGACCTCAAGAGGGCGTCTAGTCCAGCCCCATGCTCAAGGCAGGATCATCTTTCTCCCAACTATCGGAACGAGTCCTTGTCTAACCTATTCCTAAAACTACACAATCCATGCTGTTGCACCACTACAAGGCATACTGTCCTGTAACAGACAGCCTGGGACTCTGTTACTTTAAGAGAGAAGCATCCCAGACACAGCACTGCAGGCCAGGCAGGGTCCAGCTGTAATTGGGTTGCCACAGTAACTGGTCAATGAGATCCATTAGCAGGCACCTGCAGGCAGCCCAGGGTAGTCTTCAAAAGGGAAGGGGCCCTGGGTGGCATATAAGCCCAGTGCCTGAGCTAGCAAGGCAGTCCAGCCCTGCAAGCTGCGGGAGCATGTGGTCAGAAAACCTACCAGGAAATCTTTACCTGGCAGGGGAAATACCACCACCACTAATATGGTTTTTCTACTGGCAGGGGAAAACCACTTTCTTGGCCGATTTGGCTTGGAAAACAAAAATTTTTCCTTAAAAAAATAAAAATAAACAAAAGCTACCAGGGACTGCTAGATGGACTGCAGTGCTGCCTTGGATTACCAGTGAGGTTCTGGGAGCTCGCAGGCATATAACTTCCCAGTTCTGGGTTATCCTGGTATCAGAGGTGAGGGAAAGTTTTCCCTTTTAAAGGGGCCATGTGCTGCTTCCCCTTTTGTTGATGTTGATGGGCCCAGAAGGGAGAGTTATAACCTGGGGGCTTATAATTTGGTTACAGTTTATACCGGCAGTTTGGATTGGGACTGAGGGGTGGTATTTGGAGGTCCCATTTGTGCCCTAGGGACACATGATCACCTTCAACCCTGCTGGGGGTGGGCTTAAGTCACAGTGAGTGCTAAACCCAGAGCAGGGCAAAGTGTGGGGCCACAGAGCCCAGAGCAGGGCAGAGGAGTCCAGTGCTCAAGAAGGGCAGAGACAGAGGCCAGGAGCCCGGCAGCCAGAGAGGGCAAGACTAGAGCTGGTGCCTTGAAGCCAAGCCCAATACAGTGGGCCCAGACTAGAAGGCCAGCCAGAGAAAGCGGGTAGAACCTGAGAAGGCTGAAGCCGCAACAGAGAGTGACAGTACAGCAAGACCTGCGAAGCATGGGACATGGTGTAGGGGCAGACAGAGCCACTTAATTTAGCCCCTAAGGTTTATAAGTGCCCTAGGACACAGATGAGCAGAGAACATCCATGCAGGTCAGGATCAAGGCCAGTAGTGGATGGAGTAAGGCTTGCTCTAGGACTCTCAAGGCAGCCTCCCTTTCTATACAGTACCTATACAGTAGGTACATCAAGGCGTGGTAGACGAGAAAGAGGTGAGGGTATCCTAGAGGCAGAGCAGGGAACAGCTTACAGAACCACCAGGGGGCATCATGGCTGCACCTGGGACTCAAAACATGCTACATGCCCAAAGACACCAAAAGCACCCTAATGTGGCACAGGTAAAGCAGAGGGACAAGGGCTGTCAGTGTCCCACTGCTGCAAATATTGTTAAAAAGTGTTTGAGAGATCCAAGGAAGAGGGCTATGTCCCTTGCCACAGAGGAAGACAAAACTCCCTACATCCATACCAGTATGACCATGGAGTATAATTCCTTCTTGATCTCAAATGTGGTGATTGGCCTAACCCTGCGTGGAGGGGCATGACCCCCTAACCAAAAACCTCTGGGTTCACAGCAGGAGCATTGGCACACCGTAGTCACCCAGCCTTGGCTTCAGCCCTGCAGAGGTTTGCTTCCAGGCCCTTGAGTCTGGATTCCCTCCCGGCTACAGCATCTTAAAGAGAGGCTTACCCAGGACACAAGGACTTAGATGCTGGGAGACCCAGTGTCGTCTCCCCCTGAGCTTCTGAACCGGGGATGTTTGGCCAGGCTGCGCAGCCACTTTCGCCACGGGGGAGGAAAGTTCAGCACCCCTGACAGGAGAGAGCTCCCTGTGGCTGCAGGCAGACACAGTTGCTGTGACAGCACTCAGTTGGGAACTGTCTCAGCACTTTACTCTTCTCCACGTTTATCTGCCTCTCTCCGGTGCCCAGAACACTTATTTGATACTTTTTCATCCTATCGATAATTTATGTCCGTTCATTTTGATTAACTTTTCCTTAAACCAGTTTTGCCCCTTCATTACAAAGCATTCCCCATGACAAAGTCAGCACTGCCATTTGTCTGGGTATCTGCCTAGCAGTGAGTAACTTGCACTACACAAAGCATGCACACAGGTATATACATATTCACATTCACACTCCAACCAGTGATTGTACTCACAGGATCTTTTACCGATTTTAGGTATTTTGGTGTCCTTCAGGTATTTTTTTCCTAATCTAGCTATTCCAATTATTACTTTCTAGGGTTTTATTTTTCTTGTTACATATATGTCTGCAAAGAATGGCAGGGCTTTTCAAACTTTCAGATTGCCAAGGTAATTTTTTTTGCCTCAAAAATTCGATCTGAATCCAGTCAGGCCTTCTGTAGAGCTATGTGAGAGGAGGAGCTGCCAAGGATGTGTGTGGTATAATATCTATTTCATGACATGCCAGCATCATGTTCCATTTCAGACAACACTGGGTGCATCTACATGTGCATTAATGCACCTTTTCTAATGCGTATTATATTAAATTTAGTACCTCCAATGTGAGGTACTAAATTACTGTGCATTAGGCTGCATGAATGCACAGTAGTGCATTTGCATGCTTTTTTAGTGATGCTTAATGTGTAGTAGACTATTTTATTGTGCATTAACGTAATGTCACATTTTTTGTGACACTTTAATGCACAGTAAAATAATCTACTGCACATTAAAATGCACATGTAGACTCACCCACTACTAAAGGAACTGAAATACAATCACTCACATTAAGGGTGGGGGAGGAAAGAAAAAGACTGCTTTCTTATTCAGTCAGCTTCAGATTTTTCCACAGATTTTTACATTTGAATTTGGAAGTGCTAGATATTTTTGAGACCATCTTTTGGTACAATCAAGAAGTCTGAAAAGGAAACATTGATCCTGACACACACAGCCACTCTCAGGGAAAAATGTACTAGACTGAAAAAGAAAAAAAACCCCATCCTTGCCACCCATGCACACATGACAGTTGTTTCCTCCCTACTAGGCCAATAATTATAGCCATCCTTCTACTCAAATTTGCCCCAGCCCATTCCCAGAAGGCAACATGAAGTCAGTTGGCCAGGGCTCTGGTTAGTATAGCTTTCCTGAAATGGACAGGATGTGCCTTTCTTCGTGGTCCAAAGAGGCCCACGTCTTTGTGAACTCTGGACACCGCTTCAGCAAGAAAGTAAGATCACAGCAATGAGCAACTGCCTGTTATACCCAGGAATACACTTCGTCTCCTCACTTATTCACACCAGAGCAATATCACATCGCTGGCTCCTGCTTTCATTTGCATATTAATACATATTTAAAATTAGATATAGATGTTAAATATTCATAAGCACATTCATTGAACCTGCCATTAATCTGAGTCTCTTGATATGTCAAATGCCCATCCTGCTCCCCCTGAGAAGAGCAGTGTGCTAGTTCTTATGGAGCCCAGGGAGGGACACTGCTAATGCAGTTTTAGCATAGGCTGCTGCTAACGAAGCCCCAAATTGACCCACTTTCTAGAGCAGAGGTTTTCAACCTTTTTAACAAGTGTTAAACTCAGAAGTTAAACTCAAAAGTTTCAGCTCATGGACTCCTTTATATTTTTTTCTTGTTTTTAAGGGGAGGGGCCAGATTGAGGCCCCTGTACTGAAGGAGGGAGTGGGGCTGCAACTGGGGCTGCACAGCCAGGGTGGGGTGCAGGATGGAGCTGCGAGTGGCTCATCCGGGTGGGGGCTCGGCTCCTGTCACTACATGCACCCGAGAAGGGCATGGGGGGGGGCATGTGCCCCTAGATCTATGCATGGGGCAGGGTGGGCTGGCCCAGTGGTGGGGGAGAGAGTGGGGCAAGGGCTGCCCAGCCAGGGCAGGGAGTGGGACTAAGCTGGGTGTGGGGGGGTAGCAGCTCCTGCTGCTACATGCACCCCTCGGAGGGCATGTGGGGGTGTGCCCCTGGATCTACATGTGGTGCGAGGGACGGTTGCTGCTGCGGGCTGGGGCTGGGCCAGGCTGAGCTCATGAACCCCACCCCCCCAACACACTTACCAGCCAGACCCAACTGCTCTCCTGGCTGACTGCATGCTGTGATGCAGCTGCACAGACGCACGCACACAGCATTTATCAGCCATATTAGTTCTGTGTATCCCCTAATAAACAGCTCTTCTGTCCTAGCCACAAGCACTCAATGAAGACATGCTGCTACTTCTTTTCTTTCCCTGGCCCACAGTGTTGGGGTGCACGCTTGATCACTGACCTATGCCTCTGCTGGGAGAAGTACTGCAGGAGTGGGGTCAGCAGGCCAGCAATTGCTTCTGCAAAGCAACAAAGACAGCTTTTCCCTGTGCCCCATCACTCTCTGCTCCTGCCCTCCCAGTATTTATATAGCATGTGACTCTTCCAGTCTCCCTCTACAGAGCTGCTTTGGGTCTGGCTGGGCATGGTGAAGGTTCCTGTTTGCACAATTTTCTCTTTATGTTCCCATAATGATTCCGCTCCCTCTCCTGCCTTCACGTGCATGTTCACAACCTGCTTATCACTGTGCCGCTGGAAAGCATCCTTTCATCTCTACATGCTAATAGGGTGTCATGGGTTTTGCCTTCAAACTACCTATAATCTGACAACAGCTCCAGAAAAACAACTTCAAGTGCTGCACAGGGTGACAGAATCAGAAGAGAGGGATACTTGGGCAGCAGGAAAGCAGGACTGGGCACAGCCCTTACCCCACAAGAGCAGTGCTCCATAGTGGCACAGGCCCACAGAATGTGCTGAAGCCCATCCCTGCTGACCCCCTACCCCTGCTGAGCATCTTGCCAATCTGTAGAGCTGGAGTGAGCACCAATTTTCATCCCCACTGAGCCAGAAGCCCTGCTGAGCACTCCTCATTATCTGCATCTACCCAAGGGCTCCTCCTGGGCACCCCTAACATCTGGCCATCCCCATTGGGTGTGTGGACCCAGAGCGCTTCTGCAGGTCCTCCTACTCACAGCTCAGCAGTAATGAAAGGATTTTGCTCTCACTTAAACCTCCTCTTTGGCTGGGCACTGTAGGCTGCAGCCATTCTGTAGTATCACTAGTCATGTAAGCTATTTCTGCAATTTCCTGTCACTCTTCTCTCCGTTGCTCAGCGTCCCAGGGGCACATTCACTGTGCAAAGAGCATATATTCAGGGGATTTATACAAACCACAGGATTATGCTCCAGTGGGGCAAAGGCACCAAGAGAAACAATACCATCGGTGGAGCCAGCTCCACCCAACCATCCAGGCTGTGCCAACTGCCAGTGCTGGAAATCTCCTCCATTTTTTGGTATAGGAAACAATCACTCTCTGACAGCCCCTGCATCGGTGGTCACACCTGGCATGAGCTCAGTGTGGCACCACGCATGGAAAGGGCATGCTTCCTCCAGATCCCAGGCTGAAGCCTGCTTAGGGGCAATGTGCTCATGGGGCAGGAGGACATAAATCATGCCCCCTCTCCCATGCATTGATGTAAGCCAGCCTTTCCCACAGAGGCCTGTGTATTTTATAGATGAGACTGTGAGGACAATTTACTAGGACTGTTTTTTGCAACCCAAGTGCCTTCATTCTGCGAATCCAGCTGAGTTGGGCTTCAGGGACAGAGAAATTGACTCAGCAAAAGAAATAATCAAGCCTGTCATTGCTGAGCCCTCAACAGAGGGTTTGCTTGCTCCCATAGCCACCCCTTGCCCACTAGAGCCAAACATTATGTTCTGCGGGCATGTACTCAATATCCTCTCTGCTTTGGGAGCCAACATCTTTGATGCCAGGCAGACTAGGGAAAGGAGAAGAGACAGAGAGCTTGCCTTCATTTTTTGAGAGAGGAGTTCCATCCCTACTCCTGGACACTGGGGCTATCCAGTTCCAACCCTCATCTCCACCTCAGCAGGGCTTGGCCTTCTAGATGGAGTAGGAAGCCTGGAGAACTGACAGGCCTTGGGATGGGTAAGACTCTGCATGAATTTCCTTACCCCAAATCATAGCAACTTCTGACTCTCATACAACATCCTTCATCCAGGACCTCAAAGTACCTTGATTAATCAGGTCTCCCAAGGCCTGGGAAGATTAAGAAATTTGTGATTCAGCTATTTCCATCACAGAGGAGTGCAGGAGCAGAACCAAAGAAGGTGGTGCTTTTGGTAACTAAACGGTTTGTCTCCTTCCAGCTTTCCTCACTGACAAGGTGAAGACAGAGTAATCACATCAGCCTTCCTAATTACCAAGCTTGTTGCATCTCAGGGAGGTGATGTGCTTGTCTTGCCTCTAGGCCAGATTGAAGAATAATTTCTGTATGGCTAATGGCCAGCTAGCTCCTTGGTAAATCAACCTAGGAAGGGAGAGGGCTGCAGCACAAGGGGCTGAGACATCCATGTCAATCAACCTCTGCTCCCTCAGAAGAACTGACAACACCCACTTCTGATAGCCAGCACGTGCTGGGAATGAGCTATGTATCAGGCCAGAGTAAACACCAGCAGAGGAAAACACCTTTACAGCTGCAGTTGGGCTAAAATGTACATGAACAGTAGGGCCACATCACCTCCTGAAGGTACCTGGACATGCCTCCAAGAAATAGGCCTACACACATTAGTGGAGTAGGTAGCTGGGAGGAGATCAAGCGTGCACCCCAACACTGTGGGCCAGGGAAAGAAAAGTAGTAGCAGCATGTCTTCATTGAGTGCTGGTGGCTAGGATGGGAGAGCTATTTATTAACATAAACACAGCAACCTCTGGGACAGGCCATTTCCAACTGAACATGGACAGGGAAACAGTCCAGGTCTCATCCCTTGAGAAAACAGAGCATACCTATTCAACACAGAAGGGACTGCGCTAGCAGGCTAATCCCAGATCTGGCATAGACTGGCCCAACCCAGGTCCACTGGTACTAAGATACCTCACTTCATCTCCCACGGAGTACTTTCCTAGTGCAGTGCCCCACACACCAGGGGAGAAGTTAGTAACATGAAAAGCTCCAGTGCTGGTAGGAATAGAACTCAAGCTGACTCACTGCCAGTCCGGTACCTTAGCTGAGCTGCCCCATACATGCCCTCTGCACTCCATCATTGCCTCCTGCCATCCCATACCAGGTCAGTGGTGTGCAGCATGTAATAAGCTTAAGCTCAGTTAGAGATAGTCCTTCTCCAGCATGAATGGCGCATTCCCCTGGTGGCTGGGGGGGGACACGGCTGCGCTAGTGGCAGCAGGAGCCAACTGGGGGGAATAGGGAGCTCCCGCAGATGCTGCCAGCACTGTCAGCGGCGGGGGGGGAAGTGGCAAATACCAACCATGGGTCGGCGACCACCTGCAGGTGCTGCCAGCAGTGTTGGCAGCACCCAGGGACAAGCAGGGACTGCCCGCAGTCCCGGCGGCAGGGTGGCGGGCGGTGAGCACCCACAGGTGCCACCAACAGTGTCGGCGGCGCCTTTTTGCAGGGGGTGCACATGTACCCATGTGCACCCCCTCCCTACATGTTGCCCCTGTTCTCCAGGCCCCAGCTAGAAGTCACTAGGAGGTGGGATGCATCCTCCTCCAAGGCTACAGGAAATGGCCCCTGTTCACTTAGTCCTTAAACCACCCTTCTGTGCTTCTGGAACTCCTAAACCCAACTGCTGTGTTTGATCTTGGTTGAGACTCTGCTCTGATCTTTCAGCTATGAACTCCTAGACTGTGATCTTTGGCTCCTGGCTTGTACCCTGCAACAAAGGTGACCTGCTCTGACTGCCCATGCCCTTACACAGCCTTTGTGCCAAGTAATTTCTGTGATCTCCTCTAGCTTCCTCCCAGTTTGTAGAATACACCTATATTGACAGTGCCTAGAATATGCAAATGGACTCAGTGGTAGTCTCCAAGGGGAACAGCTGGTGATGTACATGCAGGTTCTCCATTAGGATGCTGCATCAAATGTTTCACAGCACCCTCTGCCACCTTGGAAGAGCTTTCACCCCTGGGCACAAGAACTTCCCAAGGGACAGCCCCATCCTCAGACTTTTTTAAAACAGTAGACCACACTTCAGTACAACCAGACATTACCGGTTTGATGCAGGATAGAATGGCTGATAGAATTCTATTGCCCTTGATCTCCTTGGGTCTGAGATGGATTGTTCTTCCACTACTGACATGAAGTTGAATAGACCCTGAAGCTAAGGCCTGTCATTTTTTTTCCATTTGTAGCTGAGAATTTGAACTCATTTAGTTCTCATGTACTTTTAGAAGTCCATTGTTCAGAGTTCAACCCTGAGGCACTCACTTAATCACAAGGCCATGTTTGCTATTACTACAGAAGAACAATATGTTCAAAATGGGTTTAGTCATCATCTGAGGAGGATCCAGTGATTCTGGGAGGGTTATGGGGCTGGAATCACGATTCACAGGCCAAATGACAGAGATAATGGACATGATAGTCTAGGCCCTCTGAACCAGCATGCAGTGGAGCTGCACAGACAGGGATCTGGAAAGGAAGGGGGTGGGTCATACAGCTGGGTCCCATGCCCACAGCAGAGCCCCATCTCATGCCAGCAGCCCTGGTAGCAGGTAATTCCTTCATTATGAGGGTGCAAACACAAGGCAGTGACAGCATATCTTGGCACCAAGGATGTTGTGCCAATGCCCTGCCCACCCACATCTGCAGACTCCAGACCTGGGTAAGCACTGGTGAGGCCACTTAAGGTTCATCTCCAGCACCAACTCTCAGGCATGCTGGAGACTAAGGACTTGCAAGAGGTTGCAGGGGAAGCACTCCCCACACATCCCCCATGCCAGCTGGGCAATGCAGAGCGAGGTTCCCTGCCCAGCTAAAGGGCAGCACGAACTTCCCAGAGGATAGCTGCGGCTTTCTCTCTTTTAACAGCCACAAGGTTTGACAAGCATCTCTTGCTCCCTAGTTATACATGGTTCCTTCTGGAAATGCTGCAGAGGCCAGGTCTATACCACCTCCATCCCAAACCTGGGACAGCCTCCAAGAAACCAGCCCTGCCTGCTCACTCCCACTTCATGCTCGGGAATTCATAGTAAATAGCTCTGAGAGGGCTTGATTCTTAATCCTTTACTCTTGAGATGCAAAGTACAGTGCCACAAGGCTCCCTACATCACCCCTGTGCTGTTTTTAGCCTTCAGGAAAGGCTTCCTTACACTTGGTGCCCACCAGCTAGTATTGCAATTCATCCTACAAAATATTATTCACACCACACTCCACTCAGACAGTTGCTCTGTGGTCCTTGTCCGCACCTGTATTCTTTCATTACATGTCTATTATCCCCAAGAGAGGTCTGCCTTACTACTCCAGTGGTAACAAAGCTGGGGATCTGTAAACAGGTGGCCACCTGTGGGCTTCTTCAGGCAGGCTTTCCCTCTCCAAGCCATTTCCCAAGCAGCCCCACCATTAAGAAAAATCTTTAAACAGGCTGCCTTTTTGCTCCTTGAGCAGTCAGTCACGCAGCCAGCCCCAGAAGCAAACAGTCTTTAAACAAACAAATCCTGTTATCCTGCCCCAGGTACTGGAAGGTGTCCTCTGTGGCTCTGGCCTTCACACAGCAGGCTTACTCTCCATAGCATTACAGCTCAGCACCACTTTCCCCATTATCTGTGGCTCTCCTTTCTGTGGGGTTTTAACTCCCAGGGGGCCACTCCCTCCCTCATTAGCAACCTTCTCACAGCTACAGCTCCACAGCCAGGCTGGCTGACTCGTCTTCAGGGGAGAGGCCACCCTGTTACAGGGTCACAAGCTGTTGTAGGCGGTTTGAGTAGCTCTGTTTGCGCGTATAGGCATTGCATGCTGCAGATGTATGGTCAGGTTAGAATCAGTGCTTTTATGCAGTGACTCTCCCTCCGGGGAAGTCAGTTAGATTTGTTTTTTTTCCCCTCTCTGACTAATCCCACACAGAAATCACTGCTGTGACTACAGCTCATGTAGTCACCTGTGCCACTGTTAAACTGCCTAGCATGGGTCCTGCCAGAAGTGCAGATGCAGTAGTACAGAGCTCAGTGTCAGCTAACTGCTGGGGTGCTTATCTAAGGCTGTGCTGAGGTTAATGCTGGTACGGTTATGTTGTAGTAACACAGATAACTAGTTTAAAGTCCTCTCAGAACTGGATTTAGAAACCTAAAAACAAAAAGCCATCCACAACGGATGGCTTTTAGAAGCCCAAGATAGATTCTTCCCTTCCCACACATCCCCGCCCAGGTGGAGGAGTAAGTCTACACAGCATGTGAAATATTCCATGAAATCCAAAGATGAGGAAGAGAAGTCCTGTACTCTGCTTATCTGTCTTCATAGAATCATAGAAGTAGGGTTGGAAGGGACCTTGTAGATCTTCAGGTCTGACCCCCTGCCTGGGCAGGAGGAAAACTGGGCTCAAGTGACCCCAGCCAGGTAGGCATCGAGCCGCTTCTTAAAGACCCCCAGGGTAGGAGCCAGCACCACTTCCCTTGGAAGTTGGTTCCAGATCCTAGCCGCCCT
>NW_005842134.1:1976219-1995008 GCF_000455745.1 Alligator sinensis | reverse complement strand
TAGTTTTTTAATGAGGATGGGGTGGGAGACAGTGTCAAAGGCCTTGCTGAAGTCCAGAAAGACTACATCCACGGCGACACCTGCATCCACTGCTTTTGTGACCTGATCGTAAAAGGCAATCAGGTTGGTCTGACATGACCTGCCCCTAATGAAACCGTGCTGGTTGCCCCTGAGCATCATCCCTGATGCCGGCCCATCACAGATGTGCTCCTTGATGATCTTCTCCTTGCAGAAACGTAGGAGACATCTGAAATACCTGAGAAGCTGTCAGCTAAGAAGAAAATAAATTGGCAAGTACATTGCCATATATCACAGGGCTAGAGACAGACATTACACATTACACATAACACATTACACATTACACATAAACCAGTTTAAGTGATCAGAAACTGGTTTAAGCCTGTAACAGAACAGATCTTCAATGCACATAAACCAGTTTGAAAATGGCCAGTTTGAGATAAACCTGGCTGAATGTAGTATCAGACTTAACTGATTTGGCTCAAACTGGTTTATGCAATGTCTGTCCAGACCCCTTCCTGGTTTAAGTTAAACCAGAGTCCCCCAGAATCCCAAATGCTCTCTGGGCTGGGCGGAGCTCTCTGCTCCACAGTAGAGCTGGCCCCTCCCCTCCCCTCTGCTCCCTGGCTGGAGCTCAGCAGAGACTGCAGGCATCTGCCTGGCTTCCCCCTGCTCCCCCCCTCCCCTCCTCACTCCCTGCTAAGCAGGGATTATTCACCTGTCCCCTCTGCCTTACACAGACATCTCTCAGCATTAGCTAGCAGACCACATGCTGGCTATGGTCTGTGCTATGGCAGATGGGACAAAGGCAGAATGAACAGGTAGCTGGTAATGCCCCTGTTCTTTTCTAAATGGGGTTATAAACACTGTGTTATCAATTCCCTGCTGGGCTGGTTGGAAAGGAGGGGCAGACTCCTCCCTAATCAGAGCATTCTGTGGGGGCCTGGCCATGGCACCCCTCTGCTCAGTACTATAGAAGGGAAGGGAGGGCTGCTCTAGTATCCCCCGGCTTCTAGCCTGAGTCCCTGCAGGAATGTGCCTGAATTTTTTTCAGTCCAGTGGGGATGTGTGTCCGGTTACAAACCAGTTCAGCCAAGTCAGGTTAGACTAACCTGCAAAGATTGAATCAATTCAGACTCGGGCTTTTGGAATGTCTGTCCCTAGCCCTGGTGCTTCCTGGTAGCTATGAAACCCTGGATGCTCAGTGTGTTTGTGCCAGGGTAAGTTGTGAGTGGGTGAGGGAACTCCATGGCTCACAGAGGAGGGAACAGGCACCAGAGTGCACCTGGCAGAAATGGAACTTCACTTCTTAAAGAAAGTTTCCATCTCTATGGCTGTGAAGGCCTCCCAGAATGAGCTTAGTGTAGGCCAGGCAGCAGTATCTGCCTGAGTCAGCAGACAGACAGCTTTGGTGTTCCTGGCACTTAGCATCTGCCCAGCCTGTAGAAGTCAGAGATGAAGTTGCTTCTCTATCTCACCATCCAAAACCCTGAGGGAAGCAGGCAGTCATGAACTAGGCCAATTCTTTCCTTCTGCTGTTGCTTGGGGGATAGACACAGGCATTGGACAAAGAGGAAGGACCCAGGCTAGAAGTTGGTACGTGGGAAAATGAGCTGAGCTCCCCATTGCCACTCCTCCCCCACTTCTTCCCCATCTTGAGCTGCCAGAGGGTCTGGGGTGGGGTAGATGCACAATGAGAAAAACAGACTTAGGAGGAAATAGAAGAGCAGCAAGCAAACAGGTTCCTTGAGCACATGGCACATGCGGTGCTGTCAGGTGGTAGGCTTAGGAACTCTCCTCACTTGCCCTAAGGTGGGATGGAAGAGCAAACAGGTTGTGGGGCTGCAGATAGCTTTCCTGTAAGCCAACCATTTGCTGGGCCCAGTCATGGATGTTTCCCTGTGCTCTGCTGCTTTCCCTTGTGGACCAAAAAAGATGAACAAGTTGGCAAGATGAAGTCCCTGAGGTCACCTGGCTTAGGCACAGAGTAAATAGGGCCTGGGCAGCTCTGCTGATCCCAAGGGAACAGAGTCTCCATTAGAGATCTGATCTCCTCAAGACCAGGAAAGGCCAACCCTCCCCACAGTGCATCTTCCCAGCACAATGTTATTTTCGATCCACACTGGGGAGATGTGTGCAGGACTCTGTTGCTACCTCGCCTGCCTGCAGGACTCTGATTTCTCTGTGCTCACTACAGGGCCATGCCCTTTGCTCCACTTAGTACAAGGGTGGGCAAAAGCCCATCCGGCTGGCAGCCAGACTCCATTTCCCAGCAGCCCCTGCCTGCATGGCTGAGGTTAGTCTCCATGGAGAGTGCAGCTGCAGCTGCACCCTGATAACACAAGACTGGGGTTGCCATGGAGACCAGCTCCAGCCATGCTGGCAGGGCACGCAGCAGAGCAGGGCCACATGCCTTGCCTGTGTGGCTGGGGCTGGTCTCCATGGAGACCAGCCCCAGCCACACGGGTAGGGGCTACTGGGAAATGGAGTTCACTGCTGATCGGATCCAGCCCATGAGCTGGACTTTGCCCACCTGTGACGTAGTGCCATGCCAGGGCATTGGGGTCAGCCCTGACTATATAAGGGAGAAAGACCTCCAGGGCTTGTCCACACTGTTGCCATAGCTGGAATAAGCCACATGGGCCACCCAGTAGTGTAATGAAGGGTGAGTGAATGGGACACATACCCTGGGTTCTGCCTAAAGGTGGGCACAAGAATAAAGCCATGGGAGTGGATCATCCCTTTCCTAAATCTCACCATGTACCTTCCCTGCAATGGCTCTGACTCCAGCAGTGGGAAAGGCAGAGTTGCAGGGGTTGCAAATGTTCTAGGACCACTAGAAAACCTCTGACCCCTGCTTCTGCACCAACACTCAGGATGCAGTACTGACCACTTATGCTCCTGGGCCCACTGTACACCTTGCCCATGCCTCACCCACCCAAATCCCAGGGTGCACGAGAACCCTGGACCAAGTGCTACTGAGTCCCTCCTCCCTTGCTTTCTACAGCACAATGCCGCTCAGCACCTGACAGGACTGATTCCTGAAGAGAACATGGCCAGCACTGAGTCACCAAGCAAGGGGGTCAGCTGCTACTAAATGAAAGAAATGCAAAGCTGAATAGTGAGAGAGGGGGCTACTCTCTATCACACTTGCCATTTGCAAGCAATAGCTGTTCTCAGCATGCTGTTTCTGGGTGTTTGGATGAGATACAAAGCTGCTCTCATTCAGTCCCACCCAGGGGCAGTGGGGAAACATCCTCATGTGGCTACATTTGCTCAGTGTTTCATATGAAATCCATTAACGGCCTTGGTCCAGTTTGCAGGCACATCACAATGCCTCAGGAGCTGGCATGGCCATCCAGAGGCCAAGCCTTGAATGGCCAGGGTGCCCAATGCCCCTTCCTTCCTGGCTGCTCTGTCCAGTTCAGGTGCTGATGCACCTCAGAGCAGAGGTGCATCAGCAGAGTGCTGTGGAAGCACGGCCAGCCTGTGCTCTGCTTATTCTGCACTTTTCAGGAGGGATTAAGCAGCTGGGAGCTGCCAGCTCAGTACATATGTTGCTCTAAAGGGTTGCTAATTCTGGACAGCTATCATGCTTTGCAGATATTCCCGGTCCCATTGGAACAGATCCGATCTGGCAACTCAGACAAGCCTTCATCTCCATAGCACAATGAACAACATGTGGATCAAACACTGTGTCATCCTGCTTAAAGTGGAAGAGGCTTCATCAGCAATTTTGAGTAGCTTGGGTTCCCACAGCTAAAACCTTGAAACTGGACTGACAGTTTGGAGGCCAAGCCACCCTCTTTCACAGGGAGCTGTTATTACTAAGGAGGTAGCTTTAACTGAGTGGGGTCACTGCTGTGCTAAACCTGGTGCCTGATACCTAGACTCTGGGTGTGTCTACATGAGATACTAAATGCGCAGCAGATTAATTATGCTGTGCATTAGCGTGTCATGGCAAAAGCTGTGCTATTGCTCTGATGGGCAGTAGAATTAGTCTACTGCGTATTAGTATCACATAAAAGGCATGTGCCGGCATTACTTCATAGTAGTGCCGGTTACTGCGCATTTAGTTAGTTCCTCTTCTTACAGGTACTAAACTTAATGCGTGGTAACTACGTCTCAGTCATGCACATGTAGACGTACCCTCTGATATATTTACTGAGGCTACTGGGAGCTTTCACGGACTAATTGTCAGGAAGTGGATCAGAATCTGTCTAAAGTATCCAGCAGTCCCTGTGCCAGATGGTTTATGATGGCACCGTACGTGTAGGGCTAGCTTGAGCCTGACAGAAGCCATTTCTGTGCTCTACCTGTACTTTCAACAGTACAAGGAGCTGATGGTATTCCTTGATAGTTGTGATACCCTGTCATATCACAACCCCACTCTGTTTTGAACTTGGCCTGTGACCTGATTCCAGGGGCTGGAGACACACTGAGGAAAGAGCAAGCCAAAATGATACATCTAAGTTTCCTGAGACCAAAATTAGGACATCTGCACAAGTGCATGACACATATGTAATCAACTCACTCATTAAAACCATTCAGTTTAAGTGCTCTAATCAACTCAGACAGGCCTGCATCAGGTTTTTTTTTACTGCTCAGCTATACAGCAGAGGAATGTGCTTTGGAATCAATCCTGGGATACCACAGGGACCGGCAAGGAGCAGCAGGCGGGTGAGGGACTTCCATACTGGAATATGGGGGTGTGCTGTGCTGCCCCCTACAGACCAGTTGGGGTATGGGTTTTTTGACAGGGATTGTCATTTAGCATTAATTGGTACAGTGTCTGGTGCAAATGACACCCTGACCTGGTTGAGCACTATCACAGTGTAACAGCAAATAATAATAAAAGCATCATCTGTGAGCTCTGGATAGAACAGGAACAAGTATGCCTGATGGGACACTATAAACTGCCTATCTCAGCACTGGCACTAGACTTTTCACCCACCTTATCAAAGAGCCTCCAGAGACTAAACATCCAAGTTCTTGGTGTGGAGTTCATTGTGCTGTCCCAGGTCTGCACACAGCAAGCTCTAGCCAGGAGCTGTAACCATGTTTTTTACAAGCCACCTCAGACGTGAGATAACCAGTACCCCAACTGCCCAGCAACATGGAAGGAACAACACATTCCCCAAGCAGCACATGGGGCCACCCTCTGACAGCGAGTCAGCCAGCTGGAAAGCAGGGTGATATCTCACACACTGGGTGCCTGATCTCAGACTTTGCAGTCACTATTAGGCTGGATTATGACACATGGAAAACATCTGTAGCACTGCCTGGGGCAGCACTAAGCATAAGCACCTGGGCACAGCACATCTGCTTGTGTAACACACAGCCCCATCTGCTTGACCCCAGAGTTCAAGCTGCCAAGTGCCCAGAAGCCAGGCACACTCTGGAGCACTGGAGCATGGCAGGGGGCTCTGCAAAGCTACCACAAGGAAAAAAAGGTGGTTATTGTTTAAATGAACCCCAAAGAATTTCCAGTACCAATGAATGACAGCAGGATCTAGGCCTGATTCTTAGTATTAAACAGATGTGATTCGTACCCACCAGAACCTCATGCTTCTGCCAGGCTACTGCTTCACTGAGAGCTCGGGGAGGGGCCATGGCTACCCTGTGCATCACGGCCGCTCTCATTTCAAATCTCATTGGGAAAGCTGCATAGACCAGCAGCCCACCCTGCCCAATCCCCTCTCAGGAACAGCAGCCAGTGAGGTAGACATAGGATTCCCCACTGTGCATCTCACACTGCAGTGCTTTATAACAAGGAAGTACTTCTTCCCTTTTCCAGCTGTGTCCTGGCACTGAGTAACAAAAACCCCAGAGAGCTTCACTACAGGCTGGGGCATTGCCTCAAGGCTAATGGCATCCCATTGGTCCCCCATCACCAGCAAATTGGCCCCCAGTGCACAGGAGAGAGGTTTTTACCTCTGGCATTAAAGACTTATTGGAACCTCTACAAGCACGGGCTCAGCATACTGGGAGCTACAGGAGTGCTGCTGTAGGGATGCCCAGGGCACAGCCAACCTGCTCCCAAATTTCATAGCAAACAAAGTGATCCTTTAAAATCCTTGATACAAGTAGGAGGTGCTTCCTACCCTGCCTGCCCCCCACCTCCTCTAAAAGGAGCAAAAACCCAGAGAACCTCCCTGACCACTGAACCCCTTTGGACCTGCTCTCTGCCTCTGGGGAAAGTAATAGGTTGCACTGACCTTTAGGTTGCTGGCAGGTGCCTGGGATGTAGGAGGGTCCTGTTGCTCCCTTAAACCCAGAGCTCCCTGGCATGGAATAAGCAGAACCTGTGAGGTGACTCTCCCTCCCCAACCTGGGTCCCAGTCTTTGCTCACCCAGTGCAGTTGTGCTCACCTGCCAGCTCTGGCCCCTGGAAATTTGTGATCACTTGGATCCAGCAGACAGGCAATTCCTCCCCTGTGCTGTGCTCTCTTGCTCCAGCCTCTCCCTGCAGCCCCGGGAACTAAGCAGCAATCCTTGCAGTGTGTGCTGAGCTGGGCTGGCAAGGGGAGGGGAGACGAGGCAAGTCTGCTCCTCTCCTTTAGCCCAGCTCCGTTCCCTGTGGACACGTGACTAATCCACAGAAACGGTTTTTCTCTCTCCCTGATGCTGGAGTAATCTGCCTACTGCTGCCTCTGTGTGAGCCTGGCAAAGGCACGTGTCCTCCTGCTCCTTCCCAGGGCCTCAGCTGCCTCATATAGCTCCAGGCAGGGAGGAAGTCCTTGTATTGACTGACCCCTAGAGAAGTTAGCTATGCCAATGTCAGAGGGAGAGCACATAGTAGTACATGCCCTGTCAAGCAGCTGGTGACCATACACTCCTGCAACTCTGCTCAGAGACAGCTGTAAACTCAGCTCATACCCCCCATGGCCATTAACAACCTGTTGCACTTTCCCAAGGAAATGCATCAGCTGCAAACACCCCAAGCTCTAAAGACATGTGGAAGTGGTTCCCACCTTCATTCTGGGCCAAGCCAAGGCACCTCCAGACTCCACATCCTGACCCACGTCATTGGCTAGGCTCCTTTTTGTTCGGCAGGACATGAACATGTCCTGGTTCCAGCAGAAACAACCACATATGTGGCTGCCTAGTCATGTCCTCTGCTGGTTCTGAGAGAGAACAGGAGCTAGATTTTACCAAGAGATTTCTCATGCTCCTGTGGGATCCAGCAGTCATTCTACCTTGTCACTCTCAGAGATTTCAAAAGGTGAAGGAAGGAGATGGACCCTTTCAAGTGCTACACAAGCACCCAAACCCCGGCTAGCAGACAGCATGGTGGGGCCATGCTCCATAGCACTACAACCAGTCAGGTTCCTGCAGTCTCCTTGGGAGCCTGGTAAGGGCATAGAACTAAAAGCTAGTAAAAGTGTATGGAGGTGCCATGGAGGAAGCGTTGCATCTCACTGGATGCTTCTACCCCACACCAAGGAAGTGCTGTCAGCACTTGGTGTTCATATCAGCCATGCCTGTGTCACTCCCTGGAGCCAAGTTTTCCTATCAGCCCCTACAGCGAATCATCTATTGTCCTAAATCCCTGGGACCATTGCTCTGATCCTTCTTCATGCTGATATTCTTAGTGCTGCCTTCCAGAACTAGCCCTACATCCTTGGATGCCAATTTAGTACTGTCGTGAATCAGAGCAGTTGCCGGCAGCTTGTCTGACTCACACACCGGAGTGTTTAGATTTAGAGCTCGGCAGGCGGTTAATTGATGGATGGAGTGGAATTAACCAGGCACAGACAAGTGTAGGTTACAGGAGTTTGTTTACTTACGTCGCCTAGATAGTGATGACGACGCAGGCGAGCCTTTGTTCCGTTACAGCTTCGGTTACAGAGTTGAGTATACGCATATAACTTTGGTTACAGAGTCGAGTACACGCACGCAGTCAGGTTACAACGGGATAATGACGGACGTGGCGCCGGAACGAACGGTCGAGCTTGCAAGACTTTCTACGTCAATATTTTACGCTGACGGGGTGATTGATTGGGAATTGATCAATTTCCCAATTCTCTGGTGACAAGCACAGGTGTTTCCTGTGAGATCCCCAGAGCTCTCTGCCTTGGGCGGAAACCGTTAAACTATTTATAGGCAGAGGTGTTTTACAGGAATATCCAATGGTGAACCGTTATATGGAATCTTTAATTTTTGGCAGGTGGCAGCTCTTTGTCTCCTCAAGTTACAAGGTAGTGGGTTAGGTTTCTCTACCTGTTACGTGTGTGCTACGTGTGAGGAGCTTACGTTTATCTTTGACCAATTATATATAGTTTCCCCTAGCATTTTATTTCAGCTGACCAATTATCTACAGTACTCTGGCCGCGTTTTGTTTCAAGGAATTTTTGGCAGGGATGTCTTTTAACCCTTAATCGTCAAATGGAGATGATTTGAATGGTATCTCTTGCTCAGTGGCATGGGCACAAGTTAATTGGGTTGTGACAAGTACCCAGTATTCAGAGACCATGGTGGGAGGCAGTGAGTAGATCAGGCCCTGAGAAATTGTTTCCATTATCACCAGTGCAGGAGAGCCCCTGCTTTCCAGCTGTCTCATGCCTTGTATGGAGAATTCCAAAGGGTGGGGAAAATGGAGTGAATGGTAATGGCTTCAGAATAGTATAACAGAAACTTAGAAAAGACAGGTGTGAGAATTAGGAACAAAGTTTGGTAGTGCTCTGAAGAGACCTTTAATTTTTTCAAGGCCACAAACTCCTCAACAGCCTTTCATCAAATAATTATAACCTGAAGACTGGGGTTTTCCATAAAAGAAAGAGTAACCTAGTGATTGGAGCAGTTGGCTGGGCTAAGGGAAACATGCATTCAACTCTGCCTCAGGCTTGGACAAATTACTCAGGGTTAAATCCTATTTCATTTTACAAGCCTAACCAGCTGTGTAAGTGTTGGTTCTGTCACTCGTGCTTAGTTTGTGATTCTGTTCCAGGTGCGCAGTGGAGGCACAAGCATCCACATGGCTACTGACCAGGCACAGTAGACTGCGCTCTGATTGGGTAGGATGGTGGCACCATACACTTGCCAGGTACATGCATAAGTTCCAAAATGTTAAGCGGGGAAATCCCCATGACTAGCAGATGAGGCAGAGTAGATAAGCCTTCTTATGTTTCAGTCTGATGGCTAGGGCACTCACCGAGGAGACAGAAAACCTAGGTCCCAGGCCCCCTTCACTCACAGGGGCGTTGAACCTATATCTCCTGTTTCCCAGGAAAGTGCCATAAACATCAGGCCACAGGCTCCTCCAGTCCCTTCCCCTTAAAGCTTAGCCACTGCACTTTGTGCTTAGCAGACATTGCATAAAATGAATAGAGAACAGTGGAGAATTATCTTTCCTATTGGGAGCCAGAATAGAACCCAGGAGCCCTTTCCATCTGGAGCAACTTCTAGATCACTGAGCTACACAACCTCTTGCTTGCTAGATTCCTTCAGGCCTATTTCTCTCTCCTTTAGCATCCCAGGAGTCCAGCTTCAAGGGGAGGGATGCCTGTATAATGCCTAGCCTATGGCTTGGTAGTTAGAGGCTTAGGGCCTTGTTACACATGGCACTTTGACCTGCTTCAGTGTTGATGGGTATTAGTGCTAGCTTGAGTTTGGAGCATGTGCCCACCAGGCCTTGAACATCTTGTTCCGTGCTTCCTTAGTTCGGGTGTTCACTGGGATCTGCCCTGCCATTGCAGGTGGTCTTGCGGGAGGTCTTCACACGCGCTGCAAGTCGCCCCTTTCTCGCCTGCCACAACTTTGAATCTCTTACAGTGGGGGGGGTTCATACTGCGCGGTTACCCTCGTTCGCCTGCTTCCTCAGAGTCTTCCGCGAGGCTCCACCTCCCCTATACCTTGCCCTATACCCAGCCCGGAGGATCACTGTTGCTTTTGTGGCCGATCTCGTGCTCCACGATCCCCACCCACACAGCAAACCCTCAGCTTGTCTTCCCGCCTTTCTTGTTTCCACTCTTCCTCAACCCCTTCCGACATGGGGAAACATAGAATACCCTCTCTCTAGCCAAGGAAAGAAACCAATAAATCAAAGAAAACCACCACACCAACACCATGCCTCCTTGTGGAGGCCAGATAGCCCTTCCACACTCCTATTCACCCCACAGGGTCTTCTCTAAACCACCTAGCCTCGTGGCTTAGCTCCTACTGCCCGGGCTAGAGCTGTTCTCCCTCCAACCTCTCAATATTGTGACCCTCTCTCTCTGGGTCCTTGCACTATTGCTGTCCTCCCCCTGGGTCTTCTGAATATTGCTGCCCTCTCTCTGGGTCTTCGTAATGTGGCTGCCCTCTCTCTGAGTTTTCCCAGCACAGCGGCCCTCTCTCTGGGTCTTCCCCATGCAGCTGCCCCCTCTCCGGGTCTTCCCCGTGCAGCTGCCTTCTCTCTGGGTTTTCCCAGCACAGTGGCCCTCTCTCTGGGTCTTCCCCGTGCAGCTGCCCTCTCACCGTCTCACCTATTTCTGCCTTGCCTATTGCTGAGGTTCCTGCTCCTAGTGCTGGCTCGTTTCCTGAGTCGTCAGCTCCTCCTCATTCAGCGATCGTCGACTCTCCCACTGTTCCGCGCTTCCAGCTGACTCCACCGGCCGGGACTTCCCTTGGTATTCGTCTGCCGCCTGCCTCTCTGCGTGCCGTCCCTTTTATTTCCGCCAGCTGGTAATTGATGTTGACGTCATCTGCCGGCCGCAGCTGAATAAAGGCGCAGCTAATAATCTGTGCGGGCTTTTCCCGTTGCTCTTGTTTTTCCTCGAGTTCTGCTGTGGGTAAGTTTTCTTTTTTTACCTTCGTTTTTCCTGCTCCTCCCCCATTTCCTAGCCCTAGGGTTCCCCTCATGAGCTTTGGGGTCTCCCCGGTTTGTCTCTCCCTGTGACAGAGCAGTTACACCTTAAGGCTAAAAACCTTCTCTGACTGCCCCTGACCTGCACAGCTGTGACTTTCCACTAGGGCTAGGGACAGACATTTAAAAAGCCTGAGCCTAAATTGATTCAATCTTTGTAGGTTAGTCTAACCTGGCTAGGCTAAATCACCTTGTAACTGCACACACATCCTAGGCATGCAGGCACATGCCTGCAGTGGCTCAGGCTAAAAGCCAGGGTGGTGCTACAGCAGCCCTCCCTTCCCTTGTACAGAACAGAGCTGAGGGTGGGGCGGGGCATGGCCATGCTCTGATTAGCCCAGCAGAGAATTGATAACAGTGTTTATCACCCCTAAATTAGTGTTTATCACCCCCTTAAGAAAACAACAGAGGGACATTACCAGCTACCTGTTGATTCTACCTGTTGACTCAGCGCTGACCGTAGCCAGCATGTGGTCTGCTAGCTAATACACAGACACCTCTCCACAAGGCAGAGGGGAAGGGGAAATTCCTGCTTAGCAGGGAGTGGTGAGGAGGAAGCCGGGGCAGCCACAGTCTCTGCCGGAACTGCAGCCAGGGAGCAGAAGGGAGGAACCAGCCCTGCTATGGAGCAGAGAGCTCTGCCCAACCCAGAGAGCATGCTGGGGTGCTGGGGGAGTCTGGCTTATCTTAAACCAGCAAGGGGTCTAGGACAGACATTGCATAAACCAGTTTGACCCAAATCAGTTAAGTCTGACACTGCATTCAATCAGGTTTACCTCAAACTGGTTTCAGTCATTTTCAAACTGGTTTCTATGCACTGAACATCTGTTCTATTACAGGTTTAAACCACTTTCTGATCACTTAAAGTGGTTTATGTGTAATGTCTATCCATAGCTTAGAGGGCAGGCAAGAATGGACTTGACCAGGAGCTATAGCTATAAGTTGCCAAAACAGTGCTGGTGAGCCAAGCAAGGTTTCTATGCCTGCTCTAGTAGGGGGTGTGAGAGATAGGTTGTGGGGAGGTGGGAACATGAAGCTGGGAAGTAGAGAGTTAATAGAATGGGGGTGGTTTATGAAATGGGAGATGGAAAGGAAATTGGGGTGGGGGAAAGGTAGTAAAATGAAGGACATCAGTCACTGAAGGATACAATAAAAAGAAGTACAAAAATTTTTTTTTGAAAAGAAATAAAGAGGAAGTAAATTAAAGAAGGTCTCATGTATTAATAATTTGGGATATGGGATTGGTGTGTTGGGGTGCTTGTTGTGCTTCCCAGGGTGGCTAGAAGGTGGGAGCAGTGAGGGAAGGTGCTTTTGGGGGAGCAACTGCCCCTGCCCCAGGAAGGAAGTCCCAGCTCATGCAGACCTGATGCAGTCCCCTACTTTGTTCCCCCTGCACTCCCCCTGGCTCTATTCCTGGACCTGTCTGTGCCCTGTGACCTGGTTAAGTGGCATGTGCTTTGCAGGCTTTTTGCATGGAGTTGCACCCCTGGGGGTAAGAAGGTCATACCTCTGGGGGCAGGAGGGGGAGTTGTTTTGATGCCAGAACCACCCTCTGGACAGTAGAGCTCAGGGGGTAGAAAGTTTATCCACACAGAACAGGAGGTTGGGATTCCTGAGATGCTGGAGGACTGCAACTTGGGCAGCTCATTTGTGGGAAGTGGCTACACATTAAGGGAGCATGAGCTGAGTAACACAGATCAGAGATAAACTTGCCCTGGAGTGGCATAACTTTAAGCTGCCTAAAGTTAAGCTGCTTAAAGCTTTTTAAAATTATTTTCAGGTCTTAACGTGTGGACAATCCAGGGATTGGGAACTCTGGGAGCTGCCTAAAATTAATCAGTAACACGGCCCTTATTCTGGGAACCTGAAGAGATACAGACCTAGAACATGGGTCTCTGCATTCTGGCTACTGGGTCAAAAACTGGAGGGAAGCCCCTCTTCTTACATTTTGTTTGAATCAGATACATGCACAACAATCCAAGGCAAGTATCTTTTATCAGAGGGCAAAACAGGATCCCAAAGTGCCAGAAGCAGCAGACACACTGATGGGTATGTACCATTTGGACACATAACATGCAATAGGATTTAGCCCTGAATATCTGGCAACTTCAACCACCCTGACATCTCATGGGAAGAGCATTCAGCCAAATATGATCGGACTTAAAGCTTCTTCACTTGCATTGACAAGCTGTATTTGACTCAAGAAGTCTATGGGCCGACAAGCGGTAAGGCGCTGCCAGATCTGGTACTGGCCAAAGGGGATGATCTAGTCAGTGACCTGAGGATCTAAGGGAAGTTCAGTGACTGGATCACAAATTGATCACTTTCTCTATCCATTGCAAAGCTGGCAGATCAGTCAGTAATGCAGAAATCCTCAACTTTAAGAAAGCTGACTTTCACAAGCTCAGGAGGTTTGCTGTTGAGGCCCTGAGAGACCATGATCTGACAGGGAAGGGAGCAAGGAACCCTCTTAGCTGCACATGTGCGCACCCATGCACAATTTAAAATCTTGCCACACACTAACTTTTTAATGCCACGCACCTGCCTGGAGAGGAGCTGGGTGCGGAGTGTGGCAGAGGCACTGGGGCAGCATGGGACACTTACCGGAAGTAAGCTCCTCACTCCTCATGCAGGGCAGGCAGCAGCTCCTCCCTGAGGTGAGGTGAGGCGGGGGCAGGGACAGGGGCTTGGGCAGAGTGCCTCCTTGCCATGTGCCTCCTCATTCCCTGAGGTGAGGCGAGGCTGGGGCTGGGACTTTGAGTTTGAGTGTAGCAACTGCTTCTAACAGGTGTGAAGCAAATGCATCTTGGTCTAAATATTCGGTCCACTTGGTGGAACTCAGTCTATAAACCCTGTATTTTTCCTGTATCTTCAAGCTGAGTGGGGAGCACCTTTGGCACATGCCACAACTATTTTAGAGTTCAGATGGCTGATGTTGCAACTGTGAGGCTAAAGTTGAAAACAAGTTGCAGGCTTCAGCAGCCTCTGATAACATTAGAAGTGGTTGCGAGGCTTTTTAAAGAAATTTTCTCTTATGAATGAAATACTCCACAATGAATTGTTTTACCGGCACACCCTGTCATTGTTTGTATTAAAGTGGTACCCAGAAAGCCCACTTAGGATATCATTCATTAATGTTATATCAGTGCTTTGCATAGTTAATTTCTTTGTTCTTTCTGTCAAGGAAGTAGCCTTGTCTAGAGCAGTGATTCTCAACCTTTTTAGGCTCAAGGAACCCCTTAGAAAATGACAACTCTTAGTTGAACCAATTTGGGCAGCACACTCACAGACCAAAGTGGCACGCTCACAGATTGCTACACCTTAGATGGAACATTAGAGGGGAGTCCACGATGAGTTGTCGCTTCTTAAGGATGTGATCCTAAAAGCACAAGGGATGTCCATTTCAGCCCATAGGAAAGGTAGCAAAAGGGCTGGGAGACCCCCTTGGCTCAATAGGGAACTCATGGACCTCCTGCATCTGAAAAGTGTAGCTTATAAGGGATGGAAGTTCGGAACTCCACTAAGGAGAATTATACAGCACTGGCCTGCATCTGTAGGGAATGGACCAGAAAAGCCAAGGCTGAAGCTGAACTCAAACTGGCTACAGGAATGAAGGACAATAAAAAGTCCTTCTTCAAATATGTGGAAAGTTGGAAAAAAAACAAGGGCAACATCGGACCCTTGCTGAACCAAATGGGGCAGCTGACAACTGACACCCATAAAAAAGAGAATCTCCTCAATGATTACTTTGCGTCAGTTTTCTACCAGCCCAAGGGGATCACCCTGTCTAACAGGATGCAGGACTGCCAGGGTAAGGATGATCATATGCCTATAATTGATGAAGATCTTGTGAAGGGACACCTTGAGAATCTGGACATCCACAAGTCAGCTGGCCTGAATGCAATCATCCAAGAGTGCTAAAAGAGTTGGCGGACATTATAGCACAGGGGTGGGCCATCTCCAGCCTGCGAGGCCATTCTATCAGGCCCACTGGGCCCCTAAAAAATTTAGAAAATTAATATTTATCTGTCTTTTGTTTCTGTCAAATATGACAGGAGCCAGGGGCAGTAGGACTCAGGGGAAGCCCGGCAGGCTCCCACAACAGCAGGGCCCACCCAGCCCCGCCCCCCCATCTGGAAGCCCTAGCAAGGGCTTCTGGCCTGGGACCATGTGGTTGCACCGGAGCTGGAAACTCAGGTAAGGGGTGGGGGGGGAAGGGCAGGGGAGGACCCCAGGCAGGGAAGGAGCGGGAAAAGCAGCCCCTCCTTGGCCCTGTGGCCAGCTCTCCCTGCTGCAGCCACTTACAACCTGTGTGGGGCTATCTTGAACAGGCACAGGCAGCCCCACACAGGCTGCAAGGGGCTGCAGCATAGGGCACTGAGCACAGGGCGGGCGAGGGGCCACTTTTCCTGCACTCAGCACCAGCTTGTAACCTGCCCCCGCAGCCAGCCTGGGCCTCATGCCGGCTCCAGGATCACCGGTCAGGGCTGTGCTGCGGCGGCAGCAGTAGCTGCAGCCCCTCTGCTTGCCACACTGGGCAGTGTTTGCTGCTGCTGCCCACCTGGAGCTCGCGTGCTGGGTAGCCCAGAGGCAGTGGTGGCAAACACTGTCCGGTGCTGCAAGAGGGGAGGGGCCATAGCTGCAGCTGCTGCAGCGCAACCTCAACAGGCAAGCCCAGAGCCGGTGTGAAGCCCAGGCTGGCAGCGGGGGTGGGTTACAAGCTGGTGCTGAGTGCGGGAAAAGCAGCCCCTTGCCTGCCCTGTGTCCGGCGCCCTGCGCTGCAGCCACTCGCAACCCATGTAGGGCTGCCTGTGCCTGCTCAGGACAGCCCTGCGTGGGCTGTGAGTGGCTGCAGCAAGGACAACCAGCCATGGGGCGTGGGAGGGGCTGCTTTTCCCATGCTCAGCACCAGTTCGTTCCCTGCCAGGGAGCAAGGGATCAGGGCTGCACACCGCCCCCCACCTGAACCATGGAGCTGGGGGGCACTAGGAGTGAACGGGTGCATGGGGCCCACACCAGTGTCCCGGGGCCAGCACTAGCAGGGCCCAGAGCAGGGCAGCAGGAGTACAGGGTCCCGGCTGGAAGGTCTCCCTGCTGGTGCAGCCCAGCCTGGCTCCTGGCTGCCAGCCTGTGCCCTGCTCTGGGCCCCACCAGTGCTGGCCCTGAGACATTCATCCCAAGACATTGGGACACTGGTCCCAAAATGGTGACCAGGGGGCAGGACACCTGTCAAGGGGTGGGGGACCTGTCAAGGGGCAGGGCTACCCATGCAGCCCTCGACAGCTGGCCAAAACTGGGTAAACGGCCCTCCACCTAACATAATTGCCCGCCCCTGCTATAGCACAACCAATGGTGAGGATATTTGAGAACTTGTGGCACTCAGGAGAGGTTCCTGGAGGTTGGAAAAGAGCCATCATGGTGCTTGTCTTCAAGAAAGGAAGGAAGGAGGATGCAGGGAACTAAAGGGCAATCAGTTCAACCTCAATCCCTGGAAAGATCTTGGAGAAAATCATCAAAGAAACCATCAACAACAGGCTAACACAGTGGTCACCCACAAGTGGATCCTGGAGCCTCTGACAGTCGATCTCAGTCTGGGAGGGATTGGGAGTGGCCAGATGCATGTACGGAGCAGCTGGGACACAGTTGCAGGCAGGACCCACATGGCAGGACCCACATGGCTGAGCTGAGTCATGTCCCCTGCCACTGGGGTTGGGTCGGGTGCGATCCCCCTCTGTGCCCTGCTGCCCTGCAGTGAGGGAGGGAGTGGGGCAGGGGCAGGGGTGTGTGGGGCCCCAGCGGGGGCTGGTCCAGGCACTCTGGGAGGTTCCTGCTGCTGCACGTACCCCAGCAGAGGCCCGGGGGGCATGTGCCTTCCTGATCTGTGTGTGGGGGAAGGCAGCTGTTGCTGCATGCTGGGCTTTGTACCCTGAGCCCTGCACACAGATCGGGGTGGGGAGCATATGCCCCCCAGGCCTCTGCCGGGGTGTATGCAGCAGTGGGAGCCCCCCTGCACAAGCCACCCAGGCTGCAACCCTCCCCCAGCCCAGCCTGGCTGGGGCCCCACTAACCAGCTGGCAGGGGGCTGGGGCCCCACTAACCAGGTGCAGGGCCACAAGACAGCCCAGTTGCGGGCTTCAGGCAGTTGCAGCAGGGGTGAGGAGGGGCACGTGCAGTGGTCAGTGTGGGAGTGGAACAGGGGCCAGCACTGCACAGCCAGGACAGGCGCAAGACAGAGCCATGAGCGGCTTGTCTAGGGGTGCAGGAAGCAGGGGGAGCAGGCAGCCTGAGAAGGCATGGGGGGCATGTGCCCCCGGATCTGCACATGGGGTGGGGTGGGCTGGGCCTGGGGAGGCATGCAGTTTGGCTTTTTGGCCACTCAGCGGCAGCAGTGCTGGGTGGGAGCGAAGGGGCTATGATCAATTTTCAGATGCCTACAGTCCTCCCTGTAGCCCAGCTTCAGCCCCGCTATCACTTCCGCCTAGCCCAGAGCCGAACCATGCAGCCCAAGACCCAAGCCACCCCAGCCTGCCACACCCCACCCTGTGTGCAGATCTCAGCGCACACATCCCCATGCCCTCCCAGGCTGTGTGCCCCCACCTCCCCGTGCCCCCTGGACAAGCCACTCGCAGCTCCGTCTTGTGCCTGCCTTGGCTGTGCAGCACCAACCCCTGCTCCACTTGGTCGTCCATGATGTCCTCGTAGTAAAATTGGGGAAATGCAGCCTTGACAACTTTACCGTCTGATGGCTGTGGAACTAGCCCCATGGTTGGACCCAGAGTGATGGTCAATGGAACCAAGTCAACATGGTGACCAGTGGAATCCCCCAGGGCTCAGTACTTGGACCAGTACTCTTTAATATATTCATAAATGATCTGGATTCAGGTGTCAGAAGTGCTTTGGCTAAGTTCACAGACAACACCAAATTATGGAGAAGTATGGTCACACTAGAGGAAAGGCTGGCAATTCAGGCTGACCTGGACAGGCTCGCAAGGTGGGTGGATCAAAACCTGATGACATTCAACACAGAGAAATGCAAAGTGCTTCACCTCGGGAGAAAAAACCTACATCATACTTACAGGCTCAGCAGTGCTACACTTCCTAGCACCATGACTGAAAGAAACTTGGGGGGCCTGACTAACCACAAGATGAACCAATGCGATGGCACAGCCAGCAAAGCAAATAGAA
Source organism: Alligator sinensis (assembly GCF_000455745.1). NCBI lineage: Eukaryota > Metazoa > Chordata > Crocodylia > Alligatoridae > Alligator > Alligator sinensis. The sequence continues at coordinate 1,976,959 of NW_005842134.1, read as the reverse complement.
CTCTGGCTTGCATCCCCCGATGCATCTCAAGCAAGACCCAAGAAGTTATCCTCCCACTTTTCTTGCCTTTTGTGAGGCCGCAACTGGAGTACTGCGTCCAATTCTGAGCTCCACACTTTAGAAAGGATGTGGAGAAGCTTGAGAGAGTTCAGAGGAGAGCCACATGCATGATCATAGGTCAAGACAAAAGGCCTTGTGAGGAGAGGCATGGGACTCTTCAGCTTGGAGAAGTGAAGGCTCAGGGGTGACTTGGTGGCAGCCTATAAGTATATAAGGGATGTGCATCAGGAACTGAGAGAACATCTGTTCACCAGGGCACCCCAAGGGAAGACAAGATCTAAAGATCACAAACTGCTGGAAGACCATTTTAGACTGGACATAAGGAAAAACTTCTTTATCATCCAAGTCTCCAGTGTCTGGAATAGACTCCCTCCAGAAGTGGTGCAAGCACCTACTCTGGATACCTTTAAGAAATGCTTGGATGCTTATTAGGGATGTGCGAAGCTTCGGGTGGTGATTTGATTTGGAGGAGATTTGGCCCGATTCAGTGGCTGAATCTCTGAATCCGAATCAAATCAGGACTAATTTAAAGGTCAAAATTGATTCAAAGCTCTCCGAATCTTTGATTCGGAGAGCTTTGATGATTTGGGCAGTCCTCGGTGGCTGCAGCAGGGAGCTGCAGCCACTCCGAACTGGGAAGTACTAGGGGGGGAGGAGGGGGGGTGGGGCCATAAGGGGAC
>NW_005842134.1:1963911-1976041 GCF_000455745.1 Alligator sinensis | reverse complement strand
CCCTCCCAGGTGGTGCAGGACAGTGGGGGGCAGCAGGGACCACCCCCCTGCTGACAGAAGCAGAGTGTCCCAGGGTTTCTTCAGGTTTTTTTTTTTCTTAAAGAGCCAGAGCTGGCCCGTGTGGGGCACCCATGGGAGGAGTGGGGGAGTGGGGGGTGGGTTCGGGGGCTCATGCAGCATGGGGCAGTGGGGGGCAGCGGGGATTGCTCCCCGCCCGGCAGCCCCTGCTGATCCAGGGCTTTTTTTCCCCCAAGTGCTGAAAGCTGAGGCGGGTGGGACGGCCATTGCTGGGCTGGGAGAAGGGCGGGGGATGGGCCTGGCCTGCCTGATTTGGCAGAATCAAATCAGGAAAGTGATTTGAATCACTGAATCGAATCACTGTCCCCTGAATCAGCCGAATCCAAATCCAAAACAAATACTAGCTCCTTTGCACAGGCCAAATGCTTATCTTGCTGGGGTGATCTGACCCCAACTGACTTCCTGCCTCTTGGGCAGGGGGCTGGAACCAATGATCTTGCGAGGTCCCTTCCAACCCTAATGTCTATGAAATCTGTGAAATCTGTACACCTCAGTTCAGGGGAGAGGAACAGAAGGGATGCAGTGGCACAGTCCTGCTTTAGGGAGCAGGGGTGAAGGGTAAAAGTAAATGCAAGAGCCAGTCATGATATTTCCAGTGACATGAAATAGGTTGTTTATTGAGCAACATGAACAACTGTGTCCATACATCATATTATGAATGAAAAATCTCAGTATGAGAACTCTGACAGTGTCGAAATCATGGGAAAGGCCAAGACAAAGAACTTGATGACCTCTTAACAGGTCTCTGAAGCCCCAGCCATTTGCTGCTCTGCATTTTTGAGCCAAGCTATTTCCAAGAGCCCTCAGGAGGCCCCCCTTGCAGTGCCTGTATGTAATTCAATTAGTGCTCATAACCCCTATTAACCATCTCAAACCTGCTGAGAATCCCCTTGGTTCAGAGCAGTTACAACACTTGTTTATGTCACACAAGGACCTGTCACTGACGGCACTGCCAAAAGGATGGAGGAATAAACCCCTGCCTGTCATCCCCCTCCCCCCCACCGCAATCTCCTGTGATGTCCTGTCACCTGCCTAGAGCAGAGCTTGAGGCACAGCCACAAATAATCATTCAGCCATTAGCTGGAGAGAAAGAGAACAAAGGAAAGAGGAAGAGCCAGTTAGTTTTCCCTTTCCATACAGTGCCTGTACAAAGTCAGAGGGAGGAAGCGGGGCTGATGCTTTGGCTGTGGTTCACAGCTCAGGGAGCAAGAGGAACAGACACTGTGACTCCTGCATATACAAAAAAGGTAGGAAAAGGGTGCATAAGGTATGCAAGTAAATACAGTCATAGTAGAATGTGCTTATTTAAAAATGAAGGCCTTGTGTTCGGGACAGATGACGACACAGGGCTGTGTTTGTGTGAAACGAGGTTGTATGCACAGTCAATATCCAATTACACATCTGTGGTTATGATCTGATCAAATCTTGTCATAAATAATAAGAAAGTGGAAAGCATAAATACTGATTTGTGTAAAAGCACTTTGGAGTTCATGTGTCCCTGAATTATTCCCTGCTACAAGCAGCCTGATCAGCTGTCTGCTGGTGATTAAAAACTTTTCTGGTAACAAACTCATGTCTTGTGCACTCAAACTTACATACAGGAAGATGTGCAGGCCACAACATGCAACTAAAATGTTTAGCTGCACTTGTGGATTAGGACCAAGTGAAAAAGGGATTATATGTGAACTCCCTCTTCTGGGGGACCTTCTCCATTAGGAACTGCTTAAACAAGACCAGATCTGGCTCTGATCTCTCCTATCCCTCCCTCTCAGCTCTGGGCAGCTCTGTGGAGGATACTTCCAGATCTTGAAACTAAACCCCTCTCCATACTGGGGGTCTAATCCAGTGCTTACAGCTGTTGTGGGGTTTTATCATTCCTTGCTGTGGGAGAAGGATCTGGCGCAGTGGGAATAGTAAAGGTTTCACACACTCCTCACACTGACCCTGTATTTCAGTTAATAAGGAAGCAGTTACATTAGCCTGGGCACTAGTGGAAGGAGTGAGCCTTGCATTATGTGGGTCACCTTTTGTTTCTCTGATGTGCTCCAGTTTGTCCTCAACTGAGCTAGGCAAAGCTTGGCAAAACCTGCTTAAAGGTAGGGATTATTTTAGCTTGTGCTCTGCCACACTTTCAGCAAGGAGACTTAACTTGTGTTTGTGGCTTTTCTAATGGGCTTTCAGAAGCAAGTGCAGGTTTCTCCTCCCCTGCCATGTCTAGGTGTTGCTGGTTTTCAAAACACAGAGTAGACTTGATTTCTATAATGTCATCAACAACCTGCTATTCATCCTCTTTTACTGTACCTCCTTTTCATCCTCCTCTGCTTCCAGGTTAATCTCTGCCTTCTCTCCCTCCTTGCTCTCTATATTGTGGGTTACTGAAACAGGAGCCCCATGCCCTATTACAGAGGAAAGGCTGATGGGAAGGAAAAAAATAACAGCCCCTTTAAAGGCTGAACTTCTGTGGCTCAGAGGGGCAAGGACCTGGATAAGGGCACAGGGACAGGGTGAGGGACCTAGACCCTATGGAGAACAGAAACCTGGCTGGGGGAGGAAGAAAGAAACAGATAGCACTGCCCCGCTGAGAAGGGAAACAAGCTACTTAATCAGAAGCTGCGCCAAAGAGGAACTCTGGACTAAAACTGAGCCACAAACTAATAGGTGAAGAAGCTGCTGATGTGGGTAGAAACTGACCCAGGTATGGGCCTACCTCTGGCAGACATGGCCAGAGGCAAATGAAACCAAAAAAAGAGATAATAGAAGGCCCCTATGCAAGAGCTGGAAGTAAAGGATCAGCTGACCAGTAAGAGCAAACTGGACTATCATATAAACTGGTTCCAGGAAAGAAGGAGCACTCTGGCCTGCGGTGTCAGGGAGGAAGGAGCATTCTGGCATAGGTGGTAAGTGCTGGATCAGGAGGAGGAAGACAGAACCGAAGGAACAGGAGAGGGTTGCTATCAAGGGGCAGAAACATCGCTCTCACTTGGTCAGTGAGTGTGCCCAGATGGAATAAAAGCTTTGTTAAAAGTTACTTCTGTTCACCCAGTTGGGAGTATATTTTGAGCTAGAGCTTTTCATTAGGAATGTACTGAATTTAACTTGTGGCTTGGGATTGGCGTTGAGGGGTGGCTTGAAGGCCACACAGCAGGGTGCCTGGGCACTGCAGCTAGAGCCCTGTAATGGGCAGGGGCCTGAGAAGAAGACTGAAACCAAGGAGCAGGCTAAGGCTGAAGGCTACACCTAGAGGGAGGCTGAAGCTGTTGAACCCTGGACAGAAGGGCTGGAGCTGAAATGGACAGGAACTGCTGAAAGGCTCCACAAATAGAAACTGAGTAACACCTATGAGGAATGGGCATGGCTATAGAGGGAGACTGGAGGCCACGATTAATGCCTCTAAGACAAACTTAAAGCCAACAGGCCATAACTGGTAAACTGAGGTACAGATATGGACCTGCTACGGGAATCAGGTAGGGACCTGAAAAATGACATAGGAGGTGTGCGTTGAGAGGCAACTGCCTGAAGCAGGGAGAGGGAGAAAGTAGGAGAGAAACCAGAAGTGTTGTAGGCATCTAAGAACTCATCTCAGTCCTAGAGGATGGTATCCCTAATTTTATAACATCCCGGCAAGATATGCTAGGAAAAGTTAGGTGGTAGCTTGGGAATCTAGGTGAGATGAGATAAGGCAGGGAAAGGCAGCTGCTGAGGTGAGCCACCACAGCCAGTACCCAGAGGTGAACCCTAGTACAGCTACCAGTTGTTCGGTGAGGTCAGAACATCCTTCAGAAAGCCACTCGAGTGCTGTCAGACTTCAGCACGTTCCAAAATGAGTTATTGCTGAAGGGCTGAAATCAAAGAGAAAGCTTTTGAAGATAATTTAATTTCAGAGTCATTTTAAATGAGTTTTTCCTACAGTTCAGTCATTAGAGTAAATCAAGACTATTTTTGACTTACTTTTGGATCCAGCATTTTAACCTGAGCGGAGCACCCAGAAAAATCAGGACTCCGTAATAAACCATTTTGGTAAAGAAAAACAAGTGGCTATTTTAAAACTGGGAAATCCCAAATGAGTGTGTCCTCAGTACTTTGGGCTGTTTTGCTGAAAAAGCTGGAGTCACATGGGGCAGTTAGTTCATAGGGCAGATGGATCAATTAGAGCTGAAATAAACTGAAAGAAGAGTAGAGCTAAAAAGAGATCGATTGAGTGATAACTGCAGAACCAGCAGGGGAGTGGAGGGACTGTGCCAATTTATGGACAGTTGGAAACGCTGAAAGAAAAGCTCTGCTCCTCTGGGCATGGGTGACTGGTGCCTCCTGAGTCAGGGGGGGCACTTGCGACCCGGGGGGGCGGGTCTGCCCCATGGCTGACTGTGCTGACCGGGTGGGGGGGTCCCCCCACAGTCAATCATGCCGATCTGGAAGTGCCAGTGGCGTGCCCAGAAGTGCCAGCAGCACTTCTCTTAGCGCCCCCACTCCCCAGCCGGAGCTCTCAGGGGGGCACCAGTACTCCCGCCTGCCCATCGCCTGAATGGGGAACGCTGGCTGTCAGGGGGTACACCAGCATGCACCCCCTACACATTACCAGTGCCTCTGGGTGAGATGCCACCTGCAGCAAAGGCAAAAGATGAAAGAACAAAAGCAGATATTGGCAGCATGAAGTCTTGGCCTCATTCATTGAAGTGTGAGAATTTTGCCATTGACCTCAAGGAGCCAGGCTTTCACCCATACTATCTAGCAACTGACTTCAAGAACCAACCAAGTGCAGCACCAGATTCTGCCACCCTTATGCATAAGTAGTTATCTTTAAACCAGTGCAATGACTTGAGAGGCTGGGCACCACTCAGTTTGGGTAAGGACTTTAGGATGTGGCCCTAAATGATCGGTCCCAGGCCACACAGGGGTCAGCTACAATTTCCATTACGTCATCCAGCTCCAAGTTCTTTGTGCTAACGATCAGAGACATCATCTCTCTCCCATTGTGGGGCTGGACAGGCTACAAGGATGTGGAAGATACCTTTAAACTCACGCACACAATTTCACACCTCTCTTAGTCTACTGTGCCCATCTATCTTAGTCTATTTTACCCATCTAGTAATCAGCATTACTGTACAGTAGCATCTCTGCACAGTTTCCTGGTGATACTGACTGTACAGTAGTTCATTACTACTGAGCAGTAGCGTTGGATCATGGTTCGTGCCCTACTACTGTGCAGTACTAACAAGCTACTGCATACTAGTAATGAGCTGCTGTGCAGTAAGCATCTCATGTAGATGCAGTTGCTGTGAATTAAACTACTGAGTCCAAATACTATGTATGAAAATGGACTGTTACATCTAAACAAGCTAGGGGATCAAAAGCATTTGTTCCAAGTTATGTGCATACTTGAGTGCTTTGGCTTGCTTCCAATGCTGCACAAAGTTAAGCATGTAATTAATTCCAGTGACTTCAGTGGGACTCCTGTGCTTCAAAAGTACTTACTTACCTTTGTAAGTTCGTGCTCAAGTACCATTTTGTATTTAAGCCCTAGAGAGGTTATGATGAACAATTTTCTCTCCACCCTGTGTATTGAAATACCTCATTCTTTTCACCTGTGTTTTTTGGCTTTATGTTTAGGGCTAAATTCTGTTTCACTTTACATGCCTAAAAGGCAGTTACACAGCCACATAAATTAAGGTTTTGGCATTCATACATAGTTTGCTATTGAGCTCTGAGCTCACAAATGTGCATGGATCCACCAAGCATGCAGTAGCACTTTGCTCTGTCCAGGCAGGTACCTGGCAAAATAGGATCATTCTAGTAATTGTAATAAGCACATAAAGGCAGGTACGTCCTAAAATTTTACCTGGGCAAAACCCTATAACTAACAGGTGTTAGACGCAGGTGGAACAAGGATCTCCCACATGTTATTAGTTAGGGCAGTTGCTCAGTGTGCAGGGGAATGGGATTCTGGGGCCAAGGGAGAGAAGGGGGTTAAACTTGCCAAGTGCTTTAACTACCAGGCCACAGGTAAAGCATTTTCCAGCAGCTTCTCCAGCCTTCCTCTTGGGGCTGATTCACTACAGCTTGCATTTAATAAGCAGCTGTTGATCCTCCGGGTCATAGTGTACATGTAAGAGGTCTCATCCAATGTCTAATGAATCTATTTGTGACTGACAAGCCCAATTTGAAAGTGACGCAGCTTGTTACAAGTTTCATAAATCTGTGTGTTGTCTGAGTTGGAGTCCCAATTTACAGCATGCTGCTTGCTTCTTTCTTGCTTTGCTTCCATCCTCCTCTGGAACAAAGCCACTTCACATTGAACTGCACCCAGTGCTAGAAGGTCCTTCCAGATTGGACGGGATTCTGTATGCTCCCGCCAGTTTTCTATATTGATGTTTAACAACTTCATATCATTTTTACATGCATCATGGAAATGTTATAGAGGGTGACCCCACTTTCTAGAGCAGGGGTAGACAAAATATGGCCCACAGGCCTTCTATCCGGCCCATGGGGCCCTTAAAAAATTTAGAAAATTAATATCTATCTAACCCTGGCTGCCTGTCAAAGACAACGAGAGCCAGGGGCAGTAGGATCCAGGGGGAGCTGGCAGCAAAACTAAATAGATTCAGCAGCAAGTCCAGCCTGACCTCCCTGCTCAGCTCTCCCCACCCCAAGCCCCAGCCAGAAGCCTCTGTGTAGCTGGGGCTGTTCCTGCCTCCTTGCACCAAAGGAAATACAGATAAGGAGGGGGGCAGGGAGGCAGGGGAGGACCGATTGCCCTAGTTCTCAGGGCTGGCTGGGCCAGCTCCTGCAGTCCTGGCACTGCAGCTGGGAACCACATGATGCCAGAGGCTGGCGAGTGGGCCGGCAGGTGGGTTGGGGGGCGAGTGGGGAAATGGCTGCAGCAGGCAGAGGGAAGGGGCAGTGAATGAGCACACAATGCGCAGTGACAGCCGGGCGGGAGTGTGCTGGTGCACCGGGGCCAGCACAGTGAAGCCTAGAGCAGGTTGCCAAGAGCACTGGGTCCAGGCTACCAGGGGCTCTATGGAGCCAGGCTGGCTCCCTCCTCTCCCTGCTTGAGCAGTGCAGCCTGGCTCCATAGGGCCCCTGGCAGCCCAGGCCCTGCACTCCCGCTGTCCTGATCTGCACCCTGCTGCTGCTGGCCCCAGTGCACTGGCACGGGCCCAGCAGTCCTGCCCAGCTGTTGCTGTGCTCTGCATGCTTTTCTTCCCAACTACCACAGCCATTTCCCCACTCCTCCCCCACGCACTGTGCTCTGGCACCACATGTTTCTCAGCTGCAGCGCCGGGACCACAGGAGCAGCTGGCACGTGGTACGGGAGCGGGCGGGGTGGAGGATGCTTCAGGAGAAGGGCAACAGTGGCAGATGGGGAGCAAGTGGCAGTGAGTGGGAGCACAGAGCCCGCAGCAGTGCCCCAGGGCCAGAAGTGGCAGGGGCACAGAGCCCAGGCTTGTAGGAGTGCTGGCAGGGGCAGGCTGTGAGCAAAACCTCCCCCCCCCACCTAAGCCCCCCCCCAAAGCCACACCCCCCCCCAGCCATCCTCCCCCCACAAACTCACAGCCCCCAACAAAACCCATACCCACCCACACCCCACACACTCACACCCCCCACAAATCCCACGCACACACACCCACCCCCCCACACCCCACATACCTACAAGCCAATGCCCAACCTTCCACCCACACCCTTCCACAATATATGAGAGCAAGACTTCATTTTAAGATGTTATACTATCACCTCTGAGTACGCTACACAAACACATGTGAATCAGGACCAAAATGTTTTTTGAAATGAAATTAATGAATGTTGCAGTACGTTTGATTTTTTTAGAATATAAATTGATATTTTTCTGCTTCAGAGATGGAAAAACCCCTTGCTGAAAGGAGTACTTCTGGGGGTAAGGGGGGGGACTCCTGGTGGCAAAGGTCAGGGGGGAGGGGGTGGGGCATCTGTCAAGGGGTGGGGCTACTCATGTAACCCTTGATGGCTTGCCAAAGCTCAGTAAGCAGCCTTCCGCCTAAAATAATTGCCCACCCCTGTTTTAGAGCCATCTCAAATCTCTCAATACAAAATATTCTTGGGGATATGGTCTTGTCCTATTTGCCTGAGGTGGCCAATCTATCACAACCTCTGCTTCTTGATAGTGGTTTCTAAGTGTGTCCATCCTGCACACTCCAGTACCTCTGTGTTTAATATTCTGTCTTCCAACTTTATTTTCAGGATCTTACATAGACATCTCGTGTGGAAGTTGTTCAGTTCATGTTTCTGAACCATAAAGCAGGAATGATAGCACAGAAGTCTTGTAGATTTGCATCTTCACCTTAGTTGATAGTTTGCTGTTATTCCATGCATGTTTTTGTTATAGCCTAGAATTCTTAGCTGCTTTTCTGATTCTGTTAGTTCCGTCTGAAGGTTAAGATGGCTGCTAATCATAGAAGCCATGCAGCAAAAGCTGAGAATCCAAGTAGCATAAACTGTCCACAACACCAAGATATTTATCCTTCAGCGTGATGTTAGGTATTGGTTCTTCCACCCCTTCGTAAATAATCAGTCTTCTTTAGACTAATTGCCATCCCACAGCTCTTGCATGACTCAGAAAATCTGCCAAAGAGATTTTTCAGGGAAGATTCACTTTTGGTAACCAAGGCCACATCATCCACAAACAGGAAATCTCTTGGCACCAGTTCTTTCACTTTGTTTTTTTCTCCAAACCTTGCAGCGTTGAACAAGTCTCCATCTAGTCTAGTTCGAAGATAAATGCCCTAACTGTATCAAGTGCTGGGCCCCAGGGTTGGCCATGATGCCCCCCTGGTGGCCACGCAGCTCCTGCTGCACCCTGGCTCCCTAGATACCCTCCCTTCTTCCCTCCTGCTGTGTTTTGATGTAAATATTTACTTGGAAAACAGATTGCTGCTTAGAGGTCTCAGAGAGCCCTCACACACTAACAGGCTGCACCTTAGCATGCTAATCACCTTAAGGGCTAACTCTGTGGCCCCGATCTCCCCTGTAGCCTTGCCCATGCCTCACAGATGTTGCTCTTCAATCAATCTCCCTTGTTGGGGCCTCAGCCTTCTCAGCCTCTGCCACATTTCTGTCACTTGGCTGTCTGGCCAAGGTCCTCTGTGCTGGACCTGGCTTGTGGGCTTCAGCTCTTTTCTCACCCTGCTCTGTGCTAGGCCCTCTGGCCCTCCTGCTCTGGGCTCTCTGGCCCTGTCTCCACTCTACTCTACTCTGGCCTCTCTAGCCCTGGTTTCAGCCGTCTCACAGCTATGAGCCATTGGCCTTCATTTCTGCCCTCTTGGGTTTGTGCTCCTGCCCTCTTGATCTCAGGCTGCTTGAGTCATGTGCACTGACCCTGGCAGGGTTCCAGACTGTTACCTCTCAGCTCCGTGTTCTTGGGGAACCCTGGCACAGGACACAGCCTGTCTGACTCACAAAGAATCCCCCCCCCCACCTAAACAAAACTGATTAAGATACAGTGGGAGATGCACATAAAATCCTCCAGATAAGGGTGACAAGAGTGAAACAACTGCCCTAGGTCTCATTTGCATCCAAGATGGAACCAGATGACAACTCATTTATGTAGGAGATGGAGAACAGAAAGCCCAAAGCAGAGACTGCAGTGAATTCTGGAATCAGAGAAGCAGGGGAGCACTGCATGATGGGGAATCTGTGCTCCAAATGCTAATCAACCCACATTTACACACACCCAATTCAGCATTTATCAGAGCAGTTCTAATCTGGATTTACAAAGGACTCCCCCCCACACACACACCTCTAAGCAGAAGTAAAGTTTAATAGGCATCTCGGGCCATACATTCCCCGGTCCCACTGGGGGAGGCCTATTTAAACTTGATTTACTAAAACTCGGTTGCCGGGTTAGGAAATAGGCATCTCGGGCCATACATTCCCCGGTCCCACTGTGGGAGGCCTATTTAAACTTGATTGACTAAAACTCGGTTGCCGGGTTAGGAAATGCTGAGGCAAAAAGACTGAGTCAGAGGGGGTATGGGCAACATTTGAACAATGGTAAAGGGTTCATCACAGCGTCCAGCCCATTGGAGCCTTGACCACAAGTGTTGTCATACGTTTCCTGGGACAACTGGTGGAAGTCCTCCCCACCAAAAGTTATGAACACTCCAATAATTGCCTTAAGTCTGTTAAAAGACTATAGTAAGATCTGGAAAAGTCATGCTAAGCTGAGGCTTGTTCACAACAAGTACAAATCCAAAACCCAGATGCTGCAAGCTATCTATTGTTTCTGAAGAAACCATGAGATATCCCATCAGTATATCTGCTATTCATAGGAATTTCAAGCTGGCTTCTAAGTGTCTGGTTACTCTTTAACCATATGTTTTCCTGATTAGCAATCAGTTTCTTGAGATGTTCCAAACCAGATAGCCCCTTGTCAATAGAAAAGACAATGATATACACTATTGAGAATGCTTTGAAGAAGCTGAACTGAGGGTATAAAAATCTGTAAAAAAAAGCAGCAATGTGTGTGTGCTTCAGGAAGAGAAGTCTCTCTAACACCATCTGCTGTTGTTCTCGAGAAGCTGGAAGAAACAGATTTTCTCCATTCAAGGATTGTGCTAAGAACTTTACCTGTCAGCATTGCAACCTGAGTGCCTTGGACTGGTGAGATCCCAGCTCTCGCTCTTTCTTTTCTCTCTAGGCATAGATTTCTGAACCTGAACTGTATTAGTTAAGCTTGAGTTAAGTTTCCCCAAATACTTAGTGACACCAGGGTAATACTGTAATTGTTTGTGTTTGTTTTTCCTTTACACGTCTATTACTACTAGTGCCATTATATATTTCATATACTTAGCAATAAATAACTTTTATAGTCAAACTGGTAGTAACTGGGTATTTTTCCTTTTCTACTTCTCCTTCCCCACTTGCTCTGCAGCAATGCTTCTTTTACCTAAGCTAAAGATCCCAGTGAAGCCCAAAAATACTGTGGGGTCTGCTCACCAAGAGGCTAACGATTGGGATGTACTGAGGTTGAAACACTTCGGGAGATCAGCTTGTACAGTCTGATTAACCAAGGTTGGCTACTGAGGTTGAAACACTTCGGGAGATCAGCTTGTACAGTCTGATTAACCAAGTTTGGCTCAGACATGCCCTAATGAACTGAATGCTGGCCCATGAAGGTGTCAGCTGGACACCCAGCCGGATTCAGAGGTATTCTGTTTAACTGTGTGCTTGTGTCTGACTGCAGTGTATTGTTACTCTGATAAACTGATTCTTGGCGTATAAGGGTGTCAGCCTGTCCATGCTGATCAACCTGGCTGGGTCAGGTGTGTCACGTTAATCTGTGTGTGTTTGTGTGTATGACTGATTTGGTGACTGGACGAACCCAGCCCCATTGAAACCGAGTCCTGCAAGATAGCTCCACTGGGGGTGAGGACTTGCAGAAGGGAGATATACAGCTCTGTATAGAAACACAAGTAACTCAAGCAGCACTTTGACAGAATTACCAAAACCCTAGAAACGTGTCCCTAATAAATGAGCACACCCCAAAGTGATGGGCAAATCTGGTAACAAGACCTCCACATGCCTCTCAGGCACTAAATTGCAGTGCACCCCTCAAGTGCCTCACCTTGGCTTCTCATCATCCCTTTGCTAGCTGCAACTGATTCACCAGTTTAAACTTACATGGAAACATAAGCACAGCAGCTATAACCAAACTCTAAGCCCACTGGCTGTAACACAACTTGAGGCCTACTGGCTCTATAAAAAATCCTCCTCATTCTGGGCCCCAGCTCCCTGCAAGCTCTCAGCCCCTTGCTTGCAGCTCCCAGGTATAACAGGATCCCAACCAGTAGTTCAGCTACAGCTACAGCCCCCTCCCTGCAGAGCTCTTTCCCCTGCAGCCTGCAGGGCCCAACTGACTGCCCTGACATCAGGCTCTGGAATGATATGTTTCCTAAGACCAGCCCCCTTCTGGTCAGGTGACTTTCCCAGATTGGTTGCAGGTTCATAGATTCATAGATGTTAGGGTCGGAAGGGACCTCAATAGATCATCGAGTCCGACCCCCTGCATAAGCAGGAAAGA
>NW_005842134.1:1962947-1963744 GCF_000455745.1 Alligator sinensis | reverse complement strand
GGGGCGCCTTGGTGAATAAATCCTCACCAACTCCCTTCTGTGCCCCTGTGATGAACTTATAGGCAGCCACAAGGTCGCCTCTCAACCTTCTCTTGCGGAGGCTGAATAGATCCAGTTTCTCTAGTCTCTCCTCATAAGGCTTGGTCTGTAGGCCCTTAACCATACGAGTGGCCCTTCTCTGGACCCTCTCCAGGTTATCCGCATCCCTCTTGAAGTGCGGCGCCCAGAATTGCACGCAATACTCCAACTGCGGTCTTGAAGTGCGGCGCCCAGAATTGCACGCAATACTCCAACTGCGGTCTGACCAGCGCCTGATAGAGGGGAAGTATCACCTCCTTGGACCTATTCGTCATGCATCTGCTGATGCACGATAAAGTGCCATTAGCTTTTTTGATGGCTTCGTCACACTGCCGACTCATGTTCATCTTGGAGTCCACTAGGACTCCAAGATCCCTTTCCACTTCCATGCCACCCAGCAGGTCATTCCCTAGGCTGTAGGTGTGCTGGACATTTTTCCTCCCTAGGTGCAGCACTTTGCATTTCTCCTTGTTGAACTGCATTCTGTTGTTTTCTGCCCACTTGTCCAACCTGTCCAGATCTGCTTGCAGCTGTTCCCTGCCCTCCGGCATGTCCACATCTCCCCATAGCTTTGTGTCATCTGCAAACTTGGACAGAGTACATTTCACTCCCTCATCCAAGTCACTGATGAAGACATTAAAGAGTATCGGTCCAAGGACCGAACCCTGTGGCACCCCACTTCCCACACCCTTCCAGGTCGAAACCGACCCATCCACCAC
>NW_005842134.1:1960961-1961441 GCF_000455745.1 Alligator sinensis | reverse complement strand
CCCCTTGTTGTGGGTGTCTATAGCAGACCCCTACCACCAAATCCCTTTCTCCTTGCCCCCCATGTAGCCTAACCCAGGTGTGCCCTTTACCTTGATGGTGTCACGACCCAGTGTTTTTTATACCTCGGCACTATGGAATTTCCTGGCCACATGAGAGCTCCTTTGCACGGCAGAGTGTTCTGCTGCAATTGAGAGCCCGCGTGTAGGAGAGAGTTCCCGCCAATTTGCAGTTTCCTTTGCAGGATGCATTTCTTCTTTGCAGCAGAGAAATGCACGGTGCAAAGAGTTCCCGCTATTCGAATGTAAATTTGTGCCCCGCTATTGGCCAGTGCTAAATTATTCACACGTGGCGGCTAGTAATTGGCTCGCTGGTCGTTTAAAATTCCACGTGACTTCTGCCCAAGTCGAAGAGCTTTGAGCACGCTGCAGAGTGCCTCTGAAGTTATCTGACTTGCGGCTGCCGAGCGGAAGAATGAACAC
>NW_005842134.1:1951179-1954892 GCF_000455745.1 Alligator sinensis | reverse complement strand
CGGACGGATTAACTGGCTTGGGCCCCGCCAGCTGGAACAACTCGCGTGGTTGTTCAGACGACCAGACCACCTGCGTCGTGATTGCAAGCGGCATGAGTAAAGTTTTTTGCAACCAATAAGTTGTGTCTGCCTCTCCATTCACCAGCCCGCCCTAACGTACGACCAATTTCTAACGCAACTCGAGTCGGCTCTGGCCGTCCGAGACAGATGGCACACTTACTGCCTAGGCAGCAGTTTCTCTTTGCTGCCTTCCGGCTTACAGCTGGCCCCTATTTAGCTGCCTGACCTCTAGCTGCTTTCTCCCTTTAAAGTAATAGGAGCTCTAAACTCCTTGTTAAACTAACCGCAAATCTTTTGGGCTAAAATACAGGAAGTGCCCTGTGTAGTGATAAAAGTTATAATTTTGAGACACTCCCTAATTTAGAAGAGGAGGGAATTGGGAGATGGTCCCTCATTTAGGCAGCAATCAGTCAGAGATAAAGAGTCTGCAGAGGCTTGCTTACTGTTCCACACTAAAAGTTGTTTAGTTCTTCACATTCACTCCTGACTGAACCCAGTGGTTACAACAGCCTCTTCCTTCATGTAGCATACCAAAGGAGGGGAGGACAACTGGGACACCAGCCCGGGATACCAACTCTTTGGGCATGGATGGCAGTGGTAGCGCAGCCAGGGTGTTTAAGCACCCAGTTACCTCTACTTCTGGCAGTTACATATACAAAGTGATTCTAGTTCACCTCAGGGTAAAACAAAGTCCCAAACTATACATAAATCTACAAAACTGCAGCTATATGACTGCTTCTGTGCCATTTAGGTACACAAAAGGGAAAAGGAGTCACTTTGGGTGACATTCTCTTAAAACAGAATGTTGCTTAAGATTGTTTGGTTGTCAGTGTCCTAAGATATCTTATGAGAAATACATTTTTCCCCCTCTTTCTTTATATCCCCTAGTTTGGTCTCATACAGTATGTTGCCACGAGCACGCACGTGTGGTTTGCAGCACCTCAAAGCAGTATGAAGTGCTGCAAACCACACGTGCACCCATTCTCCGCCCTGCTAATTGGCAGTGTGGCCATTTTTTTTTTTACAGTGGGAAATCCCAGTGTCAAAAAAAAACAAACCTCCACTGAAAAAAGTGGCGTGGTGCATGTGACAGCAGTGTGCACTACCAGGAAAGGAGCCTGACCAGCCAGAGCCATACTCTGGTTCCCAGCCAGGCTCTGAGCAGCCACATTGCTGCTGCTGCTGCCGCCGCACTGAGAGGCAACTACACCTAGGTGGTGTAGGGCCTCCTCTATACCACCCGGGTCACTTTGCTATGCGATGGAGCGCACATGCAGGGGTGTTCCTGGGGACAAATAGCAGCAGCACAAATATTTGTGCTGCTGCTATTTGTTCCATAGGAAACACATACCCCTGCACATGAACGCTCATGGGGACATGCCAATAGAGGCATTTCCAAGTTAATGATACTTTCCTTATGTCTTTTAGGCTATGCCCAGTTTGAGCTAAGCATCATGAGGGGAAGGATGGGAGTTCAGTTCCTTAAAAGGCTCTGTATTACTGGAAATACATGCTAAATGGTCTGAAATAAAGGTCAGATTTCTTTGTAAGAGTCTGTTTCTAATACCAGGGATTATTTTCACAGACAGCTCCTCTGTTTCTGTTCAGTTTTCATTTGCTTTTTCACCTGCGTTTGGCTTTCCAGAACTCCCCATCTTAGACTATGCACCAAAAACATGTATGCAAGAACCTTGTCAATAATTTTGTCAGGCTTCATCACATGAGCCACCAATGCAATGTCACAGCTGGTAAAGCAATCCAAACTCTGGCTTACATCCATAGATGCTTCTCAAGTAAATCTCAGGATATCATCCTCCCACTGTACTTGGCCGTGGTGAGGCCGCAGCTGGAGTACTGCATCCAATTCTGGGCTCCACAATTCAGACAGGATGTGAAGAAGCTGGAGAGAGTCCAGAGGAGAGCCACACGCACGATCAGAGGGCAGGAAAATAGGCCTTACGAAGAGAGGCTGAGAGCCATGGGACCCTTCAGCCTGGAAAAGCGCAGGGTGACCCGGTGGCTGCCTATAAGTACATCAGGGGTGTGCATCAGGATCTGGGGGAATGTCTGTTCACCAGAGTGCCCCAAGGGATGACAAGGACCAACAGTCACAAACTCCTCCAAGACCATTTTAGGCCGGACATAAGGAAAAACTTTACTGTCCGAACCCCCAAGGCATGCAAGCACCTACTCTGGACTCCTTTAAGAAGCGTTTGGCCACTTATCTTGCTGGGATCCTTTGACCCTTGCTGACTTCCTGCCCCTTGGGCAGGGGGCTGGACTCAATGATCTCCTGAGGTCCCTTCTAGCCCTAATGTTTATGAAATCAGACTTTCGCTCAGTATTGGTGGATGGTCATTAAAAGAATGTGAAGGTTGGGAAGTGGAGATTGTATTAATTATTACCCTGGGTACTCGTTGTGAAAAAAGGGTTCTCTAGCTTTTTGAATCATTATAAAGCTCTTACTCAGATCCACATGTTTGCAAGATATTACTGTAATAGAATGGACAACTTGATTAACATATTCTTTGTACTCTGGATTTAAATATTGTTCTTCATCTGCAGCTGCTGCAAGACTGATTTTATTTTTGGAAATGCCTTGTTCCATGGAGTCCTTGTTTCTCAGTAGTTTTTTTTTCACATCAGCTGTTTTAAAACAGCTTCTGTATTCTGAATTTGTGCTATGAGTTGAGTTTAAGACTTTAGACAAGGAAAGAGCACAGACCATCTGCAGACGCTTCCTCAGCCTGATGAAGGGTGTTTGTGCCCGAAACCTTGCTAAGAAGAATTTTTCCAACTATTTGAGTTGGTCTAATAAAAGATATCAGATTTCCCCAAAGAAGGTTGTCAGACTTTAGACAGGAATGTATTTAATATTTCTCCCACAGGTAACACAGGACTATGCTAAGAGTAGTCTGTGACCTTCATTTTAATCTGTAAACCTGTAGAGAATGTTATACTATGCCAAACTGGATGGTGGCTCTTCCTTTGAAACGCACTGAAATTAAAGAAGCTATACTGTTAGTTAAAACATCTCCTGTGTCTGTTTAATCTCTGTAAGCAGAAATGTCAGAATCAGAATATTTCATAATGCTTATGTGAACAAAATTAATCACATCTTCAATAGCTTTACCATCCTCAGGATAGGAAATGTCTGTTTCAGTGATATTTTCACTAATCTTTATTTCCTTTTTTGAAATGAATACTTGCAGTGAATTTGCATTTTTTTCAGCCTTATCTTTAACTAAAGTAGTATGTTTGGCATCCATTTCCACAATGGGGAATATGAGGCAAAATAGATAAAACATTTAGCTGTGACCTTTATCTGTTGGTGAGAAAAGATAATTTACTAATATGTGATGCTAAAAGGTTCAGGTTGTCAAAGAGGTTGGTACTATCCCTTGGTATATGTTCAACAACACTGTCAGGTTCTGTATGTAGGTGAAGCTATTCTCCTGAAAAATAGCTCTACAGTTGATTTCCCAAAATGTGTCTTAATACAAAGTCAGATATTGTTTCTGAAAGAATCAGCCACCTACTTTTTACACGCTTGCATTGCATCAGATGTGTCTAACTTGCTATAGAGATATTCAGAGACTTCTGCCATATCTTAACTGACTAGCTTCAAGGGAATAAAGTCAAATTTTGCAAAT
>NW_005842134.1:1948057-1951169 GCF_000455745.1 Alligator sinensis | reverse complement strand
GAATGATGGAAGCTGCAGGGAGGATCTTAGATAAAAGACTGCTGATTATATCTTCCAAAAATCCACAGGATTCCTTAGAGTAGAGGGTGTGGCATAGGGTGCTGTTTTTGTTCATGTCTTGTAAAATCGTTTACGCAATTCCCCGAGGTTCTACAGTTCTATATATCAACGAAGAGGATGCTTTTGCTAAAGGTCTTTCCTGTTGGCAATCAGTAATTTCTCTCCTTATCAAAACACTTAAGTTCTCTGCTGAAGTGCTGTTGTCACTTTTTATGTCTGAATAAACTAAGGCTTTAGAAGCACTTTCTTGCAAAAGGTAAGATAAACTGGAGTGAATAATTTTTGGCTGCCAATGCGTCTGTGTCAGGGAACAGAACCTCATCTCCAGAAGGCTGCAGGTCTGTGAACTGAGATGTCAAAAGCTTGATTAATAGTGAATCAGCTACTCTGTGCTCACATGCAAAGGATCACTTCCAGGGATTGCTCTGTCCTGACCATATAGATTTTTGTAAAGAAGGGACTAGTTTGCATGTTGGTTCACTCTACATTTCTTCCAAAAAGCAGTACCATAAATGCCAGCCAGCAACTGTGAGGGCTGAGGCTCAATAGCATATGTTGACATGGGCTCAATGTGAGCTCCTTGCACTGGCTTATATAATGCTTTCTCTTCAGAAGATTTCTTTATGCCTGATGAAGGGAAGGGCTTTCTTGCAAACTGCCTGCCAATGAGCGGGTAGAGGCACTCTAGAATCAACTGTCCTTGATTTGGTTAGTATATCCAGTACTGGTCTAGAAAGTCTGAGCCCATGAGCTGCTGTGCAGTAGCTCAACATTGTGATGCCCCCTGATGTGGAATGAACATTCTGCTCAGGGAGTTTACAGATCATTGGAAAGAAATCAGATGGCATCTTCTCTTCTATTTCTTCCTCTGATTCCATCATCATTCCAAAGACTTTGATAGGCAGAAAATTTTTCCCTTGGTTCAACTCAACTATTTCAGAAGGTGTTTTCCTTTCTTCTGACCCTGCAAAGCCCTGACCAAGAATGTTATTATTTCCAAAGCCTGTTCCATTTCAGAATTCTTGAGCTCCACCTGTGGGCTATTTACAGTCAGATTTTGTCCATACTGCTCTACATGGTCCCAGTTATCTTACTTGCTACTATGTTTTCTTCAAAGACATGAGGAAATGGAAGTGTTTCCCTCTAGCTAGTTCCTTCCTCAAGTTTCCACTTTATTTCCAGAATTTTGCTAACAGCAATTCCAGTTCTGAATGAAACCCACTTGGACAATTGGACTCTATACACTGTCCCATATAATTGTCTACTGATCCCAGACACATTAGAAAAAAGCATTATTTTTTTTGTAGTTCTTGGTATTTTACTTTCAAACGGTTTAGACGATTCTTGTATGTCATTTGCTGCCTGTGTTGAGAGGGCTTCTGTTGTACACAAGCCATTTTTTGACAGGGAGTTTCAGTGTTTTGGAAAATTTACATTTTAAAGACTTTTTAAAGTGAAAGGCTACAAATAACTCCAGTGTGAATATAACATATTCAACTGTCTCCTCAGTCATTTGATCAATAGCTGTCAAAAAAATTGTAGGTCAGACCCAGAGAACTCAGATCACTTGGATAGATTTTTTTGTGATACAGAAACTCTGATAGATTCTCTGGCAGTGCTTCGTCTTTCCTTCCCTCTATTAGGTGCTTGGCCTGAAGCAAGTGATCTGCTGTATGGCAAATGTTTGTTAAGGTTGTCAAAAACAGTTGCTTCAATCTCTCTAGCAACATCCAAGTTCTTTCTGGGAGTCTTTGTGGAAAGTTCCAGGAGATGCATTGCTTTTAAAACTTGCAGCACCATGTTTCACTAAACTCAACAGGAGCCACCTTTAAAATATAGACAGAATAATCCAGAGCTTTGATTTGCATAAAAACTACCTTGATGATCCTGAGGGGAACCGATGGGCCAATCTGTCGCCCGGAGCCCTGGTCACGGCAGGTCTGCTGCATGCCTGGAGCGAGGATTCGCAATGTCACAGAGACCATCCCTAAAATCATCAAGCCCTCTGACTACTACCCACTGGTTGTGGTCCACATCGGTACAAATGATGCATCCAAGGGCAAGCTGGATAACATCATGGAGGACTATAAGGCCTTGGGACACCAACTGAAGAAGACGGGAGCTCAGGTGGTATTTTCCTCCATTCTCCCGGTAAGTGGACGGGGTAGGCGTCATGAGGCCTGCATTGACATGGTTAACCAGCGGCTTTGGAGCTGGTGCCACGAGGCAGACTTTAGGTTTTTTGACAATGACCCATGTTTTTGTAAGGAGGGCATGCTGGGGTGGGATGGGCTTCACCTCTCCCCTAATGGCAGATGTATCTTTTCCTCTAGGTTGGCTGATCTTGTATGGCGGGCTTTAAACTAGCTTCACCAGGGGAAGGGGCCACTTCGAGTGGAGAGGATGCTTCACCAGATCTCAGGGTGACAAGGGGAAGGGAAGCACAGGTAAGTATCAACGTCCGAGGAGCAGGGGGCCACAACTGTTCTGGGAGTGGGAGGAAGGCACGAGCACCTTCAGGAGGCCTCAGGTGCCTCTACCCTATTGCTCGTAGTATGGGGTGTAAGCAGGAGGAACTGTGCCTCCTGATTGCAAGTAAGAACCCAGACTTAGTAGGGCTCACAGAAACCTGGTGGGACCCTACCTATGACTGGGCGGTGGGCATTCGGGGGTACACCCTATATAGAAGAGATAGGACAGAGAGAAAAGGTGGGGGGGTGCTCTCTTTGTCAAAGAGCACCTCCCATCATCAAGGATTAACTTTGGGTTAGAGGAGGGTAGGGCAGAGATACTATGGGTCAAGCTACAAGGGGGGCATGGCAAAAGGGACCTTACGGTGGGTGTCTACTACAGACCACCCAGCCAGGGGGAAGAGCTAGCCCAAGACTTCTCCAGTCAGCCTATGGAGGCGGTTAGGTCAAGGGATGTTATGTTATTGTCATGGGTGACCTAAACTACCCAGACATTTGCTGGGAGGAGCAGACAGCCAGGTCTGACCGCTCACATAGGTTCCTGGCTATATTACAGGACCTTCACCTTATCCAGGAAGTGC
>NW_005842134.1:1937681-1946271 GCF_000455745.1 Alligator sinensis | reverse complement strand
ATGCTCAGGGGCAATCAGCATGGGTTCACCAAAGGCAGGTCCTGCCAGACCAACCTGATTGCCTTTTACGACCAAGTAACTAAATCCTTGGATGATGGTGTCATTGTGGACGTAGTCTTTCTAGACTTTAAGAAGGCCTTTGACACTGTCTCTCACCCCATCCTCATCAATAAATTAAGTGACCGTGGCACTGAGGCCCGCACAAGTGGATGGGTAAAAAATTGGCTGATGGGACGCACCCAGAGAGTAGTGGTGGACGGGTTGTACTCAACCTGGTGAGATGTAAGTAGTGGGGTACCCCAGGGCTCAGTCCTCGGGCCCGCACTGTTTAACATCTTCATCAGTGACTTGAACAAGGGGGTGGAAAACACACTGTTCAACTTTGCTGATGACACTAAGATGTGGGGCAAGGTCAGGCTAGATGATCTGATCAGGTTCCTCCTGACCCTAGCTACTATGAAACTACGAAACTACTATGATGACATTTTCTGCCCCCTGTTGCGTCTTCTAGCTGCCAAAGACATTTGTTTCTGTGGCTGTTTGCTGTTCAAACAATGTTTAAAAAACACCTGCTTTAAGGAGATCTTGCTTTAAGTTTGAGAAATATCTTCACCTATGAGACTTTTTTGACTTGGCATCTTTTGTCTTCGATTGTGTGTAGGAAGCTGAGACAGAGCTCCCTTGCACATGAGCTCCCTGCATAAACTAGAAGTATTGTCAGCATGGTGCAGAAGTGCCACTGCTGTTTTACCCTTTTGACGATTTTCTTTCCAAAACTATCTCTAGAGACACCAGCCTGCTCTTTGTTGGAGACATAAAAAATGATTTGTGAGACAGTAGTAGAGTTGGTCCTGTCACTCTCTTGACATCTGGTGACCTGCTGGGTTTTCTGCTTGCATGTGAGAAGACAACCTTTTTGGCACTGGTGGAAAGAAGACTTCCAAGCACATTGCAGCTAGTAGAGTGATCTGAAAAGAGTGCTGCCTTGTTGGCTCTTGTCCATATTTCAGCTCTTATTCTTTCCTTGTACTTTCTCACAGCTGGGTATAAAACGTTGGTTATTTCAGTGACAAACCATTATATTAATTCTAATCTGAATTTTATCGCTCACTTCTTCAGTCTTATCTTTCTACAGGAGAACCAAATGAGAAAGGACAATAAACGTGTTCATTTATAACTCCAATTTTCCCTTCTTCAGATGCTAACAGCTATCTATTGTGCCTGATTAAAATATTTAGGATGAACAATAGCAGTCACTTTTGAAAATAAGTTATATATATCCAGTTTGGAAAAGGGCCAGCCACTGAAGGACAAGCCAAGGGTAACCATTGCTTTCTTCTGAGTTTTGTTTCTAAAGGGCTGACATGCAGCCTAGCCCCCCCTCAACTTTTGAAGACCATAAGAAAAATCTGACTCTATGGAAGTTAATAGGTGTTTTGCCACTGACTTAACTGGAAATAGGATTTCATCAAGGAGACCTAGGAGTTGGATATACTTCTGGGCCTGCCCTGTGGAATGGACATTGGGGCCAGAGAATCTGCCATGCTAAATGGAAGATTACAGTAACTTGTGCCTACTCCTGTCTGGGCAGAACTGAGCTTTAGCTAGAACTGACAGAGGCTCATTCTGAGGCCAGTGTTATCACAAGGGCATTAAAACAGTCTCACTGCCCCAGATTTGGTCCTAGATTCTCACTCTCAGGTGAGTAAAAACAGAGGCCTATATCAGCCTCTCTCAACCCATGGGTCGTGACCCAAAAGTGGGTAGCAAGAATATATGAAAGGGTTGCGAACAAAGATGAATCAACAAACTTTAAAAATGGATGCATTTTTAAAGGAGAAAAACCTTGGGAAAACATGGCTTTTTCCCTTGCAGGCTGGCAGAGTTCCAGCCTGCAAGGGGCTGCTTGGGCCATCCCCTACCCCACATACCCACCCCGTCCCACACACTGGGGGGCTGCGGCCTGGAGGTGAGGGGGCAGTGGGTTGGGAGTGATGGGCACCAGGTCAGGACTGACTATCGATGTTTACAAATGAATCCTGGAACAAAAAAGGTTGAGAACTGCTGGCCTATATGGTCAGTTTCATACAAGGTCTACTGGAAGTCCTTTCAAATGTAGCAGGCTTGCCTTTTGGAGTTTGGGTTGAGTCCCAGGCTTGAAATCTTGCTGTTTTGATTGGTGGAGCTCATCTCCCAATCAGGAGGCAGCCAGAGGAGTTCAGTCATGCCCCTTTCCTGAGAGGAGGGGGAGAGGAGTCCTGCCCCGCCCCTCCCCATGGACCTGATTGAAGACTGCAACACTCAGGTCCTGAAGACTTCAGGGGCGGAGCCCTGGAGCGTATAAAAGAAGCTGCCTGCCCAGCATGAGGGCAGCACGTCCAGGAGAGAGAGAAGAGAGGGGCTTAGAAGAGCTGAGGAGAGCTCCTCAGCAGGCAGTAGCCCAGAAGTGCCCCTGAAGACTTCCATCAGTGGGGAACGACTGATGGCTCCAGCAGCTAGGCTCTCAGTGTGCAGCACGGCGCACAGTGTCCAGACCCTGGGAGCTGTGTGAGACAGCTCAGGTCTGCAACCTCTGGCATGTAGCCAGAGACACGGTGCACAGGAGTAGGACCTTTGGAGCGCTTGGGTGGCTGGGAAATGAGGCTGGGAGCTCGGTGCAGGAGGCACTGGAGCGGACCGAGCCTGGTGCTGCACAAGGCAGCCCAGGCCTCCAACCCATAGCAAAAGGTTGAGTCCAGAGAGCCAGATGGTGATTGGGCTGCTGAGCCACCTGACAGGGTCAAGCCAGAGGCCCCAGAAGCCCAGCATAGCAGAGCCCTGTTCCAGGGGACAGCAAGCCCCCACTGAAGCCCACTGCAGGCGAGAGAGCAGCCTGGTTACAGAGAACGAGAACCACCCTCCAGGCCTGGGAGCCATGAGTTGCAGGGAAAAGAGGATTCCCACAGGGGAGGGGAGTCCCTCCCCTGGTTAGTTAAGGGCTCCTAAAAGGAGAGGTCCCACTGAGAGGGCCTCCCTAAAGTTACCAGTTTCTTTGTAGGGCTTGGGAAAAGCCCAAGGGCATTGGGATATCCCCTCAGGATTGTTTATCTTTGAGGTTTATCTGTTTCAGATCAGATACTTACTGGTGACTTACCTGTATCTGGAGCACTGGTATAAGGTTTTATATCATTTACCCAGAGGGTATTGTTTATGTTACTGGTTTAGATATCTTATAAATATATATATATACACATTGTACATATGTTTATATCCATGTTCCTTTCCCTTGTGATAAGTTAATGTAAATAAATGTGTATATAGTTAAGTCCCCTGACTGTCCTGGCCTGGTTCTATAGGGATGGAGGGAAACTGAGCGGTCTGCAGTTCCCCCACAGCACACCTGCCAGCTAACAATCCCCTTCAATTGGAGAATGGGAATATATACCCAAGTTACCTGGGCTACACAAAAATACCCACAACCAGCAACAGGACAAGGCATCTAATCATTCTTGCACACTATGGGAGTTTTTTATGTTTTCAAGGATTACATAGGCATTTACTAATGAACCCCTTCAGGCCTTCAGGAGGTAAACAGCTGGTAAACAACTGGTATTTACAGATGGCAGGCAGATTGAAAGCTACTATCTAGTGAGCTGTGGCCATGGTGGATCTGCAGCTTAAAGCCATCTGCCAAGGAGTGGAAGAAGCATTTCTGTACAGGCAGCAGTGACAGCATCAATTGAATTCATGGCTTGTTAAAATCTACCCGATTCCTTTTAAACTCTTCATTCTACAGGTGTTAATGACCCCCTCTCCCTTTTTAATGGTCTTGATGTTCCACTAATCAAGCTAGCCTTTCTTCTGCAATTTTGCTGTCTGGTAGCTGTTCCTGGTAATGTAGATCCTATTTCATAGCCCTGCAGACTGTTTTTAAATCATTCCAAAAAAGTTATATTTGTTTTTGCTTCAATCTTAAACTGAATACTGTAGTCCTAGGTCCCTAGCTTATGGGCCAGCTTTAAGTTTCTTCTTCCCTGGAGAAAAATGTGTTCTGTTAAGTTGGATGATGCATTATAGCATCTGCACCCCCCTTTTCAAATTCTTAGATCTGATTGTAGTGGGCTGTAGTGCCTTCCAGGTAAGTTACTCAGTTGTTTCCCTTGGTCCTTTCCAAAAGACATGTTCATCTTCAGATCTCAAATCTGGCTCTGTGCTTATACATTTAAGGCACAAGCAGTAAGATAGACGGTGTCTAAATGAGTCCGGTCTTAAAATTCCCTCTGCTGCTACCACAGATCCTAGCAGTAGTGTGAAAATGGAAAGCTTGACTGATTCCATCTAAAATTATGCATTCCAAGAGTGTCAGTTACACAGCTTGAACCAGGTTTTAATAGCTCAGAACCTTTCACTAGTTAAACTTATCCCATTTGTAAGATCATTGAAGTCTGCAGAGTTACTACAGGGATATATATATGGCACCCACACAATTATGTTCCCAGCCTATTAATTTCTACTGAGTTTTTAGCAACCAGCAGGAAGGGTGTGAAGGAAGCAGAATGATATTAAAGCTTGTGTATAATTGTTTAATGACTTTATTGAGAAATGTACTAATTACTAAAAATCACATTTTTCCCTAAGGATAAGAAAAAAATAATGATTGTATATATAGATTAATAGTTGTCTTTATTCCGCTGTTAACAAGCCGTTTTTGCATTTGTTTAATTAGAATAATTAATTCGTATAATTTGAATTGTATTAACAGGTTTATCCAGGTCCTTAATGACCTTATTTAGAATTGTATCAAATACACTGAAATATTTATAGTCTAAAAATTCATTAAATAAATATATTTATTTGGGCAAGAATCGATTCTATTTATTAGACAGCTAAGTCCACTGAGAGGCCTAAGGACAATTCTGTTCCATCCTGTTCAAGTGTCTGAAAATCTATTAATGCATCTACTTCTATAGCACACATTCATCTGACCCTTAAGACTGAGTCCCAAAAACACAAGGAAGAGGAAGAGGAGGACCCACTCACCTTTTGTTTTGCAGTTTTTCAGAGGCTTCAGAATAATGGAAAAGGGTCACACTGAAATTGCTCTGCCTCTGTGCTGTGGATGTTTTAGCATGCACACATAGCTTGAGCCTGGACATTAGAACTATGCACCAGCTGGTACATATGCAGCAATGTATACGCATACATCAGAGTAAATCTAAGACAAAAAACAGGGATAGGAGGGAAAAAATACTCTCACTTTCAGCCCTAGTAACTGAATTGTGAAGATACTCCATGTTCTAAGCCCGCATTACCCAAAGGAGGTCTGAATATGCATCTGTTTGACTTTTTTTTTTACCACGCTCTAACCACTACACCACACGTTAGGCCAGGGACAGGCAATTATTTCAGACGGAGGGCCACTTACCGACTTTTGGCAAGTTGTCAAAGGCCGCATGGGTAGCCCCACCCCTTGACAGGTGCCCCACCCCCGGTTGCCATTTTGGGACTGGAAGTCCCGCCCCCTAACACCCAACCTTTGCTACCAGAAGCCCCTCACCTTACCCCCAGAAATACTCCTTTCAACAAGGGGTTTTGCCATCTCAGAACCAGAAAAATACCAAATTATATTCTAAAAAAAAAATTGAACATCTACAACATTCATTAATTTGATTTGAAAAACTATTTTTGTCCTGATTTACATGCGTTGTGTAGTGTACACAGAGGTGATCACACAATAGCTTAAAATGAAATCTTACTCTTGTATATCGTGGGGAGGTAGGGCGCATGGGGGCGGGTATAGGTTTGTTGGAGGCTGTGGGTGTGTGGTGTGGCAGGCCAGTAGGGGGCACTCCTGCCTTGAGCCACCCACCTCACTGTGCCCGACCACCTTCCAGGCTCCGAGTGCCTCCCTGGGGGTGCCTCATGTCTGGCCAACCTCCTTCCTAGGGCACACCCACTAGCCTGGGGGTTCCACTGCCACCACCCAGGGCTCTGGACTGATTCTGGCTCTGCACACCCTGGGAAACACAGGCCTAGTAGCCCTCAAGGGTACCCGATTCACTTCAAGAAGTTGGGATGCTTCCCTCAGTCAGAAGCACAAGTAGTGGTCTCCTTTAGTCAGCCAAACCAAGGGGACCCCAAGGCATAATCTAGACCCATTCCCAATAAGTCTCCCACACTAGGTACAAAGGAGAAATTTTTTGGTTACAGAGGGTAGGGTTAGAATAGGGTACAGAGTAGAGCAATAGCAAAGAAATCCCATAGAGCAAACTCCCCTGGCTGGGTAGCCTTTGATTACGCATCTGCATTACTGCAAGCTAAATATCTAGTTAGATCTCAGGTAGCTTACACACAAGTATCACCCAGAGGCAGTTGGCTATTCTCTCTGGAGGCAGGCAGTTCCTTGATCATGAGTTTTGAGAGAGAGAGCAAGTTTCAGATGGTCCAGTTCTTCTCTCTCTCTCTCTCTCTGAGTCTCCCTCATGGCTGCTGCCCCCCTCCTCCTGGGCAGTCCTTAACTTATATAGCCCTTGTGACCTCATTTACCTGGTCCAATGGAAGCCAGCACCTGTTGGCTGTGAGCTAACCAATTTGAAATTCATCACTAGTTGCTGGGCAGACTGGCAGTCTCTAGCTCACCAGGGAGGAAGCCCCTCACCCAGGTATGTGATACCAGTCATGTAGGCAGAGGGAACAGGTTTCCCCCCTCCCTCAGGAATGTATCCAGCTCAGGTTACCTAAAGAGATAGAGTAAAGGTGTGTCTCCTCTGCTGGGCCCATCCTAATCAAATTGTCACAGAGCAGAGTTTTTGGGGAGAAACAAAGGTGGCCTTCTGCCACATGTGGGTATATGGGGTGTGAGGGAGCTCCAAGAGGAGCTCCAGGCTCTGGCTACAGCTGCCAACAGCTGACCAGCCACTTCTCTGCCCAGGAGCAGCATGCACAGCCCAGGGGCAGCATGTGGCAGCTCTCTCTTTGCCCACTCTGCCTCCCTATTCCATGGCTGCTCCTGCCCCTGGCAGCAACAGCCAGTGCCCCAGACTCCTGCTGGCTGCCATACTGGCCCATACCCATCTTGCCTCACCTGCATGGGCAACTGGTACCTCCTGAATCAGGGCTGGCACTTGCCCCCCGCCCCCCCCAGTGGACAGTCAGCGACTGAGCGACTGTGGGGGAAGGGTCCCCCCAATGGACGATCCTGCCAACCCGCAACTGGCAGCAGCATGCCACTGGCACTTCCAGATGCACCACTGGCTCTTCCAGGTCAGCAGGATCGGCCATGGGGGGACCACTTCTCCTGGCATGCTCCCCAGTGATCTCATCTGCACCCCCTGCCCAGGAATGCTGGCTGTGAGGGGGTGCACTAGAACTCTCAGGGGGTGCATGTGCACCTCTATGCACCCCCTACACATCACCATTGCCCGCCCAGCTCCCCTTTTGCAGCAACTGCCTGCAAGGCTGCAGCATGCCATCCCAAGGCTGCTGCCACCACCACATAGCAGAGGCAGATTAAGATTTATTGGTGCCCTGGGTAAACAGAAAATTGGAGGCCTCCCACATCCCATTATAAACATGTATGCATCAAAAAGCATTAATAAATAGATCCATTAAATGTTTACACAGTGTATTAATAAATAAAGCACAACACGCAATGTCAAAATTAACTACTCAAATTTTGCCACACACAAAACAGTAAAACAACTGCCTTAGGAAAATTAGTCAGATGTGTGGGATTGCCCTAAATGTATAACAACATGGAAGGAATGATCTTTTAGTTTAGTGGTCATGTAGACTCTTGTTTGACTATTTTTTTAAATACGCATTTTACATTGTACCTACACTATGGTAAATTAATACAAGAAAAATACAGGCCATACCAATAGCCTCGAGTATGAGTCTAATAATACAATTAGTGATCCTTGCAATTAAAATAAAGCAGAAGGCCTACACAATACATCTCAGTTTTGTTCATTTTGTTCATCATTCCTGAAACATTAAACTATAAAGCTTTAAACATTAAAGTGCTAAGCTTCATATACTTTAAATCTCTCTTTTATATACCCATAATGTCTCATCTAGAGTGTTGGTGCCCAAGACTGGGTACAACAATATTTTAGCAGGATGCTGAAGAACTGGATAAGATGTGAAGCTGGGTGGTAAAGAGGATAAAGGGATTGGAATGCAAACTGTATGAAGAAAGGGTTGAGAAAACAAAGTATCTGAGCTTGGAGGAAAGGAGGTTGAGGGGAGCCATGATACCTGTTTTTCTAACTTCTGAAAGGCTATCATAAAGAGGAGGAAGGAAGGAAAATTGTTTTCCCTAGTGACAGAGGGCATGACACAAAGCAACAAGGTTAAACTACAGGTTGGGGGCAGCACACAGCCCTGACCCCCTGCTTGCCAGCAGGAAAGAAGCTGGTGCTGAGCACGGGGAAAAGCAGCCCCTCACCAGCCCCATGGCCGGTGCTCCCTGCTCCTGCAGCCCGCACAGGGCTGTCTGGAGCAGGCACAGGCAACCCCACACAGGCTGCGAGCAGCTGCAGCATGGGGCACCGGCCACGGGGCAAGGAAGAGGCTGCTTCCCCGCCCCCCGCGCACTCCTTCCCTGCCC
>NW_005842134.1:1913224-1937668 GCF_000455745.1 Alligator sinensis | reverse complement strand
CCCTACACTTACCTGTGGTTCTGGCATGGGGCAAGCATGTGCTCCCAGGCCAGAAGCCCTGGCAGGGGCTTCTAGCTGGGGGGGCAAGGCTGAGCAGCCCGCTGTTGTTGGCACCCACTAGGCTTCCCCTGAGTCCTACTGCCCTTGGTTCCTGTCAGGACCAAGAGCAAAGAAATATTAATTTTCTACATTTTTTAGGGTCCCCGCGGGCCATATTTTGCCCACCCCTGGAATAAGCAGTTTGCAGGCAGTTCACAGGCCAGTTCTGAAGTCCGTTCATGGGCCCTCCCCCACCCCTCCTTTTGTTTTTTTTGAGAGGCATGTCTTTCAGCTTGATGTGAGGAAGCAGGAAAGAAAAGAATCCCTTTGGGGCCAATGAGAAATAAACAGGCCAGTTCCAGGCAAGTTTGCTAGGGAAGGTCTGCTTTGGAAGAGGAGCAGTAAGAGAGAGGAGGCAGATTAAGAGACCCAGTGAAATGGCTGGAGCACATTGCAATACCAGAGCCACTGCCACCTCCTCTTTTTGTACCTGTGAAGTTTCTGTCCAGGCAGGACCACTCATCACCACCACTTACACCCAGGTCCAGGTTTGGCACTGTGGGGACTGCAGTTTGCAGGTTTCTGCCAGTGACAGCCATGTCAGGGTGTGCCTGCGGTGTGAATGGTGCCTCCTGGTGGTGTCTCTCAGGGAACAAGCAAGAGAACTACAGGAGGAGGTGGCTGAAGCATCCTCTGCCATGAGTCATTCATTGATTCTATGCTGGAGGAGACCCCTGGGACTACAGAGGAAGAAATGCCAGATGCAGTGCTAGAGAAGAGAGAGGACATGGACATTCAAAAGGGTGGAAGCTGGAAGCTTGTGACTTCTGGTAGCAAGCAGAGATCTTTACCTCAACCCGCTGTCATTCATCTGGAGAACAGATATGCAGGCATAGCAGCAGAGAGGGAGGAGCATGTTCCACTGGTGGAGGAAAGCAGGCCAGGCCTAACCAAGGTAGGAAGGATCTAGACACCCACCACCAAGAAGAAGCGATGCATGGTGATGGTTGGAGACTCTCTTCTGCAGGGGATGGAGACAGCCAACTGCTGACCTGACCTGTTGTCTCAGGAGTTCCGCTGCTTGCCCAGAACCCAGATCCATGATGTCACAGAGGGACTACCGGAGCTCATCTGGCCCTCTGACTATTAGCCCATGCAGCTCATCCATGTGGGCACCAGTTATACTGCCAAGGGAGATCCTGAGCATATCAAGAGTGACTACAGGGCTCTGGATACAAGGATGAGGGGGTCTGGGGCTCAGGTTGTGTTCTCCTCAATCCTTCTAGTCACAGGAAAGGGCCCAGGCAGTAAATTAAATCACAAAAAGGAAGCTTATAAGAAGTGGAAACTCGGACAAATAACTAAGGAAGAATATAAGAGCATCGCTCAGGCATGCAGAGATGAAGTCAGGAAGGTGAAAGCACAATTGGAGTTGCGGCTGGTCCTGCTTTGAGCAGGGGGGTTAGACTAGGTGACCTCCTGACGTCCCTTCCAACCCTAATTTTCTATGATCCTATGATTTTGAGAAGGCCAAATGTCCTCACTTACCTCCTGATGCTCCAGGGCCTGTGTTCTACCCTTGTTTGTGTTGGTCTGATGGGGTGACTGCCAGGAACTTGGGGAGTAAACTCTTGTGATCCAGACCCTAGGAAGGGGCTCACACTCCTGCTGTCCTTCTTGCATGCTGTGCTGCATAATTCAGTAACTCTATGCACAAAATATTTTCTAAGTGATTGTCCTAAGTGGCAGGTACTCATCAGGTCCTTGTACACACACTCATCATTTTAGTCGCTAAAAATGTTCCTGGGTTAATTTTTCTTTCTTAGTTTAAGATGCCTAAATAAGTAACGTGGACATGATTTACCATGTAAGGGCTTAGTAGGCTACGACTAGTAAAAAGTACTAGAGGGCATGTCAGAACAGTTTTACCCTCATGCCCTTTCAGTCCTGCCTTACTGCCAAGTGGCGCTTTAGGACAAGAAATGCCCAGCTGCAGCACTTCTGCCACTCTCTTTTCCTGGGTGCAAGTTGCACGGGATGCTTGGGAGGCTGAGGCACGAAATCTTTCTGTTCAAAGCTAACCCCAAGTGTACACAAGCATGGGGCACTTGGGCACTTTTTTTGGCACCAAACCTTTCCATGAAAAGCCCCACAGGGTTTCCCAAGTGTACACAACCATCTCCCAAGGCTGGGTGAAGGGGCGGGGGCACTCTTCGGGAGGCACGCTGTTTCCACGGAACACTGGGTGTGGGATACCTTTTGGGCTACCCCACAGTGTGCTCAAAGCATTGCCTCCCCTGGCTCCAGGGTCCCAAAGGGCATCACCCACTTCCCTAGCCCGGTGCCCCTCACTTTCCCAAGTTGCACAGGGCACTCGGGCACTTTTTTTTGGTCCCAAACCTTTCCATGAAAAGTCCCGTAAGTTTTGGTGCAAAATTTTTGTGCACTTACCAGGCCAGCACCAGACTGGGGGTTTTTTTCCACCAAAACGAGTGAGTGACCCACAAAAATTGCTGTTCAACAAGCAGCTAAGCAAGTGCCTCATGAGTGTAGAACATAACCAGCATGGGTGTTGCCTGGCCCTGCACAGTGTGGGGAGTTCCAAACAGCCCAGGATGAATTATTTTTGACTGAGCTGAGCTATCTGGGAGAGCACAGAGCTAACAGCACCCTGACAGGGTAGACACACAGCAGACCTGCTACCATCTGCTAAAGGTTATGTCATCCCACAACAGAGCTCTCAGAAGGAGGCTTGTCCTGCTGCAGTACCCAGGCTTGAAGGCACAGAACTCCTGAGGGATGGCAGCTTTCTGTTCCTGTCAGTGGGGAAGGTGATACTGGCCCTCTGTGCAGCATCAGAGTGGAACAGGTGGAGCCAATGGACTATGAAGTTCTGATTTCCCACAATGCCCTCTGAACAAAACCTGATTTGAGAAGGTTTAGGCCAAGGTGACCTGGTGGTGACCAAGAAAGTGTCACTCTTCTGAGTCACCTCCCCTAGTTACCTCTTGGCTCAGCACAAATATACACTGGCATTCACAGAGAGGAAGCCTGGCCCAGTAGGATGAAGCATATTCTCTTGGGGTCATACACGTTGTTGGGCCTCTCAGCCTGGGCCTGCCTACACTGCTATGATAAGTTACCAATTCAGGTGGGGCTAAGTCATCCTTCCTGCAGCTAGCCACTGGCTCCTGCACTGGCAGGAAGTCAGTCTTACATCAACACCAACTTAAGGCCTGCAGGCCACAAAGTGGTGAGCTGTCTGCTCAACAGGTCTTCTGCTGAGCTTTTATCCTGCCCCGATCCCAGTTCTTGCTCCCTGAGCCTGCACTCCTGGCTTCAGTCCCAGGGCTTACTCCTGACTATGACTGTCACTTTCTGCCCCCGTCTAATCTGTGGCTCCCTGGCTTAACTCATGGCCATGTAGACTCTGGCTTGACCCATTCCACACCTTTGCTGTGATCCTGTTTTAACTCTTGCTCCTAAACTCAGGTTCCTGATGCTGGACCTAAGCACCAGGCTGAGTGGCCATTGCCCAGTCACAACAACTTCTTCCTCCTTTCCCTCGTCAGCTACTTCAGCATGTAAACCAGAAACATGGCTGGTCATATGGCCAAGAGACCCTCCCACAGCCACCTGCTCATAAGCAATGCACGGGGGGGCACATGCCCCCGAGATTGGCCACTGCTGAAGCTGCCACTGGCTTCTGCGGGCGGTCGCCACCCCCGCTCCCACCCTGCTACGGATGCGGCCACTTGTGGCTGCAGGTGGTCCCCACTCGCCGCTGCCAACAGCACAGATGGCAACTAAGGCAGTTGTTCACCAAGCTCTTGAGTTATTCCTCTGGTGTAGCAGTAAGCTGGTATCAAGTCCCCTCTTAGCCTTCTCCTTTTTAGGATAAAGAGGCCCAAGTCCCTCAGCCTCTCTTCGTACAGTCTGACTTGCAAGTCTCTGATCAAATGGGTGGCTCTTCTCTGGACTCTCAAGTTTTTCCACATCCTTGTTGAAGTGCGGCACCCAGAACTGGACACAGTACTCCAGCTGCGGTCTCACCAGTGTGGAGTACAGTGGAAGAATAACTTCCTTAGTTTTACATGAGATGCATCGGTTCATGCATGCCAGAGTATTGTTTGCCCTGCTGGCTACAGCACTGCACTGATGACTCATGTTCATGTGATGGCTGATTATTACCCCAAGGTCCCTTTAGGTTGTGGTGCTAGTCAAATTGACACCACCTAGCCTGTAGATATGTTGGAGATTGTTTGCCTCTATATGGAGCACTTAACATTTCTCAGTGTTGAACTTCATCTGGTTCTGATTCAACCAACTCTTCAGCCTATCCACTTCTGCCTGAATCTGCAGCCTAACTTTAGGCATGACCACACACCCCCATAACTTGGTGTCATCCACACACTTGTCCAGTGAGCTCTTCACCCCTACATCCAAATCATTGATAAAGATGTTCAAAAGCACTGGACCAAGCACGGACCCCTGAGGGACACCACTGGCCACTTCTTGCCGGGACAACACAAATCCATTCATAAGAACTCTCTGGGTCCTACCTCGCAGCCAATTTCCTACCCACTTAACCGTTGATCAGCTAAGCCAATAATCTTCCAATTTTCCCCATGAGGATGTCATGGGATAGTAAATCAAAGGCCTTTTGAAAGTCTAGGTATGTAATGTCGACCTCCTCTCCCTTGTCCAGGTGGTGAGATACCTGGTCGTACAAGGAGATGAGATTGGTAAGACAAGACCTGCCCATGATGAAGCCATGCTGGTTATCATTCAGAATCCTACCCTCAGCAAGTGTATCGCACATAGACTCTTTGGTGAGTTTTTCTAGGATGTTCCCTGGGATAGAGGTTAGGCTGATTAGTCTGTAGTTGCCTGGGTCCTCCCTCTTCCCCTTCTTGAAGATGGGCACAATAATGGCCCTCTTCCAGTCCTCAGGGATCTCCCCTGAGCACCACGAATTTTGGAAAAGTTTTGCCAGGGGTCCCACAATGACCTCGGCCAGCTCCTTCAGTACTCTCGGGTGGAGTTCATCCGGTTCTGCTGACTAATAAATGTCTAGCTTTTCTAGTTGGTCATGCACCAGCTCAGCGTCAACAGTAGGAATGTAGTCATTCCCACCGTGCCCCCTGCAAATCTTATCTAGCATGTTTTTCCCCTTGGTTTGGTGAAATACCGAAGCAAAGTGGGCATTCAGGAGTTGTTTGTTTTTTTCCAGCTGTCCTGAGGTGTTAAGCAAGGGCCCCGCGCTTCCATTTGTTTTCTTTCTGCTCCCTACATACCTAAAGAAGGACTTCTTATTGTCCTTGATGCCTATTGCTAACTTAAATTCAGTCGCCGTCTTAGCTTTCCTAATCTTCTCCCTACATGTGCGGACCACTGTTGTATAGTCCTCAAGGACTGTTCCAAGTTTCCATTGTGTGTATGCCTGTTTTTTTCTTTTTCAAGATGACCATGATATCCCTATTAGGCCTAGAGGGCTTGCCAGCCCTTCTGCTACCTGTCCTCTGCATGGAAATGGTCTTCTTTTGTGCTTTGAGGACCTTGTCCTTGGGGAACAACCACTCTTCATGCACTCCATTCGCCTTCAGTCCCTGGTCCCACATTGCCTCCCCTACTATTACCCTGAGCCTGTTGAAATTTGTATTTTTGAAGTCCAGGACTTCAATCCTGTTAGCTGATTTGTCTGCGTTGCAGCAGACAGTGAACATGATGACTTTATGGGTGCTGCCACCCAGGCTACCCTCAATATTCAACCTTGTAGTCTGACTGATAGATGACCTTGGTTCCACAAGTCCATCATGTGGATTGAGTTGTCACCTTCCCACCTAGCAATTGTGTGTGGAAAACCATCTATATAAAGGTATGTTGGATGTAATCACCACAGAGGTTTATCCCTCTCTGTGTGATCTGTGGATGTGGTTGAGAGTAATTGCTGGCCAGTAGATCAACTTTAGGATGCCACCAACCAATGAAAATTTCAGCACAGATAGTACATGTCTATACAACGTGAGGCACAGATGCTTGATACTGTGCGCCCTGCCATGAAGGTCACTGTCATTAAAACTAACTGTCCAATAGACAGTCCTCCCAGGAAGATGCTATAAAGATGGGGCTTATCCCAGCTCATGATCCTGGCATCATCCTCCCTTATGGATAAATGGCAAAGCTGACTGACAATGGATAGGGAAGGTGGAGAAAAGTGAAGTTCTCAGCTCATTTACTCTATACATCTATCCCAAGGGCAGCCTACAGCTAAGGCCTCTCTGCCATTTCAGTTTAGCCTCACAGACTAACCTCTCCACCCAAAGGTTTCCTGTAGTTGACCCCTCTCTCACAGCACCCCAAAGCTCAGCTTCTTCATCTCACAGGCCCTGACCTGTTCTCCATACTTTTCCTGCAGCTCACAAAAGGCTCCTCCACAGTACACCCAGTAGACACATTGTTGCCTATGGCTCTATGCCTGCCTTTGCCCCCAACTCAGGCACAAACCATCAGGCCCATTTCTCCAGTCTTCCTTCCCCCCTCATCTTGCCCAGGATTCAGTCACACCAAAAAGGTGATTAACAGAGTGGAACGGTGTGGGCAGCCATCCTCTTTCATCAGGCCTTCTCTGCTGACATGAACCAGTGTGCCCCACCTTGGCTTTTGGAGAACCCCTAAAGAGTGGCCTAAGCAAAGCCAACCCAGCAGGCTTTTTGATGCTGAAACATACACCTGCCCCTGGCATTGAGTGTCTGGGGGGATGGAGACTAGGGCTGTGTGAAATTTTACCAGCTGTTTCATTTCTACACTGTTTTAACTCATTTTGAAATTAAATGAAGGGCTTTGAAACAGCCTCAGAACAAAACAAGGCTAGTCAAAACATTTCAAAAGTTTTGAAGCAGCCAGCAGCCAGGTGGTGGGAGACAGGAAAACCAGGGCTGTGCTCCCAGTGGCTCTGCAGCCCCATGTGGCTCAGCCAGGTGGGGAGCACAGCCCTGGCTCTCCCCACCTCCTGTGGCCAGGCTGCAGGAAGCCAATCGCAGCACAGGCTCTGTTCCCCTCCCGAGTGCTGCAATTGGACTGGGGAAGGGAACTGAGCCAGATAACTCCGTTCCCTTCCCCAGCCCAATCGTAGCACTGGGGAGGGGAACTGAGAGATCGGCTCAGTTTCCTTCTCCAGCTCCCCAGTCCCAGACAGCAGCACCCAGCTTCCCTCCCTCATCTGACAGACAGATCAGGGGCCTGCAACCCTGGGACGATTGGCACAGCCTACACAGCCCTCCCGGGGTTGTGGGCCTCTGATCCGCCTGCCAGATGAGAGAGGCTGTGTCGAGCTTCCCCATTATAGCCTATGGGTGAAATATTGAAACAGCGTTGAAACAGCATTACGGTTTCAACAAAACATAACAGCAGTTTCGAATCAAAACAAAATTCAAAATGAAATGCTGTTCCATCAAAACCTCAAAATGCAAGTTGAAATGGAATGGTGCCCTTTCGCACAGCCCTAATGGTGACTAGTGATACAACCATGAAGGGGCATCATGGCATCACCTCAGCACATCATTTGGCCCTTAGGCTTAAAAGAAAAGCTAATACAAAAGAAATAGGGATTGGGAGAAAAACCTCACCCCAGTTCAACAACCCTGATTCTTCCCCAGCCTACAGAACACTGTGGGGTGTCAGTGCAGAGCAGGGACATGCTCCAGTGCAGGAGTGGACAATTATTTTGGGCAGAGGGCTGCTTACCGAGTTTTGGCAAGTTGTCGAGGGCCACATGGGTAGCCCCGCCTCTTGACAGGTGCCCTGCCCCCTGGTCACCATTTTGAGACCAGAAGTCCCACCCCCCCAACCCCTGACCTTTGCCACCAGAAGTCCCTGCCCTTGCCTCCAGAAGTACTCCTTTCAGCAAAGGGGTTTGCCATCTTGGAACCAAAAAAATACAAAATTATATTCTAAAAACTGAACATCTACAGCATTCATGAATTTGATTTAAAAATATGTATTTTTGTCCTGGTTTACATGCATTTGTGTGATTGTATATAATAGCTTAAAATGAAGTCTTATTCTTGTATATTGTGTGGGGTGGGTATAGGTTTGTGGGGTGCTGTGAATGTGTGGTATGTGGGATATAGGGGACAGTGCAGGTGTACCCGTGGAGAATTGGATAGGTATGGGGGGTGTTTGGGGTGAGGGAGCATGTTGGTGATATGTGGGATGTGGGTGGGTATGGGGTTTGTGGGGGACTGTGGGTGTGTGGGGTGTTGGGGATGGTGTGGGTGTGGATAGGTGTGGGGTGTGGAATGAGGAAGCATATGGGTGGGTGTGTAGATATGTGAGGTGTGGGTGGGTATGAGGTTTCTGGGGGATTGTGCGCGGTGGGGAGGTGGCTGGGGTGTGTGAAGGGATGTGGGTGTGGAGGTCTGCATGTATGGCAGTGTGAGGGGGTGTGGGTGCATGTGTATGGTGGGGTGTGCATGTGGGACTCACCCTATGACCACACACGAGTCTCTCTCTACACACACACACAGTCTGCCTCCCACCACACACACAGTCCCCCAGGGTACTGGTGTGGGCCCACGCTCCTTGGTCTGGCAATGCAGCCAGGAGCCATGTGGTGCTAGAGCAGTACCAGAGCAGGAAGGCAGGGAAATGGCCGGGGCTGGGGCTGGCCTGCTGCATCCTGCTGATGGCTCCTCCTGGGTCGTACTCCCCTGGCTCCTGTCATCTTTGAGCCAGGAGTAGATAAATATTTTATAAATTTTTTAGGAGCCCTGTGGGCTGGATAGAATGGCCTGGCAGGCCAAATCTGGCCCATGGGCCATATTTTTTCCCCACCCCTGCTCTAGTGCTACTGCAGCCAGTCCCTCTCTAGGGGCATGTGTCTGTTCTAGAATGTGGCTGCAAGGTGGTGTCTAAATAGCCCAGCTCTCAGATGTCCCAGTCCTGCAAGGTGCTCACATGCCTGAACTCCTTTTGGGAATGCTCAGTGTCTGTCAGCACTGGCCAGACCGACGGTAAAGGCCATGGACAGAATGTCGAGTGAGCTGGGCTGGTAAGGGGCTGGGGAGGAAATGACTGAGGAGTCTGTGAAGGAAGTGACTCCAAAGTAGGTTGGGCTTAAGAGAGTAAGGGTTCTGGTTGTTGGACAGAGAGATTTGTAGAACAGGTGTGATCACCGGGGGGGAGGCATAGTTCTGGTTGTGAGGTGAAGGGATTAGCCATATATTTTAAATAAAGCAGATGCTCCT
The DNA here is from genome assembly GCF_000455745.1 of Alligator sinensis. Classification (NCBI taxonomy): domain Eukaryota; kingdom Metazoa; phylum Chordata; order Crocodylia; family Alligatoridae; genus Alligator; species Alligator sinensis. The sequence goes on along the minus strand of NW_005842134.1, from coordinate 1,928,381 downwards.
GCTGGAATTGCATGTATATTACAGCATTAAATGTAGCAACACATAAATGCAGCCTCTGCTCCTACTTCCGTGAGACAGACAGACAGACAGAGCTAATGCTGTAGGTTAATGGGCTGTATACACTGCAGGGAGGATGTCAGTCCAGCTACGCACATCTCTGGAGCGCTGAGCATGCCCAATGCAATCCCCTGGCCTGGACACTATAGGCCAGATTCTATTCTACCCATTAGGCATCTAAATGGACTTATGCATCTCAATGTGATTCTATTCCACCCTGAAAAGTCCCTGAAAATCCATGAATGCACCTACTGTTGTAACACACCGTCATCTGACCCTTATGACTGAGTCACAAAGAAGCAGCGAGGAGGAGGAGGAGGACCCACCCACCTTTTTGTACCAACTATTTTTCAGGGATTCCAGCAGTGTGGAACAGCACTTCACTTAGGCCCCTGAAACCATTTATGCACCTAATAGCTGAATTAGAATATAGCCCTATGACACTCCCCTTTGTAAATATGATAGTGATTGGAATGGACTTGGGGCTCTGACCTGCTGTTCCTGCAGCCACAGGGGTGTGGATGAGATTAACCTCTTGAAATGTCATAGGCTAGGGACAGACATCGAAAAAGCCCAAGCCTGAATTGATTCAGTCTTGGCAGGTTAGTCTTAAACTGCGGAGAGTGAACCAGTTTCCAAGTGGATAGATGTTCGACACATGCCTGCAGTAGTTCAGGCCAGAAGCCCAGGGGTGCTACAGCAGCCCTTCTTCCCTTCCACAGGGAAGATGAGCTGGGGTGGGGGAGGGGGATGTGGCCAGGCCCCAGCAGGCCCACCCTAGTGGCTCCTTGACAGCCAGGAACAATCCAGGCACACAGGGCTGCCTAGCCACAGGGGGGAACTCTTCTCCCTCCTCCCTCTCCCCCACCAATCTGGGATGGGAAGTGGGGAACCTGTTCAGGGCTATGGGGGCTCTTCTCCCTCCTCTTCCCTTGCTGGTACTGTGGGGTAGGGAGGGGGGCTCTGTAAGGCTGCCTGGCCCCAGGGGGGGACTCTTCCCTCTCCTTCTCCCTTATTGCTGCAGAGTGGCAGGGGGTGGTGCTCTATGGTCTGCTCCCCAGCCCCAGAGGGGAACTCTTTTCCCCACTCCTTCCCCACCAAGGGCAGAGGGAAGCTCTGTTCCATTCTGGGGGAGACTCTTCCCCCTCCTCCTCCTAGAGGGGCAGTGGGAGCATGGAGCTCAGCTGGGCAGCGTGGGTGTGTGCGGGTGGGGGAAACTGCCTGCCTACAGCTTGGCTCTCTCAGAGGCAAAGCCCCAGGCTAGACTCTGTGGGGAAGCAGGGACAGGGCTTCCTCCACTCCAGGCAGAGTGCTTTGCAGCCTGCAGTGTGGGAGACAGCAGGCTCCAGTGCAGAGCTTCCCCCACTGTCATAGCTGGAGATACAGGTGTGGGGAGCAGAGCCCCAGTGGGGGTTAAGGCAAGCTCTGCTCCCTCCCCCCACCCAGCACTGGCCAGAGCAGCACCTGCATCAGGTAGGAATGACCAGATGTCCCTGCCTGCTACTGCTGCCAGTCACCAGGGGCTGCAGCCATAGGGAGTGTGAGGGTCCCTACAGCCCCTGCCCTGACCCTGCTCAGCTAAGCCCCTCTGGGGAGAGCATGGGGAGGGGGAGGTGCCCCCCAGCCCCTCAGCAGGGGAAGGAGAGGAGGAGGAGGAAGAGTCCAGATCCAGAACCTCACAAAAGTCCCCCTCCCCACCCTGGGAGGAGGAAGAGAGGGAAGAGTCCCCTCCAGCATGGAACAGAGCCCCACTTACCACCCTGTGGGACAACCTACCCAGTATGGCCCTGTTGAAGTGAAGGGGTCAGGGAGAAGAGTTAATTCCTCCCTTCCCTGCAGCCTGGGTCTAACCCTAACCCCCTCCCCTCTGCTCCCCAGCATACAGGCAGACCCCACATACGGAGGGAAGAATTAACCCCCTCCCTACCCACTTTGCCTTAACAGAGTCATGCTGGTCAGTGTCTCTGCTAGGGCTAGTCCCTGCACTGGCTAGAGAGCAGAGGGGAGGGGCCATCCCAGTGGCTGGAGCAGAGAGCCCTGCTCAGCCCAGAGAGCATGATGGGATGCTGGGGGGCTCTGATTTATCTTAAACCAGCAAGGAGTCTGGGACAGACAATGCATAAGCCAGTGTGAGCCAAATCAGTTAAGCCTGATTCTACATTCAACCAGGTTTATCTCAAACCAGTTTTGGCCATTTTGAAACTGGTTTTTATGCACCGAATGTCTGTTCTGATACAGGTTTAAACCAGTTTCTGATCACTTAAACTGGTTTATGTGTAATGTCTGCCCCTAGCCACTGAGTGAACAGGGATTATGTACAACAAATGCTTTCCAGCTGTGAGCAACCATCAAGCATCTATCTTACTAAGCAGCAGCAGAGTCCGACTTGGAGGCTGCATTCACAATGCCCTCTGAGGACACAGGGAACTTGCAACTACTCTGTTTTCTGGTAGGTGACAGATACTTTGAATCATGGGCATCTGCTGCCTCCAGAGTCAGGGCAGGGGGGAAGAGGGGAGAGTCTCCCCCATGGCCGATCACAGTGCCAGTGGCAAAACTGGAAGTGCTGGTAGCAAAACCACAAGTGCCACTGACACTTCTCTCAGTGCTGCCAGTGCAGCATTTCGCTCAGTGTCCCCACTCTCCAGACAGCAAGGGCCAATCACCGGGGGGGGGCACCTACATTCCTTCCCCCTCCCCTCATGCGTTGCCTATGCTTGGAATTCAAAATGCTCAATCACCAGGTGCGATGAGGGTGGTAGGGTTGTGGTATTATCTGCTGCATGGGTGACATTTATTTTTAACCGCTGGAGGGAATGTGTCACTGAGTGTCTGCCTTTGGATACAAGATAAGACACCAGCTTCCCTACAGTCTGGGTAACTTCTACTATATCTGTAGGGATTAAAACACTGGATTGGACACACCCTCACAGCCACCAGGGCTCAGAGAGTCTAACAGAGAAAGCAACCGTGTTCCTACTCATCTAGAGATGGAAAAGTACAGGACACTTTATCTTAAGTCAGACTATTTCAAATGACTGACCAACAGGGTTTAGAATGGCTAATCTCAATTGAGTTGACCTTGTATATTTGACGTGTCCTTGTTTCTAGTCACCAAGATTCTGTCCCCTGGGGAGACAGCTTCCCTACAGTGAGAGGGTCTGTAACAAGGGGCCTTCTTGAGGCCAATTCAATTGTGGTCCACCCACCTGTTTCTGGGCTAACCACCCACCACACGTTGTTAATTAGTTTATTGATGTAATTAAGCAGGAGGCCACCCATTTCCTGCCCCAATACCAGGGGGTGCTACCTGCAGCTCCATTCCTCCCCTACACCACAGCCCAAGCCTCACAGATGGCATCTAGATGTTATCATAATCACCAGCCCTGCACTGGGCCCCAGAATCCTCCTAATTGAACCCCACCTGGATTCCTTTCCTCAGGCAGTCTCATCCGCCTTCATACAAGGCAGCGTAGCTTCCTGAACTGCTTCATCTTAAGGTGTGGTCCCCTCAGGACCTTTGGCCACTAGCCCTGGCTCACCTCCAGGCCTGTCAGACCCCCAAGCCCTCAGCTCTTGGGTGTTGCTCACAGTGGCCCCCAGCCCTTCAACCCTTCCAGTCCTGGCCCCAGCATGGACTCATCAGGGGAAGTCCAGACAGGCCTGAGTCTATGGCCCTCTCTCTCTAAGGGTCCACCCTCCAAACAAGGGGTAACCCACCCAGTCATGGGGGCTAGGGGTTAAGGCACCCCAACCCACCTTTCACCAGGGTGGGGCACCCAGACCCAGACCCAGACCCAGACCCAGACCCAGACCCAGACCCAGACCCAGACCCAGACCCAGACCCAGACCCAGACCCAGACCCAGACCCAGACCCTCCCTTACCTCCAACCACACCATGTTACTGCCTCACCTCCAGCAGTAAAACTGCCCTGTTTATATGGGCAGCCCTAGGTTCAAAATGGCTGCCCTCATCAGGCACCTGCCAGCTGCCAGCCTCAGGCCCTTAAAGTGGCAGCACACACAGTGCCCTGCCACAGGGTCCCACAGAGCAGCAGAGGTCAGAAGTTCTTTAAGGAGAAGAAAATTTGACCAGAAGTCCCCAAACTGCTGGGCAAGGTGGTGCCAGGAGAATACCTGCAGCACAGCAAGGACTTGACACTGCTGTAGATATCTTTTAGATTTGCTGCATGTCCCAAAGCTTGGTGTTTCTGTTTAGAAAATGGCCACCAGACTCCATGTCAATAGGTACAATGGCTTCTGGGGACTCCTGTGCCACTGGGGAAGACAACAGATATGAATGGGATGGTGTCATAGATTTTCTCAGAGGAGCTCTTGCCTGGGACCCCCAGCTTTACAGTCTCTGAAGCAGGCAGCTCTCAGACAGAAACATATTTTATTGGTCAACAGAAATGCAACAGGCAGAGTCCTTGCACCCTAAAGCACAAGCTTGTTACCAGATTTGCCCATCCCTTTGGGGTATGCTCATTTATTACAGTTACATTTCTGGGGTTGCTGTAATTTTATCAATGTGATGCTTGTGTCACTTGTGTTTCTATATGGAGCTGTATCTCTCCCTTCTGCAAGTCCTTCCCCCACCCGGAGATACCTTGCAGGGTTTAGTTTCAGTGGGGCTGGGTTTCTGCAACTACCAAATCAATCAAACACATACACACATACAGGTTAACAGCGCACATTCGAGTCCAGCCAAGTTACTCAGCATTTCCGGGCTTATACCCTCATATACCCCAACCTCAGCACAGGAATAGAGTATGTCTGAGTTGGCAGGGTCAGTCAGCATTTACAGACTGACCTCCTCATATGCCACAGCTCAGCACAGTAGGACAATCAATAAAACAGTCAGACACATGCACACAGGTTAATAGGGTACCTCTGAGTGGACAGGGTTACTCAGCACTTCCAAGCTGACACCCTCATGGGCCCCGGTTCCGCACACCCCTTATCTCAGCAGGACAATAATAAATGCAGTTAGATACACATACACACTAAGGCTGTGCGAGTCTTTGGATCATGCTTCAGATCCGGTGCCACTTCGGTGTCCGAAGTGGCATGCCCGGATTGAAGTGCAGGCTCTGGCAAGCTATCTGAAGCAGTTCAGAGGTGTGCTGTGTCTTTTCCCAGCTTGTTCCCTGTCAGCAACTGTATGACAGAGGAATGCTCAGACTGAGGTATTGTGGCTTCCTGGCTTGGTACTAGTTGAACTTGCCTGCTCCTTTTTCTTGTTACAAAGGAGTGGGTAGGATTTAGCTTAGCTTAGGTTAGCTATTCTAGTCAATTATTATTAGTATTACTATTCAATTTATTTCTTTGAATTTATATTTGATCTTTTTTTTTTTAAACTTTGAAGAAAGAAAGGTGTGTTTTCCCTGCCAGTGTGATCTATCACTGTGCAGGTAGGCGCAGATTGCTTGCACGCACACACATACGCACACAGATACACAGACAATATAGAGAAAAATCAGATATTCATAGCAGAAGAAGACAGACAGAGAGCACACAATTTTTACATAACCCTTAACACCGAAGTAGACATTCAAAAAGAGGCCAGTGTACACACGCAACAGAGGGAATAAAACGCACAATACAAAAGGATTCACACACACACACACACAGACCTTTTGCAGCACAGGAAAGGTCAATATAAAGCGTGCTGGAAAGGCAGGTGCCAGATCTTTTGGCAGGGGAGGGAGAGGGGGTAAGGGGAGAGATAGAGCTGCAAGCCCTCACCCCTGGCTTCCAAGCACAGACACGTTCTATTCCCGAGCAGCCATGACATCAGTGCTGCCAGTGGAAGCCAGGCGGTGGGAGCAGTGTCTGCACCTGATGTCCCTGTACCTGCACCACCTCTGCTCAGTCCAGAAGTGGGCACCAGAAGTGGAATCACTGTCTCCTCCACCCCAATTTCAGCTCTCAGCATGAGCCTCCCACTGCCAGAGGAGGAGCTGGAGCTGGAAGCAGGGATGCTGAGCACACTGGCTCAAGCAATTCTGGGGACTGAGGGGGAATCAGAGTTTGTGCTCCACACCCCTCAAGGTTCCCCTAGACCCAGGTCTCCTATGGAAAGCAGCACCTCAGAGGAGGCTGAGGTTGTGGAAGCAAGTGGCTCAGCTGAGGTAGCTCCTGCTGCTGTTGAGCCTCAGCCTGCTGAGAAGGGGGAAAAGGCAGGATCCTCACCCTGAACCCAGAAGCGGAGGAGTAGTGTAGTGTGGGATCATTTTGAGGTGGCGGATGATCCCAGGTTTGCCACCTGCCCACACTACCAAAGGCACATGAGCTGTGGCAAGGACGTGAGACACTTCTTCACCACGGAGAGGCTGCCGCAGTCCTTCTCCCTAGTTGAGCGACCAGGGTTCAGGTGGTTCATAGCACTTCTGGTCCATTTTACTAAGTGCCCGCATGCACCACTTTTAGCAAGGTGGTGGTGCCCTCCCTGTACGAGGCATGCAGGGACTACTTAAGGGAGGAGCTGCGCAAGGCAGAAGCGTAGGTAGCCTTGCACTTCACCTCCGACATCTGGAGCACCCAAGGTGGCGATCACGCCTACCTCTCCCTCATGGGGCACTGTTGCACTCAGTCAGACCGTCAGTGGGCTCTACTGCAAGCCAAGGTGCTGGATGAGTCCCACACAGCAAGGGAGGTCATGGGGTCCATGAACCACATGGTGCAGGGGTGGCTCATTGGGCAGGGCGAGCTCACCTGTGGGTTCATGGTGACTGACAATGGGGCCAATGTGGTGAAGGCTGTCCATGATGCCAACCTTGTTGGCATCCACTGTGTGGCACACAGGCTGCACCTAATAGTGAGGGATGCTTTAGATGGGCACAGGGCTGCTGGTGACGGCGCCGCCACCAGTACTGCTACAAGCCAGCTGCTTTCGAAATACAGGAAGGTGGTGGGCTACTTCCACGCAGCATCAAGGGGGGCAAGATGCTGCGGGAGAAACAGGCAGAGCTGAGCATCCCGCAGCACAGAATCATACAGGATGTGGAGACTCAGTGAAGCTCCACATACCTAATGCTCAAAAGGTTTGTGGAGCAACAGAAGGCCATCCATGAGATGGCCTTGCTTGGGGAGATTGGGATCAGCACCCCCCTGAACAGAGCTGAGTGGGGTACCATCTTCCAGATCTTGGTGGTCCTCAAGCCCTTCCTCGAGGCCACTGAGACCCTTAGCGCTGGCGATGCCCTCCTCAGCCAGGTGATCCCCCTAGTGAGGGAACTGGAGAACCAAATGGAGAAGTTCAAGGGGATCAATGTTCCTGGCTGGGGCAGGCCACTGTCACCAGATGTGCAAGCACTGGTGAGGCAGCTGAAGAAAGGCATCAGGAGATGGCCAGATCCCTTGCGGTCCAGTACGGTTCACATGATGGTAGGCATGTGTGACCCAAGGGTGAAGGGGAGCATGTGCACTGGCAGCACCAAAGCCTTTGATCACTGGACACAGGTGCTGGTGAGCAAAGTCAGGGAGGCCAAGGTGCTGAGGCAAGGGGATGTGGAAGAGGGGGATCTACATTCCCGTGCCAGCACTCCCAGCACCAGCACCGGTGCCAGCACCAGCCAGTCTCCTCCACATCAGTCACTGTCAATGTGGGCCATGGGCATGGCTTCAATGCTGGGGTCCAAACACACCAGACCCCAGCCTCGGGCAGGTAGATCTGAGGCTTCGGTGGCTACCTATCTCGCTGAGGATGTGGAGCCACTGGACTGTGACCCCTTGGCCTACAGGGCAAGCCACAGCCAGCACAGCCAGATGTGGCAGGATCTGGCCACAGTTGCCTGGCAACACCTGTCCTGTCCACCGACCAGTGTTCCAAGTGAGAGGGTGTTCAGCATTGCTGGGGACGTTGTGATACCCCACCGCACCTCCTTGGATCCTACGTTGGTGGAGCAGCTGGTGTTCCTAAAGGTGAATCTCCTGCTACTGGGATTCCCCAAGCTCCACCTGCAGACAGACTGAGTGCCACCCTCCTCACTTTGTCTGCACCAATTTCCTTTTTTGAGTTTTTTAAAAGCTGAATAATGCCCCACTCTCAGCTGGTGGGGGCACTAACTGCACCACCAACCAGCAGGGGAAGAACATGTCCCTGCTGAGCTCATTCCCCTGCCAGGACGAACTTGGAGCTATGGGACTGGGGCTATGGGGAAGGAGGAGGCCCCAGATCCTGGGCATGACCACTAAAACTGCACCCTGCCTGGGTAGGGAGGCCTGGTGGAACTGCTGGTGGAGCAGCAGCCCCATAAATGCCAGGACCAACGATCCCCTGGTGAAAGTGGGAGTAGGAGGTGCCATAACCTCCAGCTAACGCACGCATGCACAAAGTCCTGGATGGGGAACACCCAGATCTGTCACGTCTTTGACAGGCCTGATGCTTGCTGGTTGCAGTGCAGCTGTGAGGCTCCTGGTGAGCTCAGCTTAGCTGCCTGGGATGCCAACTTTAGGGTTGAAAACCCCATTGTCAGGCTGAGGAAGCACCTGCTGTTGCTCCTGGATGGAAGGAATAGTAAAGAAGCCAGAGGCTGGCCTGGCACTGCTACATCCCCCTTTCACCTTAACACACGCACAGTGTCACCCACTCACATCACGAGTTCTGCCTGTTAGCAGCCAGAGGTGCAGGGCCCTAGAAGACAGACTCCCCCAGCAAGACACACACACAGCTGGCAGTCTTCATGGCCTCAGCATGGGCCACCACCCCTGCAGTTATCAGCCCACTGCGCCATAACACACACAGGGTCATCTATGTCATGAGTTTTGCCTGTCAGCAGCTTGAGGTGCTGTAACCTCCAAACCCCTGCACCTATCTTCTTGAAACTTGGCAGGCTTTGTGGCCTCAGCAGGGGCCACCCCTGCAGTTTTCAACCCCTGTGGTGTAACACATAGAGGTGGTATGAGTTTGCTTTCAAGAATTTGGGATGCAGTTCCCCCCAAATCCCTGTACCAATCTTGAAATTTGGCAGGCTTCATGCTCTCAGCAGAAGCTACCATCCCTACAAATTTCACCCAAATCAGAGACAAAACAACAAAGTTATAGATATTTAATTGATCCCCCATTATACCCTATGGCCGGATCTCCGAGGCAGCTCCGAAGCTTCGGAACCAGCTTCAGTCAAATCGAAGAGGTAAACCGATCCGGAGCTCCGGATCACATCTCTGACATCCAAGCGGCTGTATGTGAAGCTGGATCGAATACCTGCCTACTCACACAGGCCTACTGGAAAGGGACCTCCTGGGCCATCAAGTCCAGCGTCCTGCATTCACAGCTATTGTTTACTAAAGGAATCTCCAGAATTGCCACTACCAACCATCATGCACAGGTACAAGGAACAATGGGCAAAACACCAAGAATATCTGTACCATGTCATAGATCAGGGGCGATGCATAGCGGGTGCATGCAGGTGCACGTGCACCCCCTGTAAAAAGACGCCACCGCCATGTCAGCGGTGCCCGTGGGCAGTCACCGCTTGCCATCCTACTGTTGGCACCACCAGCAGCGTCTGCAGGCTGTCCATGATTGCCCCTGGCCAACGCCAATGCTGCTGGCAGCACCTGTGGGTGGTCGCTGACCCCTGGTCAGCGCTCGCCAAGCCCCCCCACTGCCGCCAGTGCCAGTGGCATCAGCAGCAGCTCTCAGCTTACCGCCGCCAAGCTCCCGTTGCCATGCTCCCACCACTGCCAGCGCAGCCGTGCCCCCCCAGCTGCCGGGGGTATGTGGCATTCATGCCATAGATAATAGTTTAGCCAGTTCACTTTTAAAAAGATGGAGGTTCCTTGCATTTTGCTGAGAAAACTTCCAAAGATTCATTCTGTTCGTACTGAGAAATCTTCTGATTTCCACCCTAAGTGAATTCATAGCCAGCTTGAGAGAAGAATTGTGGAGTAAATTCTTTCTGTTCAGAGACAGCATATTCTAGGATCAGAGCAAAGGGATCTGAATTTGACTGCCCTGTTATTGACTGTCCTATTGTTTCAGAGAAAAGCTTAGCTCTGTGAAAATGTACCTAATTGGACAATGTGAAATTAGTGATGAGATGGCATATGTAGCCAGGCACTGTAGTCACTAGGATTGTTTTCTGCATCCTGTGTGTTTAAGAGATTTGTGTCTGTTGGAGATGCTGCCATTGTGGAAAGCTGAGCTGGTGCAGTATATGACTTAGAAGACATACACCCTTGTTTTTTTTCTTATTCTAAAATTAAACTCAGAATAACAGAGATAGTTGCTCTGGGTGTGTTGAATAATGCAACAGAAATTTCTTTTTGATCCCAGCTGGTTATGGCATATATTAACTAATTTTACTTGGGGCCAGAGATAAGGATATCCCAGCCTGAGCCCCACGGCCCATGGAGCTGGCTCTTGGAGATAAGGATCTCCCAGCCCTAGCCCCACTGACTGCAGAGTGGAGGCTGAGAGTTCCCAGCTGGTGGGGGCTGGGGAGTCTGTTCCCTGCCCAGCTCCACGAGCACAAAGTTGGGCAGGCAACAGGCTCCCAGCCCCTGCTCTGCAATCATGGAGCAGGGGCTGGGAACTGTCTGAGTCAGGGGCAGATTCCAGCCCCATACCCTAATCAGGCTATTGAGGCACAGGGCTTGGAAAGAGTTGCAGGGGAGGGGAATGTCCCAGCTCCCTGCCCCCTCCCCCCCCAACCCAGAGTACACGTTTAGGTGTCCAGAGAGCTGAGTCATGATGGTGACTTACAGCAGGGGATGGCAATTATTTCAGCTGGTGGGCCATTTAACCAGTTTTGGTGAGCTGTTGAGGGCCACACCCATAAAATCTTTAAAAAGATATCATTTTAACAATGTATAGATAAAAAGCATATACTAAAAATCAAACAAAAATCGACTATAGCATATTTTAATTTTATTTCAAAAAATAATTTTTGAGTACCATGTAATTTTGAGTACCATCCATAATAGCAATTGCATAATAGTTCAAAATAAAGTCTTACTCTTGTGTATGTGAGTATGTGTGGATGTGTATATGTGTGGGGGGGGGGGTGTATATGTATGGGGAGTGGGTGAGCAGTGATGAGCAGCTACCTGCAGGTGACCAAGTGGGTGGAAGTTGGCCAGGAACTAGAGTTGGAGCCCTGTGAGCTGGGGCAAGGGCTGCCTGGAGGCAGCTGCCCCCCCACAACCTGACTTGGCATCTGCTGCCCAGCACATGTCCCCACAGCTCCTCCACACTGCCTGCTGCCTAGAGTAGTGCAGCGGGGGCAGGAAGAGCTGCTGGAGGCAGCAGGAACTGAGCAGTACCTGGGAGACTATGGCAGGAGCCCCTCCAGGAAGCTATGCATACTGGCAGGAGCCAGGGCCTGGGCCGAGCATAGGGCTGGGCCAGAACTGGGGCTGGGGCCGGGGCAGTGCTATCTGGTGAGCATGGGCAGCACTCAGACCCATGCAAAATGCCACAGGGGCAACCGCAGGCCAGATACACTCAATTCGCAGGCCCCCACTCATGGGCTGGATCCAATCAGCTGGTGGGCCAAATCTGGCCTGCAAACCATATTATGCCCACCCTTGCCTTACAGCTTTACAGAGCATGCAAATGCCAGAAGGGCAGGCCCTGGACTGGCTGAGCTGGAGGAAGGTTAGGCTGATGTACTGATCCCATGCTGGCAGGGAGCCGAAGCAGAGGCTGGTAATAGAAATGGCCATTGCAAACAGTGCTCAGGTTTACTGCACTGCAAAGGAAAAGTCTCTGGCTCTCAGTACAGGGAGAGTTGCTTTTTTCCAACCATTTAGGATCTGTTCCAAAATCTGTGACTATGGGCCCTGCTACATGTTAAAATTAAAGCTGGATAGAAATCAGCTATAAAGTTGTTACACATTTTCAAGCACTAACTTTATAGCTGGCTGGCTCTTTTTATAGCAGGATATTCATTTTTATCCTGTGACATTTACTTTGCATATGTGACTGGTCCAAATTTATTGCGTGATCAGCTAATTGAATAATATGTAACATATAGCAGGGGTCTATGAGGCCCAACTGCTGCACGAGCAAAGGCAGCAGTGCTGCACAGCAATGAGCTCACCATTGCTTAAGCCCAACACTCTAATGTAGCAGGGGGTAGTTCCTGGCATAGAGGAGCCATCCTTCAGCATGGGTTTGCAGAGCCTTTGCTTTCATATCATCAGCATATTTGGAAGTTGCTGTGGGCCATATCTCTTGTGTCAAGGATCCTTCCCCTGTGACTTAAAGGTGGAAATATTGACATATGGCGCTGTAAATACCATTTACAGGTACCATTTACTCTTGCTGGATGCAGCAGCTCAGTGCTGCCAAGCTCCCTGTACTGATTTTTTGCCACCCAACAAATGTACCTCAGGCCATTTATCCAGTACCTTCTGCCCAAGGAACTCCAGGGTCCTTACAAACAGCGAGCTAAGATCCACAGCCTCCCTGTGAAGAAGGGAAGAATCCTGATCCACAGGCTGTAGAAGCAAGGGAAATGACCTATCCAGAGTCTGGGGTCGCGTGATCCCAGCATGTGCTCCGACCAGTGGTGCAGGGTTAGACTAGATGATCTATTCAGGTCCCTTCTGACCCCCTAACTACTATGAAATAAGAGTCACAGTGCAGAGCCCAGGATGGCATGTTCCTGAATCCCTATCCTAGGCTTTCCCCCAAAGGACTCGGCAATCAAGTTGCCATCAATTGCTGTACAGTAGGAACACAGGAACTGCCTGACTGGAGCAGATCCAAGGTCCTCCTCACCCTTCCTCTTGCATTAGGGAGTCCCAATAGCCTCAGCACATCCTGTGAGAGACAGATTATGTGGAATGGGGGTGCTCATTGTGTTATGATGTCCCTTCTCTCAAGAGCCCTGGCTGTACAAAGATGCACCTCAGGGCAGGTCCGAGGCATCCTCCTTGACAGTGGATATATGCCAGTTAGGACCTGGTTGTCTGCAGATGCCTGGCCTTGGTCTGTACTATTTAGTGGTTGGGGCAGGGGTTTTGGTTCCATTTTGGACCTACCATAAACTTGACCTTTTGCAAAGCCTTTGCATCACCCAATTTTCCAGTGGGGACAAGACTGGATTTTGTTGGGAAAGCCTCTGAAAGAAAATGGCAGGCCAGGGCATTTAAAATCCTGATCATGTTGCAGTAGTTTAGACACTCTCCAATTCACTGCACCTTATAAATAAATATTTATTATTAATATTATTCCTTCTCTGGTGCCAGAGCATGGGGGATAAATCATCCTGCCAGGCTGTGATAAAGAGTCCAAAAGTCAATCTCCCGCCTTGCCTGAGATTTATGCCCCTTTAAAAACAAAGATCCTGACAAGGAGAGAGATTTTCTGGCTCTGCACGACTTTGTTTAATTAGAGAGATGATTCATGTTTTCAATCACAGTTTAATATCAAGCCCTTTATAGCCAGCAGTAAAACAGGACCCTGCCAGTCCCAGGGAAATCAGCTTGCCTTGTTGACTCCACCAGCAGGATGCTCCTCCACTCACTGTGCTATTGTGTAGGGGGTGTGTGGTGGGGGGGCGGGAGGGCGCGCAGGCACATGGCTGGGGGGCCCTCACAGAGCAACACTGAAGAGACTCAGTGGCCTTGAAATGGCATCAGGATGGTTCCATGGGCTGGGGCTGAGCTGTTTCAAGGAGGTTTGGTGCCTGGAAGTGATTAAAAAAACCTTCTGTATAGCCTAAAACAGAAGCAACACTGCCTGCAATAGATGAGCTTCCTCCCCTGCCTCCTGTCAACCAGCTGCAGCCCTGAGCTAGAAGGGCCATTCTAAGAGGAGGTTATTGTGGAGGAGGGTTTCATGGCCTTCCTGATTCATTTAGTACCAGATCTCTCCATGAGTACTGACAGCAGAGGGCTAAGGGCCAGCTCTAGGACTGCTGTATACCATGGCACTTGTCTCAACAGAGAGTCAGCTTGTCCCACCTGAACCATTGAGCCACCAGATTAAGACGGTCCTGGGGAGGCATAGAGCTCAGTTCCCAGTCCCTGCACTGTCCTCCCCACCCCTGGACACTGCCAATTCATAGATTCATAGATGTTAGGGTCGGAAGGGACCTCAATGGATCATCGAGTATGACCCCCTGCATAGGCAGGAAAGAGTTCTGGGTTTAGATGACCCCAGCTAGATGCCTATCTAACCTCCTCTTGAAGACCCCCAGGGTAGGGGAGAGCACCACCTCCCTTGGGAGCCCGTTCCAGATTTATGCCACTCTAACTGTGAAGAAGTTCTTCCTAATGTCCAGTCTAAATCTGCTCTCTGCTAGCTTATGGCCATTATTTCTTGTAACCCCCGGGGGTGCCTTGGTGAGTAAAGCCTCACCAATTCCCTTCTGCACCCCCATGATGAATTTATAGGCAGCCACAAGGTCGCCTCTCAACCTTCTCTTGCGGAGGCTGAAGAGGTCCAAGTGCCCTAGTCTCTCCTCGTAGGGCTTGGCCTGCAAGCCCTTAATTATATGAGTGGCCCTTCTCTGGACCCTCTCCAGGTTATCCACATCCCTCTTAAAGTGTGGCGCCCAAAACTGCACGCAGTACTCCAACTGCAGTCTGACCAGCGCCCGATAGAGGGGAAGCATCAACTCCTTGGTTCTGTTTGTCATGCATCTGCTGATGCACGATAAAGTGCAGTTAGCTTTTCTGATGACTTCATCACACTGCCGACTCATGTTCATCTTGGAGTCCACTAGGACTCTGAGATCCCTTTCCGCTTCCGTGCTACTGAGCAGGTCATTTCCTAGGCAGTAGGTGTGCTGGACATTTTTCCTCCCTAGGTGCAGCACTTTGCATTTCTCCTTGTTAAATTGCATTCAATTGTTTTCTGCCCATTTGTCCAACCTGTCCAGGTCTGCCTGTAGTTGTTCCCTGCCCTCCGGTGTGTCCACTTCTCCCCACAGTTTTGTAACATCTGCAAACTTGGACAGAGTACACTTCACTCCCTCGTCCAAGTCGCTGATGAAGACATTGAAGAGTATTGGTCCAAGGACCGAGCCCTGCAGGACCCCATTGCCCATGTCCTTCCAGGTCGATACCAACACATCTACCACCACTCTCTGGGTGCGACCCTCTAGCCAATTTGCCACCCACCAGACTGTGTAATCATGCA
>NW_005842134.1:1905140-1912697 GCF_000455745.1 Alligator sinensis | reverse complement strand
TCCTATACCGCCCTGGGCCTTCCTTTTACTCCTTATATATCTGAAAAACAATTTTTTGTTATCCTTTACTTGGGATGCCATCCTCAGCTCCATGGTAGCTTTGGCCTTTCTAACTGCCTCCCTATAACTGTGAGTTGAGAAGGTATACTCCTCTTTAGTAATCCCTCCCTGTTTCCACTGCTTATATGCCCCCCTTTTTGCCCTTAGGCTGCTCTGGATTTCTTTGGTCAGCCAAGGAAGCCTCTTAGCCCCTTTCCCCCCTCATCAGGATCATCTCCCTCTGTGCCCGAAGGATCACTTCCTTAAGGCATAGCCACCCTTCCTGGGCTCCCATCTCACCAAATCTCTTACTCTGCAGTGTGTCATTGACTAAATGCCTGAGCTTGCTGAAGTCAGCCTTCCTAAAGTCTAGCATTTCCACCCTACTAGTTACCTTACCCACTCTATGCCTTATGATGAATTCTATTATTTGGTGGTCACTGTCCCCCAGGTGACCACTGATCTGTAGGTCCCCTACCATGTCATCCCCTGTTGCCAATACCAGGTCCAGCAAGGCATTCCCCCTAATGGGACCATGTACCTCCTGTGTCAGGTGGAGGTCCAGTAGACAGGATAGGAACCTGTGTGAACGGTGGGAATTTGCTGTCTGTGTCTCCCAGCAGATGTCAAAGTAGTTTAGGTCCCCCATGAGTACCTCTTCCCTAGTCTTTCTGTTCTCTGAGAGCTGCCTCAGGAGTTCCAAGTCTAGTTCTTTCCCTTTGTGGGGGGGTCTGTAGCAGACCCCTACCACCAAATCCCTTTCCGCTTGACCTCCATGTATCCTAACTCACAATCCTTCTACTTGCTCCTCCTCCAATTCCATTTTGATACGGGTCAATGTATAACGCTCCTTGACATAAAGCGCAACCCCTCCCTCTCTCTTCCCCACTTTATCCTTTCTGTACAGCTTATAGCCCTCAATGTGTACCACCGAGTCGTGGGTAGCACCCCACCAGGTTTCTGTTAACCCCACTAAGTTGTGTTTTCTGCAAGCAGGAGTGCTAGTTCATCCTGCTTGTCAGGAATGCTAGTTCATCCTGCTTGTTCCCCATGCTCCTAGCATTAGTGTATAGGCACTTGAGCCCTGTGACTGGCGCCTTTGTTGCCCCCTTGGCTCAGATGCCTAATGGGCCCCTTATTGCTTACCTGCTTATTGCTTACCTGTAGTATACTGCTGGACGTCCCATGGATTGCAGCCAAAGTGCCAATTGTACTCTCCTTCTTTCCCCTTAACTGCAGTGCCCTGGAATCATTAACAAAGGCCCTCCCAGACCTGAGGGCAAAGGAGGCTAAGGCACCAAGCAGGGAATTCAGTGTGCATCTGCTGATCCCCTGACAGAGTACCTAAGCCCAGCCAAAAGGAGTGCACTTCCCCTTCATAAAATAATGTGACAGAAAGCTCTGTATGAGCAGTTGAGGAAGGTCTAGGCACCCACAAAGCACAGATGGTTTCAGTCTGACACAGGCTAGTACAGGTGGTAAGGAGACTGCCTAGTGAATGTGGAGGGGAGGGGCCTGGAGGCTCCAGAATGAGTGCTGAGGCTGAGATAACAAGGCTGGCATTCAAGGTCCCCAGTGAAAGTCTGATCTACACTGGTCGTGATTCAAGGCGCTTGCCATCCAGTCTCTGAATGCTGGCCACTGTGACATGACTTGGATTCAGACCCTGCTATAGAACTGTCTGTCAGGACTAGCCCTTCTGCTGGTGCTCAACACTAGCCAGGGCTGCATGGTGTACAGAGACTAAATTCCCACCTTAGGCTCATCAGCCCCACAGCAACCTGGTGATGAAGTCTAGGAAGAAGGGGTCCTGCAGGAAGGGCTGGCATAGCCAGGGCATGGTGGGAGAGTCCTGCAGGGCCAGCCTGAGGCAGCCTGATGGGGAAGGTGCCCCCCTTACTTAGACCATGGTAGTTTTGTAGCTCTGGTCTTCAGGGCTGTCAGCACCACACCCGGTCCATGATGCAGTTAGTGCCTTCTCCCTGGCACGGGCAACGGGATTGTTGTAACTAATATTGCTGCTCTCCATTTCTGTTACGTCAGTGTTCCTGGGATCTGGCTGTCTCACCAGCAGAATTAGACAGACTGAATTTGTGCCCAGCCCAGGTGGGATGCTCACTGCTGCAGTCCTCAAAAAACACTGCACTGAGAGCAGCTCACCATACAGCTGGCAGGGTCTGAGAATACTTAGTATTGCATGTAGCTATCACTGAGACTCAGCCCTGGAGTAATGGCTCCCCCAAATGTGGAATTCAGGCATTGTTACTAGTGGGGAATGAATGAAACTGTCCCCACTCCAATTAGAGCTGCCAAGAACCAGTCCCTGAAACAGGACCATGTACTATCCGGTTCTTATGGGCTCAGCCCAGCCAGCCAGAGGGGAATGCTGAGAAGAAGCCTGTTTTGCTTCATGCAGCACAAATACCAAGACACCCTGGGAACAGGACTGCAAGTGCCAGACAGGGATTCAGGCAGTCCTGCACCTCCTCACCTAGTATATCCTTCAACTAGCATCCTTCTACATGGTGCCCAGTGAAGAAATTGCCAACCCAAGGCCAGAAACCTCCCTGCTTCCCCACCCCCTCACCAAACACTGCTCCTAGGCCTTTTTGCTCTTCAAGGGCTGTGTCCCAAGTGAAACCTTTTCCTGTCCCTGCTCTGGAGGTTTCTGATGCATGGGCAGGAAATGGCTCCCCTACCACCCATCTGGAAGGCAATTCTCAATTACCCTTTCTGCCCACAGGTCAGAAATTAAGCAATTGGTCTAAGCCTGCCAGGTGACCAGAAGTAGGCTAAGCTGTCTTGGTGGGTCACATCCTGCAGCCACCTCAGATCTCATTAGTTCCCATCTCCCTCCTCACCAGTGGCTGCTGGAAAGGGAAAAGAGCTGGGTGGCTCAGCTCTGGGCAGGTGGGCAACTGGAGAGATTGAGTGCCTCTCTGGCAGTCAGCCGGCATAAACCTCCTTACTTCTACTTCTATTGTTCTAGAAATCCCTTTGCTTGAGAAATAAATCCGTTTGGACCTTTCCTCCCAGTTCCAGCTGATTTTTTTTTAAAGGTGCCGCTTTTCAGGGAAAGGTATTTACATTTTCCAGCCAGCACCCAGCTGACCAGCCAACATGAAATGCCCTGAGCTGGCACATTCCTGGCCCCTCTCAGGCTCTGCTGTTGCTGAAGGCCATGTCTCAGAGTGAGCATTCCTCAGGTGCTACAGCCTGACCAAAATTCAGGGCCTGCTAGAACAGTACAGGCTGTCAGTACCAGCAGGCTGGAAGAGAGCCCATGTGGAGCTAAGAGCAGCCACAGGAGGCAGAGGGGTGAGCTAATAACACTAAGGGCTTCCATAACTCAGCACAGCCAGAGACATTTATGAGCCTTGCCTTGTCTAGACACCCCTCATAAAGCTGAGAGATGCCCTTTGCACTAAACTCCCAGGCACCACATCCAGGACATCAATTGAAAAATAAAATAGACACGTTAAAGCCTCATAAAATTAATTAGCTCTCCCTTTAAATGAGATGGCACAAATGAGCGCTTCACCAGACTTTAATTAAAAAGACAAAAAGTTACACTGGGCAAAATGGCAGGAGCTCAGCTGGAGCCAAACTGGGTGGCTCTGGGGCACAGGACCTGGGGATAGAACCAGGTCCTGGGTCTGAGCCACCCAAAGCCATTATGCAAAGTCATTGTCCCATAGCAGCTGCCCAACAACATCTGTGGAGTAAGCCGGTGTCTTATTGCAAGTGTCACTGGCACTATAGCACTGACAACCCCTCTGTCAGACAACCCCCTCTGGGATCAGCCAAGCTCAAGGACCCTGTAGGGCTAGGTGACGAAGCTCTCCCAGCTGAACTGGTTTGTTGACTTATGTGATTCTTACTAAAGCGATGCAGAGGACAGTGGGATGCAAATAGTCAGAGCAGGAACTTGCTGCCGTTTCTCAGTGACTTGCTGTGCTTGCCTCACCGTGCAATGCCGCATGGCAGTCCCTGACAACTGGAGTTTAATCAGTCCCCAAGCACTGCCCCGCTATGCCTGGACTCTTTGAAGGTCTTGTCTTTCTGTCCACAGTTCATAGGATCATAGGAAAGTAGGGGTGGAAAAGAACTCATAAGGTCATCTAGTCCAGCTCTCTGCTCAATTCAGGATTATTCCCAACTAAACCATCCAGCCAGCTGTCTGTCTAATCCGCTGTTGAAAGATTCCAAGGATGCAGATTCCACA
Organism: Alligator sinensis; assembly: GCF_000455745.1. NCBI lineage: Eukaryota > Metazoa > Chordata > Crocodylia > Alligatoridae > Alligator > Alligator sinensis. Next base: position 1,908,433 of record NW_005842134.1, on the reverse strand, counting down.
GCTTTCCTAGGAAGCCTGTACCAAAGCCTATTCCAATGCCTCAGAGTCAGAAAGTTATTCCTAATCTCCAGCCTAAATTTCCCCTGCTGAAGCTTGAGGCTGTCACTTCTAGTCCCTTCCCTGACAGCCACAGAGAAAACCCTCTCTATAATCACCCTTCAGGTATTTGAAGACTGTTATCAAATCTCCCCTTCGTCTTCTCTTCTGCAGGCTAAATAACTCAAATTCTTTCAGTCTTTTCCCATATAGGTCTTATCTCCAGGGCCCTAGTCATTTTTGTTGCCCTGCACAGGACTCTTCCCAAGCTGTCCTGTCTTGTTTCAAACATTCTGAGCTGATTAGACAGATCAGGTCCATCTCAGAAGATACCAATGTAGGGCCATGAGTCATAAAATCTCTCCTGATACGAAGATGGGTCTCCAGACCTGGTGCTCTCCATGTTCATGCCCAGCATGGTCTCCCTACTTTCAAGTAAGAGATAGGCCAAGTCAGGGTGCTGGACAGACACTAGCACCACTCTGCTCTGGGTGCTGGGAACATAGGCAGCAAACAGTGAGCTAGCCTCTCCCCTTCCCAAAAATATGGTAACTAGGAATCAGGCAAAAGCATAACGGTGGCCCAACATAACCTGAATCCAAGACCCGGCTGGAGAAGCTCTGATTCTACAGTGCTGTCACCCCAGTGAGGCTAGGCAAGACAGCATCACTGATCTCCTTTGGAGACGTTTGAAAAGGACCAGTGGGTTTGGGAGAGTATGAGACCTCTGCAGCAGGTAGGTCTCATACTCCTGCTGGGCAGAGTATGAAACCTCTGCAGCTCCAGGCCCAATGGGAATGTCCCAATATGTGCCAGCATTTCTCAGTAATGCCAGCCCCTAGACAGTGCCACATGATCTATGATGTCTCACCCTAATTCATCTCTGAGCCACTACAAAGGTATGCAAGCCTGAGTGCCCCAGGCAAGGGACACACCATACTGCCAGTTTGCATCTTCCCAGTCTTTCCCAAGGAGCGTTGCTGGCCTGTCCTTCAAATGAGTGTCACCTGGAAATAGCTCCTTGCTCTTCTCATAGTGGGGAATCTCTAGATAGAACTCCACCTGCACCATCATGCCCCCTTGCCTGTGACATTGCATTGCTAGAACTAGATGGATCAGAAGCTGTTGCTCTTCTTTGAGGGGCCCTGTCATACTCAGCATTGCTTCGGCAGGAGAGTCCCCTGCAGGACCTAGGTCCTCCTTTTCTTGACATAGTGTCTCTAGGCACAGCACAAGATGATGGGAATCAATATACCAATCCAGCTCTGCCTGCTGGATGGGGAGTTGCCCTCAGGATGCAAGGGAATGCCCCACCAGTATCTTGGCCTGACATCTCTTGGGAATGAATCATGAGTCTTTCCAGAGCATGTAGGTCCCAGTACATCCTTCTGCTCTTCATGCATCACAGCCCTAGCATTTTCTATATATAGAAGTGGGAACTTCCCTTTTCAGCTTCCTGTGCCAGTTCCTGGGGCTGCAGGGTTTGGTACACATGATTACTCTGTCAGTCTAATCTGAAAGAGAGACATAAGGGGCAAATTATTCAGGCATTCTCATAGGGCCGCTCCACTGTTATGCCCTGGCCTATACTCCCGCATATGTTATATACCACATGTCATGGAAATGCATGTCACTTCCTATCATCTCTTCCCAATGGGAGCATCCTCTGTGCTATCTGTGGGGCTCAGTGCAACCTGACAACTACAACTGTCATTATGGCCCCAGCAAAGCCACTTGACTGCAGAGTGGAGAGGAAAACATGGGCCCCTGCTCTGCCACAGACAATGATTAGCAAGCAGGACAGAGGGACAGGTGCTGAAGGACCTAAACTGTTGTCTGCTCCTGCAGAGGACTTGCTGTACAGGGATCCACCAAAAGAGGTAGGAAGAGGCAAGGGAACTACTTCTAACCTGCCAACCTTTCCCCAGCCACATACCCAGGGAACTCTTAAGGTCTCTTTGGAAGCTGCTTACTGCTTGGCGCCAGAAGGGCAGGAAGGTTTCAGCAGCCCAGTTTGTGTAACAGACATGTTGAACACATAGGCCAGGGCTTTCCTTCTGAATCTCAAGAGAGGGGCAGGGCAGGGCAGGGCAGAGCAGGGCAGGAGGTTGTGCGGCTTATGCTCTCAGCAGTGGGGAGGTGCAGGGCTTCTATGCTCGCAGGAGCTGGGGTGTATATCAGACAAATACATGTGGAGGGACTTCAAACAGCCTCATGCACTAGAGTGGGGATAGGCCTGAAGCAATCTTTGTGAGGAGAGTTGTACCCAGGTCTGGGGACAAGCCCATCTTCTTCCCAGAGCAACAAGAAGGCAGCATCAGTAGATCTGTCTGTGAAGAGCAGAGATGAGTGAGAACCTGGGCACATGAGGAAAAATGGAGCAGTCTGGGGATTGCTGTGTCTGAAGCGCAAGGAGTCCCTGGAGCAGCATAGGCCAGAGGCACCCACATCTCAAAGGAGGGCATCTCACGTTGGCTTCCCTTCCCATTGGTATTATGTCAACCTGACAGCTTCTGGTGGCCAAAAGTAATACCTGGGAACAACCCCAGCAATTGACCCAGGTGCCTGTGCACAGATAGGTGGGGGCAGCCCACTTCTGAGCAGCAGAAAAAAAAAATGAGATGGCACCATGTGAGCAGCCAACTCAGGATCAGGTCTGGGGTCTGCACTACTAGTCTACCAGCTGGACTCCAGCCTAGCTCTGTCCTGGCCATGGTGTGGCCACAAAGGTGAGGGGTGGGACTGTGTGAAATGACCTGGGTGTCACTAACAACTTCTGTCTCTTTAAAGACTACAGGGAAAACTGGCTTCAGCCGCCTCAGCAGATAGGTCTGGGTCAGGAAAGACTGTAGGAAGGAGACCTCACATGCACACAGAAGCACCCTGGGTAGATCAATGGGCACTAGAGCAGAGGGGCTGATGTCCCACATCCTCACATCCCACTTTGCCCTTGGACCATGTCCCAGGAACCTGTCATGCCCTGAGCAGAGGCCTAGGCCATTTTTCATTCACCAACCCTGGCAGTGCCCCTTGCTGTCTGACATGTGGGGAAGTTTGCTGGAGCAAAGCCCAGAGCTGCTGCCCCACCAGCAGCACTAGCATGCCACTATGAAGGGTTAATCATCCCCACAGTGGCAGCAAGGAAGCACTGGGACCTTTAGTGCCTTGGCCAGGAGAGTTCTGGTGTGCAGTAGCAAGAGCCTACCATACAGAGCAGTCAGTGCTTCATCGCTCCTACACAGGGCCCAGACCCCAGT
>NW_005842134.1:1900249-1905109 GCF_000455745.1 Alligator sinensis | reverse complement strand
GCAGGAGAAGAAAGTTCCCCTGATAGGCAGGCAATTTCCAGCAGAGGGAGATGGGACTAAATGTGCAAAAAAGGATTCAGCTACTCCTTTGGCCTAGAGTCCTGTAGAGAGTTGGCTACTGAGTTGTACTGGCCCATGGCTAGCTTAGAAAGCTGCCAAGCTTAAGGCTGTGGCAGGCCAGTAGGGGGTGTTCCTGCATTGAGCCACCCACCTCACTGCACCTGACCACCTTCATGGCTTCTAGTGCCTCCCTGGGGGTGCCTCACATCTGGCCAACCCCCTTCCTGGAGCACACCCGCAAGCCTGGGGGTAACGCTGCCACCACCCAGGGGTCTGGACTGTTTCTGGGCCCTGTGCCCCTAGGGTGCACAGGCCTTGGTGTCCTTGAGGGTGCTTGATCCACTGCAAAAGCTTGGGGTGCTTCCCCTAGCCTGAAGCACAAAAAAGTAGCCTCCCTTAGTCAGCTAGACCAAGGGGGCACAAAGCCATGCCTCTCCCAACAAGTTCACCACACTTGGTACAGTGAGGAACTTTATTGGTTACACTGGGAAGGCTTGGGGAAGGGGACAGGATAGAAAAGTATTGCAGAATAACCTTGGACTGATCTTGGACCTGCGCCCTCTGGGAAACACAGTTCCATCATCTCCACTCCCACTTGGAACCAGGGTGGGCACTTCCCTGGTTTGATCATAGTCTAGCAGGACTGCAGTCAGGTCCTGGCTCTTTTGCCCTCTTTTTCTTTGGATGCCTACCTCCTTCAGCTTCTCCACCAATTGGTCCACAGTCAGGTGGTCATACTTGTCAGCCATTCTAGCTATCTATACTATCCACTTGACCCAATGCCAAATTAGAGATTGTTTGCCCAAGGGTTTTCATTAACTCTATTCCCTTCCCCAAATGATGCCTTCAAGACAGCAGCTTGTCGGATCCCACTGTTACCACCACGTGTGACGGGTCATTTGGAAGCTCTCCTACACTGAGCCACCCACTTCACTGTGCCCAACCACCCTCCAGGCTCTGAGTGCCTCCCTGGGGGCACCTCACAGCCAGGCAACCCCCTTCCCAGAGCACATCCACAAGCCTGGGGGTAATGCTGCCACCACCCAGAGTTTGGACTGATCTTGGACCTGTGCCCTCTGGGAAACACAGATCTAGTAGTCCTTGAGGGTACTCAACCCACTGCAAGAACTTAGGGTGCTTCCCTCAGTCTAAAGCACAAATAGTGACCTACCTTAGTTAGCCAAACCAAGGGAACCCCAAGGCATAATCTAGACACTCTCCCAATATGTCTCTCATGCAAAGGAGAACTGTACTGGTTACAAGGAGTAGGTTTGGAATATGGTACAGGGTAGAGCAATATCAGATAAATATCGCAGGGAAAACAGTGGCATGGTAGCCTTTGATCACGCATCTGAGTTACTGCAAGCTGTATATCTAGTTAGATCTCAGGTAGCTTACTCATGAGTATCATCCAGAGGCAGGGAGAGATTTCCTCTGGAGGCAAACAGTTCATTGTTCATGAGTTTCGAGAGAGAGAGAGTTTCAGATGGTTTAGCTTCTCTGTGAGTTTTCATCATGGCTCCAGCCCCTCCTTCTGGGCAGTCCTTCACTTATACAGTCCGTATGACCTCATTTACCTGATCCAATGAAAACCAGCAACTGTTGGCTGCCAGCCAACCAATTTGAAATGCATCACTGGTTGCCAGGTAGACCAGCAGGGTCTTTAGCCCCCTCCCAGTCATGTTGGCATTGCTTAGAACAATAGGGAGTTTAAGCCCCCCACCCAGGTATGTGATGCCAGTCATGTAGGCAGAGGGAGCAGGTTTCCCCCTCCCTCAGGAATGCATCCAGCATGGTTGCTGGAAGCAGATGGAGCCAGAGGTGTCTGCCCTTTGCAGTGACCATGGTAACCAAGTTGTCAGAAAGCAGCATTTGGGGAGAGACAGAGATGGTATTCTGCCACAGAGGCTGGGGGTGATGAGGATGACAACAGGTTAGTGGAGGGACAGGTTCTCTTTGCAACCTTACCTGTGTCCTTTCCCCTCACTTTTGCCCTGGCTCATCCCTTTCTACAGCCATTAGATCTAAAGAGCTTCTCTTGCTCTGAAAGCGTGCAATCTCCTGCTTAGCACCACGTGCCAGCCAGAGGAGAAGGCTCCGGCTACTGCTTTCAGATCTGGGCTGGGTTCAATTCAATTTCATGCTATGATGCTCAGGGCCATGAACTGGTGATTAACAAGAATAACACTTAGCACAATCCAGCTCCAAAGCACTGAATAAACACTGTATAATTAACACAGACTCAAAATACTTACGGCTTTGTGATCCCTCTTCCAACCAACAGCAGCATACATGGGGCTGAATCCAAGGCCATTCAGCTGGGACTCCAGTCTGGAAACCAGGGACAGCAGGTAGTACCCCTGAGCTACCTGCCACACAGGTGCCACATTAAATTAAATGCCACAGCAGGAGTCAGGCAGGGGGCTGCCGAGTCAGAGCCTTCTCACTAGTCCATGCTGCCTCTCTCTGCTGGGCCTCTCTGGATCTTGAGGCTGTGGCTAAGCACAGCCCCTTGAGGTATAATTTGTGTCCCTGAAGGGGGACAAGGAGGTGCACAGCAGAAGATGGGATGTCAGGCCAGAATATAAGCCAGCAAAAGCAGAAGCACCAGCTGAGATAAAATGCAGCATGGCCTGAGCCTGGGAGGGTCATGGGGTGCCATCTCACATGAGACCACTCTGCAGCAGCTAGGAAAAGCCTAGCACATACCTCTTCCCCATTCGTGTTCTCTCTCAGGCAGTGGGTGCTGTGTGGATGCAGCAGTTGTGACCTCCATCCTCTCCAGCCCCATTTTCTGGTTGGAGAGGAGGCACAGCTCCTGTGAGGGGTGATGCTTTCCCCAGGAGTTGCACTCAGTGTAAAGGGGCTTCAAGAGAAAGTGTCTGCAAAGGATAAAGAGGTGTCAGCCCTAGGTGAGCAAGTGTCTCTCCTTTACTGAATGGCTTCAGGAGGAAGCTCTCTGTCATGCAGGAAAGTAATGGGGATGTTCCAGGAAACTGTGATGAAATATGAGATCCTGGTTTCATGGTTGTCCCACCTGCATTTAACTCCCCTTTCCCTAGGGGCAGAACAGTGTGTGAACAGACATCATTCAATGGGCAGTGGGCCATAGGTGATGTTCTGAGGCAAATGCAGAGTTAGCAAATGGAGGAAAATCACTGTGGACACCTTGCTCCCTCAGCCACCCTCCTGCCAACTGGGCAGCCAAGTCCTGAAACCTATTCTGTGGGTACAAAAAGGGTCTTGTCCCTGAGAGCTGTCACTCCAGCATGAACGATGAGTCCTAAATTCACAAGCCTGCTCCCCTGGATTCACCTAGCCCAAGAGTTCCAAGGGGAAATGCCAGCATCAAACTCTACCCACTTCTCAGAGCATCCCATTGTGCAACCCAGCTCAACATCCTACTGAGCTCTACCTGTTATGGGCCATGAGTTCCCCGAAGGCTCACCATCTGCTGCTGTTGCCAGTGGCAGGGGCTGTGCACCATGGGGGCGGGGGGGCTGTTGGATGGGTGGGTATGTGGCAGGGGGCTCACACCCACCCACAAACCCTACACCCACTATAACAGGGGGCCTTCTTGGGGCCAATTTCCCTGTGGCCCACCCACCTGTTTCTGGGTTAACCGCCCGCCTTCTCTCCCGCCACACCTTGTTGTTAATTAATTGATGTTAATAAAGCGAGAGGCTGCCCATTTCTTGCCCCGATGCCACGGGGTGCTATCTGCAGCTCCATTCCTCCCCTACACCGCAGCCCAAGCCTCACAGATGGCATCCAGATGTTATCCATATCACTGGCCCCGCACTGGGCCCCAGAATCCTACTAGTTGGACCCCACTTAAATCCCTCTGTTCAGGCAGCCTATTCTGCCTTCATTCCTGGCTGCATAGCTCCCTGAGCTGCTTCCCCCTTACAGGTGTTGTCCCCCCAGGACCTTCAGCTCTACTGGCCCTGGCCCACCTCCAGGCCAGCTGGAACCCCAGGCCCTCAGCTCTTGGGCATTTCTCGCAATGGGCCCCTGGCCCTTTGATCCTTCCAGCCCTGTCCCAAGCTTAGACCAGTCTGGGGATGTCAAGACAGGTTGAGTCTATGGCCCAACTCTGTCTGAGGTCTACCTTCCAGACCCTACAAAGTGGGTAACCCACCCAGTTGTGGGGGCTAGGGGTTAGGTGCCCCAACCCGCCTTTCACCAAGGTGGTAACTGGCCTGGCATTTCCTGGGGGCTCCCGCACCACTGAGAGCCCCACAAGGCCACCCACTCCTAGCAGGGTGCAATTTAAGGTCATGCCCAGGACCAGGAGCCTCCTGACCATCCCCTACAGCTCCTCCCTTACCTCCAGATGATACCAGCAGCCCTGCAGCCAGGTGATGTTGTTGCCTGGCCTCCAGCAACAAAATGCTCTGTTTATATGGGCAGCCCTGAATCTAAAATGGCTGCACTAATCAGGCACCTGCCAGCTGCTGTCTTCTGGCCCCTAAAGTGACAGGCACAAACAGTGCCCTGCCCACTCCCCAACATATCCCACACACACTGCAGCATAGACCTCCCCCCCCCCACATACCTTCATAAACCCCCCACAAATCCACCCCCAACTACCCCCACACAATATACAAGAGTAAGAGTTTATTTTAAGCTATTTAAGCTATTATGCAATCACCTCTATATACACTATGCAAACACATGTAAATCAAGACAAAAATATTTTTGAAATAAAATTAAAATATGTTATAGTAGATGTTAGATTTTTAATATATGATCTGTTGTTTTTTTTCTGTTTTCAAGGTGGCACCCCCCCCCCCCCCC
>NW_005842134.1:1885427-1900218 GCF_000455745.1 Alligator sinensis | reverse complement strand
CCTCAAAGGAGTACTTCCAGGGGCAAGGGGAGGGACTTCTGGTTAGGGATAGGATTTCCAGTCCCAAGATGGCAATCAGGGGGCAGGGATACCCTTGCAGCCCTCAACAGCTCACCAAGAGCTGTTAAGCAGTCCTCCAGCCAAAATAATTCCCTGCCCCTTCCCTACTCTCTGTCCTCTGTCAGGCTATCTCTCTTCCTTCCCTAGAAATACACTTTCTCTTCCAAGCTGCCTGTAGTGGGGCCAGGAACTCATGCCAGCCCTGCTGGCCCTGGACAAAGGCTGCTGGAGGGGGAGCTACCCACACCAGCAGACCAGCAGCTGCTGTTGCCTCTGGATGAGCCCCCCACCCGCCGGGCTTGCCACAGTGTGTGTATCTGTGGAGGAACAGCCAGAAGCTGGGGTGCTGGCCACCTGTCCCCAGGCCCTACCTCCTAGGTGCCCCCACCCTACAGCCACCCTTCCCAGGAAGGCATACACATAGGCCACTTTCTATATAGTTTGCACAGGGAAGAGAGTGTTTTATTGTTGGTGGGTGGGTGGGGTGGGTAGTGGAGGGGCTCTGGTGTTGGGGAGGGAGGAGGGATTGGCTCTGGTGTTGAGGAGGGAGAGTGGAGCAGGGGTCTGTTTGTTGTGAGATCAATAAAGTGTTTTCCTGAGAACTGTCTGCAGTGAACATGGTGCTGGGGGAGGGCAGTGGGGTGGGGGGGTCCATGGGTGGCTGTCCAAGAAGGCTACAGTGGGGAGTGCAGGAGAAGGTGGTCGGCCAGTGCCTCTTGCACTCAGTGCCCTGGCTCCCGCTGGCAGGTGTGTAGTTCACCTGGGGCCTCGGTGGCGGGGGCCCCCTGGGGCCAGCAGAGCCAGCACCATGGCCAGCAGGGCACTGGATGTTGCTGCCAGGGGCAGGGGCTGGAGCAGCCATAGTGCAGGAAGGCAGGCTGTGGCAGGAGAACCACCGCATACTGGCCCCAGCCTCTGCATGCTGCTCCCGGCCAGAAAAGCAGCTGGCCAAGGAGCAGGGAGTGGGGCTACCTTTTAAAGATGGCTTCTGGCTGCTGGCAGGTGTGTCCAGAGCCTCGAGCTCCCCATAATGGCAGCCAGGGCCCATTGCAGGGCCACAGGAAGCAGGAGCAGTTTGCTACTAGAAGCAGCAAATCTGTTCCCATGTCCCTGCATGTGTAGATGCCTGCCCAGGAGCATTTACTCATGAGTAATTTACTTGCAAGTAAAATGGTCCCAGATCAAATGCATGTGTAGATGCACACTTTGTCTCCCAAGCTTGTTCTGCTTAGGTTGCATCACCACCCTCTTATAAGTGCTCCTAGTGCCAGAGAAAGCAGTTGGGGCCATTTCTAGTCACTGCCTTATAAGGTGGTTGACCCAAAATGCAGGTTTGTTCCACCACTGTCAGTTGATCTCAATGCTAGAGATATTTGTGGGAACTTGCTTTGCCATCTGTATCAGCTCAGTGTTTGGTGTAAACTGAGAACTATTCAAGGCACAACAGTTTGTTTTACAGACAGCAGCCTGCTGGACATATGTCCATGGAACAGTTTTATTTCCCTGTCTCCCTGAAAACACATATACTTTGTTGGTCTGCTCATATGGCAGAAACAACACAGCTGTGATCCTTTTGGTTGGGTGTGGGTAACAGTTATTTGGGCAGCCTTCTCTGTTTAAAGCAAACATTTGGCTCTATCATATATCTAATTTGCTTTCTTGAGGAATGAATGATCTACTTGAAATGCATTACACTGGGGCAAGACTTTGTGCTCCTTCTGAGGAGATTGGCGTGAAAGCTTCCTAAGGTAGGAGACGACAAATTGGCTCACCCTCACAGTTCCTTCTGTCTCAGTCTGCAGTATTCCTTGATTCTGTAGAGTTTGGTCTGTAGTGGCAGCTTCTTCAGCTACTTATTAACTGCAGCACAGAAGAACAGTGTTGTCTGATATGGAGGTATTCATTTTGATGCTAATGGAAAGTTTCCTGTTTTCTTCTTGAAGTTTGTTTTCTTGAGTCTAGATGGGTTACATCTGCAGCATCAATCGCTGCCTTAGACAAAACACATCTTCAGGAGTTACCTTAGATGATACCAGCTCTCTTCTCCGTGTATAAACTAACCTTACGTCTTCTGCTTGAAATGCGATACATTGTTCAGGACATGTTCCAAAAGAGGAAATACAGCAGCATTTCACTACCTTTTAAGTAACAAGCAACACACTTGTCTTGCTTCTAAACTTCAGAACTACTATCAAAACATGCAAACAGTGATCCCCATGACTAACTGCATCTTACTACATCATAACCAGAAGGAAGCATAATATCCTGCTTGCCATCAGACAACTTTGAGGTAAATAGACTGCTCTAACTTTTATCTGAGCCTAATTTGCACAAAATGAACATTTCCAACCAGGAGATCTTACAACACCTTTCAGCTCTCCTGTGCAATAAGAATTTTCATTTCTGCATAGGAGAAATTTTACAATCTTTGCACTCTCCTGTGCCTGAAGAAGAGTGCAAGTGCCTAAAAGCTTGTAAATAAAGAGTTATTATTATTATTTTTTCAAATATCTAGTTGGTCTAATAAAAGATATCGCCTCTACCAAGAGTTCGAATTCTTTTTGCCTGCAGACCAACATGTCTACAACCTGTATCTCTTCTTATTAGTCTGATTAAGTGTTTCAATTATATGGTTTCTGGGACAACTTGTCTACATAACACTACTTTTGATACTGGTGATAGCCAAATTTTGGTCTATCAGCAGTAGAAGATATCTTGCTAGCATGTCTTTCACTGACTTGGGACTGGCTTTGACTGTGGCAACAATAAGGCATGACTGGAAGGCAAGCTAGAGAAAGTGACACTTTTCTCTGCTTAAGACAGAGTTGTTCTTGCCAACATTGGTGCTGGCTGCATCAGAAGAGATTGCAGTTGTATCTGCCCATAGAATGTTGTCATCCATGAAAATGGAGTTCAGCTTTGAAAACAGATTTTCTGCATTGGTATGTTCTCTGAGATGCTTGGTACGCGGGGCTCAGGATCAGCAGCTGATCATCAATTGTAATGACACATCACAGCACGCAAACTACGTTTTGGGTATAAAATCATGATGTTACAACATCCAAGTGTGTGTCAGGATACAAATGTAGTAAGTGGTAACTGTTCCCTCTGAGCCAGGGACAGACAAGGTTCTGTCATTGGCAGCCCTGTGTAAATCAAAATTGTAGATGAGAGTCACAGTAGCACTTAGGAGTGGTGAGTCAAAGTCCAGTGGGACAATAAAAGTCCCTGCTGTGCCTGTAGCTACTTAGCAAGATCCAGTGAAGCAGACTGCCAGGAGGTGGGGGTCAGCCTTTGGAACAATAAACCTCTGTTCAGACAAACAAGTGTTCTGGCAAGTCAGTTCAGTGAGGCTTAAACTGCTAATTCAGGAAGGCCCCAAGCACTATCCTGACACTGACCAACTGCCTCCTTGTGGTACCTTCACAGGCCACAGCCCATCTCTAGCCACAGAACGCTTCTGAACTGCAGTCAGTCACTTGCTGTAGACGCTTCAGCATCAAACCTGAGTCTGGAGAAGTGGGACACATCTGCTTAAAGGTTGCAGGGAGGCTGAATCAACTGCTGGTGTAGATTTGACAGTATAAAGTGATTGGATCCTTTACTGGCAGGCCCTGCTTTACTCTGGACCTGACCTGAGGGTGGTAGGGAGAGAACAGCCCCTGAGTGGATGTTCTCTGAAGTTGATAGATCTCTTAGGATTTGCTTGGAAACAGTCTCCCCTGGTAGCTCTGCATTTAAGAATGAAAGAAAAACCATTTTGAATAGGCACTGATTATTGGAGTATTTTCTACCCAGGAGATGCAATACACAAACGTTGTGTTGATCAAGTGAAACACAAGTCTTTTCAGAGAAGACTCAGGTCAATACAGACATTTCACAAGAGCCTTATCAGGCACATGTGGTGGGATTGATGCAGTATGATAATTTAACGCCATGGTTCTCAACCTTTTTAGATTCAAGGCGCCCCTTGAATGGGACGTGGATGGAATTTCTCCTATCTGAAGGGTGAATAGATGATTAGTGGAGTCCCTGATCCAAAGGAAGAAATGACTATTCCTGTGTCATTAAATTATCAACTAACCATGTAATGTATGCATTAGCAGGCAGTAGACTAAAGAAAACACTTGATTATTTCTCCATAAGTTTATGTTGATTTGGGTCTATCTCAGGATTTTCAGTTTCCTGTGGTGCTTATTCCTGCAGTGTAACATATTTCCCTATGCTTGTCTCCCTGTCTCACTGCACTTCTTGGTCTCTTTAAACCATTATCATAGAAGTAGGGTCAGAAGGGACCTTGTAGATCTTCAAGTCCAACCCCCTGCCTGGGCAGGAGGAAAACTGGGCTCAAATGATCCCAGCCAGGTAGGCATCGAGCTGCTTCTTGAAGACCCCCAGGGTAGGAGCCAGCACCACTTCCCTTGGAAGTTGGTTCCAGATCCTAGCCGCCCTGACTGTGAAGTAGTTCTTACAGATGTCTAATCTAAACCTACTCTCCAACAACTTGTGGGCATTATTCCTTGTTATCCCGGGGGGTGCTAGGGGAAACAAGGTCTCCCCCAAACCCTTCTGGTCCCCCCTAGTGAGTTTATAGACGGTCACCAGGTGCCCCCCCCAGCCTTCTCTTGTGAAGGCTGAACAGGTTCAGGTCCCGTAGCCTCTCATTGTAGGGTCTGCCCTGCTGTCCCCATTAGACTAAAGGCACCCTTGAAAAAGGCCAGGTCTTAACTTTCACTCATCTCTCCCCACTGTTCACCAGCCTCTGGCCTCCTGCCCTCAAAGTGTTCCACCTTTTCATTCACTCAAAGGGCTTATTCCAGAAAATCTCTTCTCCTAGGGCTGATCACTAGGGCTACACGAGGCGTCGGACCGTGCTTCAGATCTGGAGAAGATTCGGACACTTTGGACGCCGAAGAAGCATGTCCAGATCAAAGCAATGGCTTCTTTAGGCTTTCCAAAGCAGTTCAGAGCTTCCAAACTGCTTTGGAAAAGCTTCGAAGCCACTTTGGAGATCTGGCCATAGGGTATAATGGGGAATCAATGAAATAGCTATAGCTTTGTTGCTTTTGTCTGGTTTGGATAGAACTTGCAGGCGTGATAGCCTCTGCTGAGAGCATGAAGCCTGCCAGGTTTCAAGAAGATAGGTTCAGGGATTTGGGGGAAACTGCACCCCAAATTCTTGAAAGCAAAACTCATGTCACGTATATGTGTTACACCACTGGGGGGGGGGGGGGGGGGTGAAAACTGCAGGGATGGTAGAGTTTCAAGGAGATAGGTACAGGGGTTTGGGGGGAACTGCACCTCAAGCTGCTGACAGGCAAAACCAGTGACATAGATGACCCTGTGTGTGTTAAGGCACAGCAGGCTGAAAACAAAAGAGGTGGTGGCCCCTGATGAGGCCACAAAGCCTGCCAAGTTTCAAGGAGCTAGGTGCAGGAGTTTGGGAGAAACTGCACCTTAAGTTGCAGATGATCAAACTCATGACATGGGTGGCACTGTGTGTGTTAAGGAGCAGCAGGGTGACAGCTGCAGGGATGGTAGCCCCTGCTGAGGCCAGGAAGCCTGCCAGCTGTCAAGAAGAAAGATGCAGGGGTTCTGGGGCCCTGCACCTCTAGCTGATGACAGACAAAACTCGTATCATGGGTTCTTGCGCAACTGTGTCTGTCTTGGAGCACAGGGTGGGAGGTGGGGGGACTACTGCAGGCCTGGCTGCTAAGATACTGTGTTAACAGTTACCAATCAATCATGATTGACTCAGGGACTAGCTCAATACACAGTACCTAGCTAATGTAACCAGTTAATTAGCAAGGATTATCACCTACAAAACCACAGACTAAGGAGAGGAAATAATCAATACAGACAATCAACTGCCCCAAGACAGAGACAGTCAGTTGCACAAGCACCCATGTCACGAGTTTTGTCTGTCTGCAGCTAGGGGTGCAGGGCCCCAGAAGCCCCCTGCACCGATCTCCTCGACAGCTGACAGGCTTTGTGGTCACAGCAGGGTTTAGCAGGCCTGCAGCTTTCACCCGGCTGCACCTTAACAAACACAGGGTCGTCTATGTCACAAGTTTTGCCTGTCAGCAGCTTGAGGTACAGTTCCCCCCAAGTCCCTGCACCTATCTTCTTGAAACTTGGCAGGCTTTGTGACCTCAGCAGGGGCCACCCCTGGCGTTTTCACGCCCCTGTGGTACATGTCACATACACGTGACATGAGTTTTGCTTTCAATAATTTGGGGTGCAGTTCCCCCCAAACCCCTGCACCTATCTTTTTGAAACTTGGCAAGATTCATGCTCTCAGCAGAGGCTACCACACCTGCAAGTTTCATCAAAATCAGACAAAAAAAAAATTTATAGATATTTCATTGATTCCCTATTATACCCTATGGCCGGATCGCCGAAGCAGCTCCGAAGCTTTGGAGCCTCTTCGGCCGAATCAAAGCGGGAGACCAATCCGGAGCTCCAGATCAGATTGCTGGCATCTGAAGCGGACGGATCAAAAGCCAAATCGAATAGCTGCCTATTCACACAGGCCTACTGATCCCCCCTGTGAGTGCTCATGTAACCCACTCCTGTTTGATCCTCACCCACAACAGGTGATTATCATTACTCTCCTAAAACAGTGTTCCTCACCAGGATCATCTCAAACACTTAACCCTAGTGCTCTGCACACCCCCAGTGACCCATCCCCAGCTTACTCTTTTCCTGCTAACTTTGGTCATTGGTCTCTGTGGATTTGCTGCCACCTTGTGGTTCCTATCAGCAGTGATACTATATGAAGTCTTATTTTAAAAAGAGCCAGACTTGATGGGTTCTGATCTCTCTTTCATTTTCAGATTTGAAAAGGGCAGTTCTGCAATGAAAGAGTGACAGCCACTAAAATGTCCCTGGGAGCCCATGAAATAAACAGTGCAGTGCAATGGGGCAACACAACACGTTTTGGAATGTTTTGA
This sequence comes from Alligator sinensis, assembly GCF_000455745.1. Taxonomy (NCBI): domain Eukaryota; kingdom Metazoa; phylum Chordata; order Crocodylia; family Alligatoridae; genus Alligator; species Alligator sinensis. The sequence continues at coordinate 1,893,205 of NW_005842134.1, read as the reverse complement.
CACAAGAGGATGTGTTGCAATTTCAACACCACCGCATCCCAGACACGCAAATGAGTGGTGGTGCTTAAACCAGGTGATGAGCCCAGCTGTTGCTGCACTGTAAGTAGCTCAGTCTTATGAACAGTCAGCACAATGTGTACAGATCCAGAAGTATTTTGCATCTGCAGTCCACCCCACTGGCTACCTCTCCTAGGTCAGCAGCAGCTGCAGCAGTGAATGCACCTCCCTGGGATTGTGAGTCCACATGGTGAAGGATTTGCATTGAGGATTCCCCTATGATTTCCTCTGTGACAGGGGTCGAGTTTGATGAGCATCTTCATGTATGGGTGGTTGCCTAGGAATCTTGATCCTCTAAGGTAGATTTGCAATACCTGCAGCCTCCAGCAAGGCAAAGAAGGATGGTTTCTACCCTGCCTCTACAGCTCAAACAGGTCCTAAATGATGGAATGTACCCCAGGCAATCACATTATGGGAAGTATACTGATATCACAAGGTGCTATCACAATGGAGGCTGCCCACTACTGTATGTGCCCACGCCAGGGGCCGTCTTTGTACCAGTCTTTCAGACATTCATATAAAGCCCCTTCTTCTCTCTTGGAGCTGAAGACGCATGTTTTCTTCTACTTGTTTAGCTGGGTCATTCCCTGGAGAATCCTTGTTTTGAGTGCCAAAAAATAGCACAGGCCTCTGATTCCATGAGACTCCCTCATGGCTACAGAAGCCCTGTCTGAAAGGCCCTTGCAGGAAAGGCAGCTGGAGCCAATGACACCAGCCAAAAGAGAGTCTCCCTGGCTTCAGGGAGAGCAGAGCTTCCCTACTGTACTGCAGGGTGACAGACTGGGAGCCCTGACACATTCCTGTGTTGAAATGGATGTTAAAGTGGGATAGAGATGGCTCTGAAATCCCAACCCACACATACTACTGGATCACAAACAGCACTGTTCTCTGGCACCACAACAAATGCCACAGGGTCCAAGACATCATCCCCAGCAGCAACTGGAACCAGTGCCTGGAAATTTCAGGATGCTTCTTCAAATGGGCTCTTGTCCTCCCTGCCAGGGGTGGGTCCTAAGGTCCTATCTGAGTACCTTGGCATGTTACTTTTGGGTGTCAGCTGGAGCTGTGAAGGCTTATGGGCTTGAAAGTGCCTGGAGTGGCTCCTCCCATTGAACAGCTTGATCTGTAAATGGGAGCAGCTGTAAATGGGAAGCCCTAGAGCAAAGAGCATGAACTTCCCTTCAGAAGGCCTCAACAGGTCTGAGGGGAACCCAGACTCTGAGGTTTCCTCTCTCAGCCTCTGTACCAGCTCCCCAGCATAGCCTGTTAGTTATTACCACTCAGTTTCCTAGCTGGCAACAAGCACTGGTATAAGTTTGTGGCAACACCTGGAGCTGAAATCCATCACATTCACCCAGCAAATACCGGTTTTGTGGGAACTGCTTTCACTTCTTATGAAGCAGGCCTAGATCGCCTTACAGCTTCAACTACTAGAAGATCCTCTTAGGCCGTCACCCTTAGCACTGCCTGGCAGCAACGCATAGCATAAAACGGTGCAAATTGTGCACAGCTGGCTTCACCAACTGGCACATTCTGTGGGTAAGAAGATTTTCCCCTTATATACAGAGCCATTGATAGACCAAATCACGAATTGCCTGGTGGAGTCAGGGTCAGAAGGCATTTAGTTGCTGTCACTATAGAGACTGAGAGCAACAAGAGGGGCTTTGCCAAGTATTAAATGTCCTTAGAGCCAGCATTGAAAATAAACATTGTGCCATTAGTGGGCATTGCAGGTCATGTGTGCACAAACAAGTTCACCTGGGATGGCTAAGTCTGGGACCAGCCCTGGTCCCACCCTGGTAGCGTCACTCTGGTAGTTGCTCCGTCCTGTCAGTGTGAAAGTGCGGAGGTGTTGGGATGCCCATAGCTGGTCATTAAATGCAAGCAGGGTCCCTCCCCCAGTTCTGTCTGGAAAAAGGGTGGGCAATGCTACAGTGGCCTAAGTGAGGACACCGGGAACTCAAGGCTTTGCCTCTCATTGACTATGGCTCCTTCCTCTCAGGCATGACAAAAAGCGCCAGTCACTGGCTGCCTTTTCCCGTATTTAACTGCACTTTTTAATCTCACTTTGCCTTTAAATTCCCACTTCCATGTTTTGCAGTGATGGTCCCCCAGCAGCTGTGTTGGAAATGAGTGTGGTCCTCACTAAGTGTTAACCTGCACAAGCATCTAACAAGGGGGCTTTCTCATCTCGGTTTCAGTCTGATGCTTTCCCTGCTATCTTTAAGCCACCTTTGCATCTGACTAGAAGCTTGGCAAAACGGTAGCAGTTGGGTTCCCACATGGCCTGGAGAGAGCCATGGCAGCTAAAGAGCACTAAGCGTTCCCAGTAGCACAGTCACTGTTAGGAAATGTGTGCTGGCCAGACCAGGGTTCTGCTTCCTTCTGTATGGGAAGATGCAGGTGGAAGGGCTTTCCTGGCCACAGCTGCTGCTTCACTGCTTGACTTGAAAGGGTCAAAATGTGCTCCTGTTCCTGAGACCATGTCTTAATTGGTATGGAAAAATCTCTGCCTACCTGAAAAAAAAATCATGTAACCGATGGCCATGCTGAATTGTATTTAACTAAAACTTTCAACTTCAGCAATACGCATCTATCACCAATGCTGCACTGGAAGCAGTGTGAAATACTGAGAGCATTCACAGCACCATAATACAGGGTCATCTGCACTGGAGATAGGATTCAAGAAGACAGTTGTGGTAAGGGAACGAGGTACTGGGGGAGGCGATACTTCTTGCATGCCCTCAGCTCTTTTGGCTCTGCCAGCACAGGGTGCTTTTGCCAAGACACAGTTCAGAGAGATAAGAATGAATGAACTTCCACTCAACATTTCCTTTTTCCTTACTCTTGCAATCTCCATTTTGTGTTCTCTAATGTTCCTTATTATTAAACATATCTGATATCTAATCTACCCGAGTACAGGTCAAAGTGATATACACGTACCTACAGGAAATCAGATATCCACACTGGCTTGTGTATCCAAGCAAGGGAGCATATCTAGTTCCGCCTGCTTGTGTCCTAAGCCATCTAAGTGATTAGCAAAAAGGCCCAGATTTTGACATACAAGACCAGGCCTACCTCACATCTCAGGCAGAAGACTGCACTGAAACGGTACTTAGGCAGCTAAGTAAAGGCCACACCCCAGCAGTGCACTAGCTACCAGGCCACAAGTTGGGCAGTATCCAGATTCCTTTCCTGCCTGTCTTGTGAAGTTCAGTTGCTGTGTCTTGTACTTAATGGATGGAGAAAAGTAGGGAAATTTCTGCTCCCTTAAAAGCAAGGGTCCAGACTAAAACCTGAAGCATCTCCTTTCTAGAGCAGCAGTTATTTCACTAAGCCACATACTCTTTAATTCCTTCACATCTCTTTCACTTGACTGCTTACCGGCCCAGTTTCAAGAGGAGGGAGGTACAGAGTTAACTATGTTTGGGCATGTGAACTAAAACAGGATTATGTGCCAACTGTCCCTAGGACAATTGTTTATCTAGAAACTACAGAGCCAGGAGCAATAGGTATTATGAGTTTGCCTAGTGCAGCAGTCTGGGGATCCAACCACAGTGCCCAACATCCCTGGCAGTCCACTGTGCTCTCCAGTTTCCCCTAACCTCCTGTCTCTTGCCTGGCAGCTGGTTCTGCCTGTAGCTCCTTTCCCTGCTGCAGGCAAGTCAAGGCTGCCTTACAGCTTCAACTACTAGAAGATCCTCTCCCTATACCAGTCAATGCCAGACTACCTGCTCTGGCTCAGGAGCTGGGTTTATATTCCCCAAAGCACCACCCCTTCCACACACATGCTTCACCTGCTATGCACAGGGGTTTCCCTTCAACTTAATGACTGGATTTCCTTCTTCTGCAGACAACCTATCTACTCTGCAGCCTTTACTCCCCTGGCTGCTTGGAGTTCTGCTTCTTGCTACCTATTGCAGTGCAGCTAGTCATTCTCAGTCCGGTAACTCCCATCCCTTTGGCCTCTAAGCTGCTTACTTCCTAGCACCTGCCCCAGACAGCAGGACTTGCCTGTTGTACTTCCTTCTTCAAATAACAGGAGTTCCTGACTCCCTGTTACACCTAGAACAAACACTACTACCCTGTAACAAACCAAACTGTAGCAGTAGCGATTGAAGAGAATGGGATAGATGTAATGTGTTTGGATTTGGTTATTTCTCCTTAATGAACTGCTGGATTATCGCTATTCATTTAATTAACTGTGTGTTTGTGTTATAGTAGCACCCAGTAGGAAAGTCAATATCAGGGTCCCATTGTGCAGGGCACTGCACATGTACATTGGAAGCCAGAATCTCTGCCCCAAAGAGGATGCAATCTAACAAGGGGGCGGGGGAGGGTGAAGTACATTGATGGAGGAAGCATCTGTTTCCAGATAAGGTGCTGCAAACCTCTGTGGGGACAGCACCCTAATCCAAAAAGGCAAGGATAGAGTTTCAGAGAAAGTGAGCATCCAGTGTGCACCCAGTGAGTTATCTGAGCTCTTCAGGAAGCCTGCTTATCAGAAAAATGAGAAAGCAGACAAAACATGACAAAAAAGAGCATCCTTGTGGAAATAGGTAGCTAATCTACCTTGAGGGAAATAATTCAAGGCACAGCTAAATACTGGGAAGTAGCAAAGCGGGAAAGGGATGGGAATGAATCAAAAATAGACTGTGATAGATCAGGAAAGCCAAGTCAATGCAACTGAGGGCTGCGTCTGCAGAGGCAGCTGCAACTATTGCATCCACTAATGCTGCAGTACATTCAACCACAAAGGCCACATCTACACAAGACTCTGTGCAGTAGCTCATTACTATTGTGCAGTAGCGTCACATGGCACAAAGTGCAATGCAATACTCCTGAGCAACAGTAACAAGCTACTGCGCAGTCAGCATCACCTAAAAGCCATTCGACGACACTACTATGTGGTAACTTCAGTTACTGCACAGTCATTTAGTACTTGTGTATGCAAGTACTAAATGACTGTGCAGCAACAACTGTGTAGTCAGAGTCTTGTGTAGCCAAAGGGACTAACAGTGTACCAGGTATAGACGGTGTGGCGGCAAGGGCTGATGGCATTGACGCTGGCCTTAGGAGTTCCCTTTAGCAATCTAGGAGCTGAAAGATGATGTCTCTGTGCCAAGTGTGGCAGCTGTTTGCTGAGTTCTGCTTGGTGATGGTTGAGAACCACCACAATCCCAGCCCCACAGATATGGCATCTCCAGCCTGGAGCTATGTCAGCCCTGTCATCCAAGGTCATCAGACGAAGGACAAGACATTGAAGTAATTTCCCAGTGGGTTCTTCCAGGTTGTCCAGTTGCCCATATTACATATTCCTCCTCAGCCTCATGTCCCATACACAATCCTTTCTCTCATCCTTGTTTCATTCCCATGTTCAGCCTGTCTTGATTCCTTCTCTCCTTTCTTAGCACCTAGTATTTCAGGTGCCATATATATAATGCCCTCTAGGTACAGGGTGTCTCGGACGGCCAGAGCCAACTCGAGGTGATTTAGAAATTGCTCGTTCATCAGGGCAGGCTGGTGAATGGAGAGGCAGACAAGGTTTAATGGTTGCAAAAACGTTTACTTACGCCGCTTGTAGTTGCGACACAGATGGTCCGGTCATCTGAACAACTATGTGAGTTGTTCCAGCTGGCGAGGCCCAAGCCAGTTAATCCGTCCGCAATTTAAGCCAGCGGGAAAAGGGTATGTCTGGGATTGCGCTCGGCGACAGGAAGAAGGATTGATAGGTGATCAGTCTATCGATCAGCTAGCCGCAAGTCAGATCTCTTTAGAGGCACTCTGCAGCGTGCTCAAAGTTCTTCGACTTGGGCGGAAGTCGCGCGAATTTTTAAACTGCTAGCAAGCCAATTACTAGCCGCCACGTGTGAATAATTTAGCACTGGCCAATAGCGGGACACAAATTTGGATTCGAATAGCGGGAACTCTTTGCACTGTGCATTTCTGTGCTGCAAAGAAGAAATGCACCCTGCAAAGAAAGCTACAAATTGGCGGGAACTCTCTTGCACCGAGGTTCTTCTGTGCAGCAAAAACCTTCGCTGTGCAAGAGGCTCTCATGTGGCAAGAAAATTCTATTGTGCCGAGGCACCAAAATCACTGGGTTGTGACACAGGGTACCTAGGCTCATGCTCTGGTACATGTTTCTGGGTTCTTTTGTCACTTTGCCAGAAATGGTCTGCACTGTGCTACCCTCAGCATTATAAATTCCCAGCCCCTGCTCTGAGAGTGCTGCCAGTTCCCACACCCTGGTTCTTCTCTCTCTACACCTGTTCTCACTTCATTAGGGAGGGCCCTTTTTCTTTCAGCTGGTTCAGGTCATGCTTTATTGCTCTCACCCTCCATCACTTCTTGGAGGTATGAGGCTTATGTGTTCCTGTCACTGTAGTGACTGTCATCTCAGCTTCATGCACCCATGCCCTGGAAGCAAGATCCCATTCTTCTGCATCCCTTATGGCTCATTCTGGTTTTCTGCAGAAGCCTTGAAGCCTCTCCTAGCCCTATAGGCTTCTCCTTACCAAGAGCTGTCTGAATCACTCTGACTCTGCCAGTTGCAAGGGTCCCAAACTGGCCCTGGACAGTAAATCCTTCATTCAGCATCCATAGTCTGAGACTGTCTTTGTGGCAACCATTAATCCTCCTGGATCATGGTGTGTGCATAAGGGCCACCCAGACCTTTGATGCATATACCTGAGCAGGAATTTTTGGCGGAGTGGAGGTTGCTCAGACTGCCCAGACCTTCCATCCTCCCTTTAGATCACTGAGACAGAATCCAAAGACCAAACTGAGTCCGGATGTTTGGTGCTTCCATGGCTGTAGTTGTATAAGCGCCTGAGAATCGAACCCAGGTCTCCTGTGTGGTAGACAAGGATTCTATCACTGAAAGACAGGGGAATCCTGACTGTCTTGGTAGCCAGGTATCGAAGACAGACCCATAAATGTTGGTGGATATACTTTTTCCTCCACTCAGCTTGTAGAAGGTAGCTAGGTTCTACTTGAACTGTCTGTTTCAGTCCTGAGACTGCTGCAGGAGTGACTCAACAGTCCAGTCTCAGTTAGAGACAAAGAGCCTTTTGCAGGCTTTCATGCCAGGCCCAGCTCTTGGGGTGTCTTCTTGAGGTCTAATGCATTTCAGTTAAAGGATTTCTGTGGCTGATACATTTTAACAAATGTTTCCAACCTAGGTAGGTATCAATTAAATTCCATAGGGATACACCAAGAACACACATTTGCTACAAGTATCCCTGTGTTCAAAACTATGTTAACCCTAGTTAGAATTTATTTCCAAAAAAAACTGATAATACAGCATGACCAAAGAATGTGACCAAGTGCTTCCTGCAGTGCATCACATCCCCAGCATGTATCTACGGGCAATATATATATATATTTTTTTAATTTAGGGGGAGCCCCATGCAGGCAAAAAAGGATCTTCTGTTGTATAAGATGAAGCCTAAGATCAATTGTCAGTGTTCAAATATTGTTAATTGCTGATTTCCTCTGGGATTCTGCCATCTGGATGTGTGGTGGGAACATCCAGATAGGTTCTGTAGCAGGTTGGGGATTGCTCAGCCCAGACAGTCTTTGCTTATGGTCTTTGGTCATGTCTACATGGCTATAGTGTTTGCCCTTGGCCACTGGGTTCCTGGGATGGGGTAGTTAGACCAGAAGCAGAGCAGAGGTCCATCTCATGTATAGATGCCCTTAATTCCAGGAGTAGTCTC
>NW_005842134.1:1872927-1885396 GCF_000455745.1 Alligator sinensis | reverse complement strand
AATCAATGCAATCAGCAATAAACATATAAATAGCACAGGGTCTTTTCCCAGACCCAGAAGGAATGCCTTCCTAGGCCTGGCCAGCTATTACCGACGTTTCATTCCTCATTTTGCAGAGGTAACTGCCTCCTTGATATAGACATTAGAGAAGGGACCCTGGAAGGGACCCTGTGAGATCATCGGGTCCAGCCCCCTGCCCAAGGGGCAGGAAGTCAGCTGGGGTCAGATCACCCCAGCAAGATAAGCATCCAAGCATTTCTTAAAGATATCCAGAGTAGGTACTTGCACCACTTCTGGAGGAAGTCTATTGCAGACTCTGGAGACTCGGACGGTAAAAAAGTTTTTCCTTATGTCCGGTCTAAAACGGTCTTCCAGCAGTTTGTGATCATTAGACCTTATCTTCCCTTGGGGTGCCCTGGTGGACAGATGTTTTCCCAGTTGCACACCCCTTATATACACCCCTTATACACACCCCTTATATACTTATCAGTGTAACACCCCGCTGCAGGATGCTAACCACTGCCAGTGGCAATTTGTGGAACCCTGGGGGCACCAGCTAGACCTGTCCTGTTGGTTCTTTTGGGCTGAGGAGGAACCTCAGGATCCCAGTATGGGGATACATCCTGTAACAGTACTCGGACAGAATAGGTACTATTTACAATAATTATTATGTACAATATATATGTATAGATACATATTAATTTATATTCAAATATTTACATATGCACATATATTTATATTTGTACACATACATTGCTATCTATTCTAAGGTTTCATTCATAACTCAATTAACTTATGGAATAATACTAATGAATTCAATGCTGATAGATATATATATATATAACTTGGTAACAACATATGTACACATATAGGTAGGTGATCACTCCCCTGGTAGGTCTGATGTAGACACCCAAATTAACAGTCTTTCAGTTGACTACTGTTGTCTTGATGTCACCTTAGTTTAGGTAAGTGTAATCATTCAGGTGTGGGTGCGATGGGAGCTTCCTCAATGGCCCCAGGGCAATACTCCTGATGACGGCTGGTGCCCATACTTGGCTTCCTATAATAAACAAACTCTTCCCCACGACACCCGCTTTCTGCCCCTCAGATAGGGCTGGTGGGTCTACTTTCCTAGTTGCTCTCTCCCTCAGGGCCCCCCATGTGAGGGTCCACTACAAGAAGAGAGGGCTATGCCCACTCACCAACTCCCAGTTCTGGGTGCTTCCTCTTTAATCAGAGCCAGGGCTTGCCTCCGGGCTCTGCTCATTTCCCTCTCATGCAACAGGTGGCTTGGCTCCTGCAGCCTCCCACACTTGCCACTCTGACCCCTCAATGAGATCCCTGCCGTATCCTCACAGTGGTTTGTCCCTCCCTCACACCCCCAACTGTTCCCAGTGGCCAACCTTCTGCACCCGACCCTGGCACCCAGCCCATCCTGGCTGTGGAACTCTGGGACCGAGAGGTTTCCAGGGCCTGAAGGCAGAATTACTCCAGTCCTTTTATTCTGGCATCCTTGGGGAAGGCGGGGAAATCTCCCAGGCTCAGCCTGGTTTTGGCTCACCATGGAGCACTCCCGACACGTGTATCCCTTCTGCTACAGCCTGTTACATCAGTATTAGCTGACCCAATCTGTCAAGGCAGAGGGTAATTACAAGCCTGCCAACTTTTGGCTGGGCTAAAGACCTGAAGTGTGCAGCCTATTACCGGTTTCCAATGCTGAAGCATCCCTAGGTTTTCTCAAACTGCTTTTTATATGCCATGTGATGTGGCTTCCAGTCCATTCCTAACTGATAGCACTGTGGCCCAGTACCTCTCTTAATCCCCATTATTCTTAGCTGAGCTCCTTTTGCTTCTATCACCCTCATCCTGTTTCCTGGATCTCTGATTGGACACACTGTTGCTTTCATTATATGTTGGTTAGTCCAACATAGTTGCCCAGCCTGTCTCCTGTGCACTCAGAACTGATTACCATCCTCTTTATTTATTTATTTTTATTGATTCTTTAATAATGTAGCACAAAAATCAGATTTATATATCAACTATATATATACTATGAACTAAATACATGTTTGTAACAATAAGTAATAAAGGGGAAGGCAAAGAAAGGAGGAGGGAAGGGGGAGGGATAGAAGAAGAAAAGGGAAGTGTACAAAGATTATTTTAATTATCAAAATAATCTGAGAATTGTTTCCAAATTGCACTAAACTTTTCAAAGCAGTTATGCCTGCTAAACATAGCAGAAGCCAGTTGTGCCACCTCCTCATGCCTCAGGCCAATATCTTTCTGATTACCATGAAACTCCCACTTAGGGTTTAAATAATTGGGAAGTCCCTGCAAGAAAGTAATAAAAGAAAACTTCCCTGTCTGTTGGGAGCCCTCTTGTTGCTGTCTCTCTGCTTCAGGGACTTAGTCTCAGATGCTGCTGCACTGGGCAGAACACTTCTCTTCCTTGGAGCTCCTCTGAGCAATCTGACCGGTAAGCGGTCTCAACCCCTATTCCTGGGGCTAGGTGTCAGAGGCCTTAAGGAGAACATGCACCTCACTTCAGTTCTCTCCCTTCCCTTAAGCCCCCATGTAACTTGCCGTGCCAGTCTCTGGTCAGTCATTTGCTTTTTCCTGACCAGCTGGCCCCTTCTGCTCCCTTGCAAGCCAACAGTTTGGACTGCTATGTACACTCTTAAAGATACCAAAGGTTCTCTCCTGCCACATCTTTGATGTTATAAGGTAAGGCAGGAAGATCTTGTCCCTGCCTTCCTTGGTGTCTCTTGGGGTCACACGTAGTGCTGTCAGACCTGGGGTTCCACCTCCCTTACACCCCACCTAGCACCAACCTGATGTTCCAAGGTCACTTCTCATAAGTATGGTCCCAACCAGCTGTTCTTAGTTATCTGTAGCCACACTAGTGTACAACAGGGGGGAAAAGGCTCTGTCTTCTATTATAATGTCCATATAGCCACTCTGCCCTTAACTGCACTTAATCCAACTTAAATCTCCCTTCTCACAGTAAGTAGGGTGTGGGCACCCTGACAAGGATGATACACAACTCCTTTTATCCACGGTCTTGCTGCTTTTCTGGCAGTTTACTTCCAGTGTTGCCGTCACTCCAGTTCCAGTTGTCTGGCTCTGGCATCCACATCTGCTGCTCTGGTGAGTACACTGGTTCCTCCAAGTCAGTTCTGGTATAAAGCCGTCTCATCTCTGGCTTCCACGAGTCACCCCTGCCAGGGCACTCTGTCTCACCGCGTGGCATCCATGGGTAAGGGGAACTCACTTCCGGTTCCCCTGCTGTGCTGATCCGGGCCAGCTTTAACCCATCATGCAGGTTCCCCATGGTGAACCGGTGTTGGCACACATGTATAAAACATTCCCACACCAGCACTGGATGTTCTTCAGCCCATGCCACTCTCACAGCTGGCTGCCCACATCATCTTTGTTCCAGTCTCCTTGATGAGTCTCGTCTCATGGCAGGATAGTTTTCCCTGCCACATAGTCTCCTTGGTGAGTCTCGTCTTATGGCAGGATCATTTTCCCTGCCACACCCCAGCTGAGGAGAAGTCCTGGCTGGAAAAAGACAGAGAGTGGTGCAGGGAACCAATATGGAGAATGCAGCATCTAGATAAGCAAGGTTCCAGCTGCACTGGGGTTCCCTGCCTCAACATCATGGCGGCGCCTGTTGGTGAGGTCTGGCACGAGTCTTTCTTTTCCTCTGAAGAGGCACAAGGAGCCCCTTCACAGTTGCAACCCCCAGAGTAAGGTGGGTACAGGGTGCCTCAGAGCCCTAGCCCCTGCTCCTTGTGGGTATTTCTTGGTTGGAGTGAGACTAAGGGACATCACCCTGATGGAAGTGTGCCCTCACTGAGGTGTTAGGCAGTCAGCAGCAGCTCTAATCACTTGCTGTCTGGCATAAGCTACACTGAATGTCTGGACTTGGTCTGGCCTTTGGACTCTGTCCCAATGGTCGAAATGGGGTTTGGTAGGTCTAGGGCAGCCTTAACTCTTCAGCTTGGAGAAGCGAAGGCTTAGGGGTGACTTGGTGGCAGCCTATCAGTATATAAGGGGTGTGCATCAGGAACTGGGAGAATGTCGATTCACGAGAGCACCCCAAGGGAAGACAAGGTCTGATGGTCATAAACTGGTAGAAGACTGTTTTAGACTGAACATAAGGAAAAACTTCTTTATCGTTCAAGTCTCCAGGTTCTGGAATAGACTCCCCCCAGAAGTGGTGCAAGCACCTACTCTGGATACCTTTATGTCAAGGGATGGGGTTCCTAAGGATGGCCGTGTTACCCCTAAGGCCCTCCCTGGAGGCTCCTTCCACTCTGGCTGCCAGCAGGGAACTGAACTGCTGGGTCCCAGCCCTAGGGTTTATATGGGCCTAGGGCCCTGCCTCTTCCAGCCAGGTAACCAGGTGCAGGTGCGGCCAATTCCTTTATTAGCCAGTTGTCATGGCAACCTACACCTGGGCTCTTATCTGGCTCTTTGTGTTCCCTCCCTCATCAAGGGGGTTTGGTCATTACAGGGATCTTTGGCTTAAGTAATAAAAGTATTGCTGCAGAGCAAAGGGGGAGGTGAAGGGGAAGAAAAAGTAGGTGAGGTTCAGAAAAAAGCTATAGCAACCAGCTTGACCATAAAAGTTATTTATTGTCAGGTATATGAACTTATGATGATACCGGTAATAATAGCCATACAAGAGAGAGACAAATAAACAGTTAGAATATTACATAGTTTCAATTAGGTTTTTGGGGAAGTCTAGCTCGAGTTTGATTAGCAAAAGTCAGATTTAGAAAGCTGTACCTGGAGTAAGAGAATAAAAGTCAGGTTCCTGGAGGCAAAGAGAGAGAGAGAGAGAGTGATCAGCAGAAGTCTGGTTTAGAAAGCTGTTCCTGGAGTAAGAAAGCAAAAGTCAGGTTTAGAAAGCTGTGTCTGGAGTAAGAGAATAAAAGTCAGGCCTGGAGGCAAAGAGAGAGAGAGAGAGAGAGTGATCAGCAGAAGTCTGGTTTAGAAAGCTGTTCCTGGAGTAAGAAAGCAAAAGTCAGGTTTAGAAAGCTGTGTCTGGAGTAAGAGAATAAAAGTCAGGTTCCTGGAGGTGGAGAGAGAGAGTGATCAGCAAAAGTCCAGTCTAGAAAGCTGTTCCTGGAGTAAGAAAGCAAAAGTCAGGTTTAGAAAGCTGTGTCTGGAGTAAGAGAATAAAAGTCAGGTTCCTAGAGTCGGAGAGAGAGAGAGATAGAGAGTTGGGGTCGAAGCTTGAACCAGTGAAGGTTCCCAAGTGTTGTTGGAGCTTGCAGACAGGCAGAGTTCTGAGCACGATTCAATGGAGAGATTCCAGGCAGAAAAGGAGTGGAACTGGTGCAGCTTTGGATCCAAGCACCAGGACAGAAACTTGGGCTTGGGTAGGGGTTTTTGTAGAGCCATTGTACTAACAATGGCTCAAGGGAGAACATTAGGTTTGTTTGTGGGTAAACAATGGCTCATATGGTGGATAATAGGAACTGATCACTCCTGGCTCTGGGTGGCATTACTCTGAGGGAGCTCACAATACAGACAGGGAGATTCAATGTTTTGGAAACCAATAGAGGAGTCATTACTAAAATTGGTCTGATAAATGCTGAGTTGGGTGTGTGTAGATGTGGGTTGATTAGCATTTGGAGCAGGGATCCCCCATCATGCAGTGCTCCCCTGCTTCTCTGGTCCCAGAATTCTGGTTCAGAATTCCTTGCCTTGGAATCTCTGTTCTCCGTCCTGAATGCTAATGAAGGTGCATGCCTGTCCCATTTCCCATTTAGATGAGTTGTCATCTGGTTCCATCGCAGATGCAATGAGACCAGGGGAGTTGCTTCGCTCTTATCACCCTTGTCTGGAGGGCTTTAGGTACATCTCGCACTGCATCTTACTTGTCTTTTGTAAGTCCTTCCTCTAATCAGTTCTTGTTCAGGCAGAGGTGGGGAGGGGGAGAGTTCTTTGTGAGTCAGACAGGCTGTGTCCTGTGCCAGGGTTCCCCAAGAACACAGAACTGAGAGGTGACAACAGCTGGGGCACCCCTTGTCCCTCCTGCCTTCGCATTTTGATCCTGTAGAATAGCCCCTTCTGTATTTTATACCTTGAGAACAGTGTGCATTGTTCAGGACAAATTACCTGGTCCTCTTGCTTGGCCAATTCCATCTTGACTATGGTCCTGAAAACTGCTGTCTCTTCTTGAGCTTCCTTGAAGTGTGTACTGCTAGATAGGTTTTCTAAATAGAAGGTATCCTGGGAGTCTATGTCCACTTCCCCTCTGACTAGACCCAGTTCCATCCTGCCTTGTTCTCTTACTAAGTCCAGAACACCATATATTTTGGTCCAGTCTGAGCCTAGCACCATCGGGTAGGGTAGATCATGGGCTAACCACACCAGCACTTCCCTTACCATGTCCGAGACCTTCACATTGTATTTCTTCCTCGGGTAAGTAGAGGGTTGTCCATGCCTGCAGATCATTCACACTGGACCAGCATCAGGGCCTTGGCCCAAGGGGGCCAAGTCAGCATGGATCAAGGTCTGAGCACAACCAGTGTCTGAGATGGCTTTCATCTTCCTTTCTCCCACTTCCATTTGGATGGTGGATTTCTCCCAATTGCCTCTTTGGATCATTTCGCCTAGGCTGCAGTCCATCAACTCAACCTTGCTATTATCCTTTTGGCCAGTCCAAGGATCTCTGGTTTCAATGGGTGTGTCACCCAGGCGAGGGCCTGGTCAAGGGTTGCTTACACATTCTCTAGCCATGTGCCCTGTCCTCCCACACCAGAAACAGACTACCACTGCACTGGGGGATCTGCAGGGTTCTTTCATCTCTGTCACAGCGGGGTCCTTTAGGAGGGCCGTGATCTCCTTAAGGCCCTCTCTCCGTGCCAATTCAGCCCAAGGGCACCCTCTATTCTTGCCCGCCACGTCTTTGCTGTTGAATAAGGTTGGGAGGCTGCCTTGCATCTCCTTGGGCACGTAAACTCCTGGACCCCTCGTGGGTCTTATCCTGCACCCCTGAGTGCCTTGGGGCACCCTAGCCTTATGGGCTATGCGTGGCTTCTACCACCCCTAATACCACGCCCCAAGCCTCGCTGATGGGAAAGACGTTGTCTGGTCACAATACACCTACGCCCACTCTTGGGCCTTCTCTCCAATAAGCTAGTCCCTCTGGGACGTCCTCTCTGGCCACCGGTCTCTTGGGCCCACCGCACTACTGCTCTCTCTGGTATGGGCTCATCGTGCTGCTATCCCCTTTTCGGGGGACAACCACAGCACCTTGCCCTTCTCCTGGGGTGCTGTGCCACTAACCCCTTCCGTCGGGGTCCACCACGGCACCCTGCCCCCGTCCTGGGTTTCCCTACGGTGCAGGCCTATTACTGGGTCCGCCACGCCCGTTCTGGGCTTCTTAAATATCGCCCCACTCGGGCCCCCGGCCTGGGTTTCCCTGCAGGGCCGGCCTATTACCGGGTCCGCCACGCCCGTTCTGGGCTTCTTAAATATCGCCCCACTCGGGCTCCTCAATATCGCCCCTCTCGGGTTCCTCAATATCGCCCCGCCCTAGGGCTCGGTATGGCCCCTCTCGGGCTCCTCAGTAATCGCCCCTCCCTGGGGCTGGGGTCTATGCACCCCGTAAGCGATGCCCTTGCTGGCATCTGCTGCGCCCGTCCTGGGCTTCCTACTATGGTACACCCATTTTTTTCAACCTCAGGCTTCCTGCGCTTAGGCCCAGATAGAAGTCTCCCCTGAAGCTGTGCACAAGTGGCATGCACTCGTGCTGTTGTTGAGGAATGGCTGACATGGTAAAAGCTAGGGCTGTGTGAAATGACACTGTTCCGTTTTGACCCGAGTTTCAAGGTTTCAACGGAACAGCATTTTGTTTCAAACTTCATTTCAATTCGAAACAGTTGTTCCATTTTGCTTCATTGAAACAGCGAGGCTGTTTTGATGCTGTTTCAATGTTTCACCCATTCACTATAATGGAAGGGCTAGACATTTTTAAATCTGCAGGTCCAAATGCCCTCCGCCCAAGGGTGTTGTTGGCTGTAACAACTTAACTCCAAGCCACCTGGCTAAACCAGAGTGCTCAACCCTCTCAGCGCTGCCCTCCTTCCCTCAGCTAGAGCCGTTCTGGCATTGCTCGCCTCCTAGCTCCAGGAGCTCCTGCCCCTCTGGCTGCTGGCAGGGAACCGCCAGCCTGGCCTTGACTTTTGGCTTTATAGGAGCCAGGCCCTGCCCCCTACAGGCAGCTGACTCTTATTAGTCGCCCTGGCACCCCACAGCTGTACTCATTATCACTGCTAGGGCTTTTCCCCAGCAGTTTTCCCCTCTCTAGGAGCAGGCACCGAGATGCCCTGCGACAATCTCCTCTTCTTCTCTTCTGTCTAGGTCTCTGAGAGTGGTGTTTAAGCTTCCTTTCAGGCCCCAGTCTCTCATGTTCTCCTTTTGTGTGCTATCAAAGTCTTCGGCCATCTGTAAAGCTTCGACCAAGGTCTTTGGGCAGTGGCACCTTAACCATCTCTGTATATTTTCATCTAGGTCTAACAGAAACTGTTCCAACAGAATCTGGTTGAGGATCTCCACCTTACACGTCTCAAGCAGCTTCAACCACTTATCTAGGAGGTCCACCAGCCACTGTAATAGGACCTGCAGGGACTTGTCTTCCTTCTTGTTCTTTGCCCTGAAAGTTTGTTGATACTTCTTGGTGATACAGGATTTTCTTCTTCACCTGGTCATAATCCAAGGAGTCTCTGTGGGACATGGCATGGTATGCACCTGTGCTTGTCCATTTAGGAGCACCCCTAGTTGTCCAGCCCAACAACCCCTCTATCTAGTCTGAAAGCTAAGGCGGCCCCCTCAAAACTTGCCAGAAATGCCTCTGGATCATGTCGTGGAGTCATCTTGCAGACCTTCAGTTCCACCTGATTCCTCTGAGCTCATGGTTGCTTGATGCAGGGGTGGGAAGATCCATATTCCCAGCTCTATCACGCAGTTGTTGATGTTCCTGGCCAATGCACCAGTTTGTTGGTGCAGTATAGCATAGGGCCATGGGACACAGTGGCCCTGCACCCTATGAGACTGTGCCATTGGGGGGTGGATTCACTCAATGATTATGCTGAATGGAAGTTACCCAATACTTATCTGCCACGCCTTGATGTTGGACTTGTCTTGTTCAGGAGGTGACCCACTTCTATTGAGTGAAACTCTGGATGTACCAAGTCTGGTTCTTCTTTGGGGCTCCAACCTCCCCTACACCCCGTCCTGGCAACCCTGTTGTTCTTTTGTTCATTGCACCTTCATTTCTCAATTGGCCATCTTTAGTTGTTCTTTACTTCGGACAGGTCATGAGCGTCTTAAACATAGTCTACTGAAGTTGTACCAGTGCCGATCCCCAAATCAGTCAGTCTTCAATTAGTTAGCGGATCAGAAAGATAAAATAACTCAATGTGAAACTGAAAGTTAAAATAGGTTTCACCAAGGAAAATAGGTTCCACAGCTATGGAGGTCCTCCCTTGCCCCAAGAACATCCAGATCCTGGAGCTGTGGGTCTTTCTCTGCTGCCAAGCCCTTCCCCAGAGTAATAAAGTGAAACTGAAAAGAAAAATAGGGGTTTTCAGATCCTCTTTGCCCCTCTCAGGCATGTCTCTGCCTTAGACACGCCCACATCTAATCTCCAAGTTTCTGTGGCTCCCTGCCGCCTTTCAAGGCATAGTGTGTCTGTCCGCCAATCCTTGCTCACTCCGCTCCTGGGCGAGCCTGCAATCAACTCCCCACTGGCACACCCAAGCTGGTGTGTAACAGTCCTGTGTCACATCCCTGGAGCTACAACCCAGCCTCCTGGGCTCTGTGACCCATTGAAAAAAAAAGAACTAAAAATAAAAAATCTTGGAAGAGTCCTGATGACGCTCCTCTCCCTTGCTGCCTCTGCGGTCCCTCTCTCCACCCTCAGGCTTACCAAGACACTCTGGGATCCTGGGAGCTGCTCTCTCCCCCGCTCTCGGGTCTGGAGTTCCTTCCTCTTCCCGGCAGCGTCCCCGGCTTCCCTCTTGCATCTTGTTGCTCCCCACCGCTCCTCCTCCCAGCTCTGGCTGCGAGCCAAAAAACTCCACACTGACATGGGTGGAGCCAATTCGGATACAGCAGCTGCTTGTAAACTAACATAGGTGCTGGTCTCCCAGTGCTGCTGGCTCTGGTGGGGCTGGTGGGACTCCTCCTGCTGCCAACAGCTAAATTCTTTCTTTCACTTCATTACAAATACAGACTATTCATGGGTGACCAGTGCCTCCCGAGTGTCATGACCGGAGGGGATCCCCCATTGACCAGCTGCCAACCAGAGGGTCCAGAGGTAAAAAAAAAAAAAAATGGGGCATGCCCTTGTAGCATGGATGTTTGCATGCAAATGTTTTTGTGGTGCCACATACTGCATGACCACACTCGTTCAGGATGCACCCTATAGGATTAGATAGATTCAGGCCTGCTCCTGATCCTGCCCTGCTCTGACCTCCTGCAGCAGCCAGGGGGAGCTGCAGCTGCCTGGGCGCCAGAGATCTCCAAGGAGGAGGGCAGGCTCAACCTGGCAAGGGTCTCCAAGAGTGGGGCAGGCTCAGCCTGGCAGGGGATACTGTCCTGGGAGCCTGTGGGAAGGGGATACTGTCCCCTCCCCCCAGCAATGGCAGACAGGGCACCCTACAAGGCACCCACAGACCACCTCCTCCCCCATCCCCCACAGTAGGGCACCTGGTCTACTGCCCATGGATATTAGGCCCACAGAATACCCCACAAGACCACATGCATTCTGGATAGTTTACAATCACAAATCTTTATTTCCCTCCATCGTGACACACTCCTTCCCACCACCCCCACCCCCACCAACAACACTCCCCAACACCCAACATCAATAAAACACCTTCCCCATGCAACTATTTACAACACTGTGATTGGTGTGGTATCAGGGGGGGATGGTGGACTGGCAGGACCAATGGTGTGGAGCCTAGGGTGGGGCACCTAGCATCCTGGCCTCTGATGGCACCCCTGCAGATGCAGATACTGCAGTAAGGCCGGTGGCCTGGAGGCTCGGCGAGGAGTGAAGATGGGTGCTGCCCAGCCTGCTCCCCCGCCTCCTCCATGGGGCTACAGAGGCCATTTTCACTCAGGGGCCACATGACGAGTAGGTGAACAGAGGGCAGCATCTCAGGTGCCTATGTACTAATGCTAGGAGCATGGGGAACAAGCAGGATGAACTAGTGCTCCTGCTTGCACTAAACACCTATCACTTAGTGGGGCTAACGGAAACCTGGTGGGATTCATCCCACGACTGGGCAGTACATATTGAGGGCTATAGATTGTACAGAAAGGACAGGGTGGGGAAGAAAGGGGGAGGGGTTGCGCTCTATGTCAGTGAGCAATATACGTCAACCCTCATCAAGACGGAATCCAAGGATGAGGAGGTAGAAGGATTGTGGGTTAGGCTACATGGGGGGCAAGGAGAAAGGGATTTGGTGGTAGGGGTCTGCTACAGACCCCCACATCAAGGGGAAGAAAGGGATTCGGGGCTCCTGAGGCAACTCTCGGAGACCATAAAAGCTAAAGAGGCGGTAGTCATGGGGGACCTAAACTACCCGGACATCTGCTGGGAGTCACAGACAGCAAAGTCCCACCGCTCACGCAGGTTTCTAACCTGTGTACAGGACCTCCACCTGACACAGGAGGTACACGGTCCCACTAGGGGGAATGCCATACTGGATCTGGTATTGGCAACGGGGGATGACATGGTAGAGGACCTACAGATCAGTAGCCATCTGGGGGACAGTGATCACCTAATAATAGAATTCACCATAAGACATCGAGTGGGTAAGGTAACTAGTAGGGTGAAAGTACTAGACTTTAGGAAAGCTGATTTCAATGAACTCAGGCGATTAGTCAAGGACGCACTGCAGAGTAGGAGTTTTGAAATGATGGGACCCCAAGAAGGGTGGCTGTGCCTTAAGGAAATGATACTTCAGGCACAAAGGGAGACGATCCTGATGCGAGGAAAAAGAGGGAAAGGGGCCAGGAGGCTTCCTTGGCTGACCGCAGAAATCCAGGGCAGCCTAAGGGCCAAAAGGGGAGCACATAAAAAGTGGAAACAGGGAGAGAACACCAAAGATGAATATACCTCCTCTGCTCATGCTTGTAGGGAGGCAGTTAGACGGGCCAAAGCTACCACGGAGCTGAGGATGGCATCCCAAGTAAAGGACAACAAGAAATTGTTCTTTAGATATATAGGGAGTAAAAGGAAGGCCCAGAGAGAAATAGGACCCCTGCCAAATGGGCAGAAACAATTGGTGACGGACAGAGGGGACAAGGCTGAACTCAACGAGTTCTTTTCCTCCGTGTTCCTAAGCGAGGGGCACGAAAAGTCTCTCACTGGGGTTGTAGAGAGGCAGCAGCAAGGCACCAGACTACCACGCGTAGACCCTGAGATGGTGCAGAGTCA
>NW_005842134.1:1870488-1871224 GCF_000455745.1 Alligator sinensis | reverse complement strand
AATGCGGTTCAACAAGGAGAAATGCAAAGTGCTGCACCTAGGGAGGAAAAATGTCCAGCACACCTACAGCCTAGGGAATGACCTGCTGGGTGGCACGGAAGTGGAAAGGGATCTTGGAGTCCTAGTGGACTCCAAGATGAACATGAGTCGGCAGTGTGACGAAGCCATCAGAAAAGCCAATGGCACTTTATAGTGTGACGAAGCCATCAGAAAAGCCAATGGCACTTTATAGTGTGACGAAGCCATCAGAAAAGCCAATGGCACTTTATAGTGTGACGAAGCCATCAGAAAAGCCAATGGCACTTTATAGTGTGACGAAGCCATCAGAAAAGCCAATGGCACTTTATAGTGTGACGAAGCCATCAGAAAAGCCAATGGCACTTTATCGTGCATCAGCAGATGCATGACGAATAGGTCCAAGGAGGTGATACTTCCCCTCTATCGGGTGCTGGTCAGACTGCAGTTGGAGTACTGCGTGCAATTCTGGGCGCCACAATTCAAGAGGGATGCGGATAACCTGGAGAGGGGTCAGAGAAGTTCATCACGGGGGCACAGAAGGGAATTGGTGAGTATTTATTCACCAAGGTGCCCCCGGGGGTTACAAGAAATAATGGCCACAAGCTAGCAGAGAGCAGATTTAGATTGGACATTAGGAAGAACTTCTTCACAGTTAGAGTGGCCAGGGTCTGGAACAGGCTCCCAAGGGGGGCGGGGCTCTCCCCTACCCTGGGGGGTC
>NW_005842134.1:1854785-1870449 GCF_000455745.1 Alligator sinensis | reverse complement strand
CTTTCCTGCTTATGCAGGGGGTCGGACTCGATGAGGTCTCTTCCGACCCTAACATCTGTGAATCTATGAATCTATGAATAGGTGGGTGGCCTAGATGCCAGGGGACCCAGCATGGGGGCAGGAGGCCCTGGGCATTGCAGCCACCACTGAACCTCCTCCCAGACCCATTGGAGGGGTTTGGCATTGGGCCACTGCTGATTTTCAGGTGGGAGGCAGAACCAGGACTGAGGCTGGGGCCAGAGGAGGGGCTGGAGCCAGGGCTGGGACTGGCGGCTGGGCAGCAGGCAGCTGCCAGGCAGCAGGCAGGGCCAGGGCTGATGCTTGAGCAGCAGGTGGCTGCCAGGAAGAAGCCAGGGCCACCATCTGGGTGGCAGGTGGCTGCCAGGTGGCAGGTAGGCCTGGGCAGCAGCTGGGCAGTAGGCAGCATGAAGGAGGCTGCCACGGCCAAGATGGTGCTGAGCACCTGGCAGTCCTCCTCTGTGGTCCCACTGCCCGAGCCCCCATGGCAGCCTGCCACTCCTGGGCATCCATTATTTTCTCAAGACGGGCAACGTGCCTCTCCTTGAGGTCCAGGAACCTGGTATGGAACACTTATTCCTCACAGTCCTGCTCATACACGACCCTCTCCCACTTGCACATTATCCTATCCCATTTCTGCACAATGTCCTCAGCATGCCAGGCCCACAAGTCCACCACCCATTCCTCCACAATGGTGACCAGCCAGTTGAGGAGGAGGGTGTGATTTTGGGTGTGCCACTGGCAGAGATGGCTCATGTGAAGGGCACTGGTCATCAGAGACACTGTCCCTGATGCCACATCCCCAGTGGTGACTTTTATCTCTCCCCCATGAGCATCTGCTAGACATTCAGAGCAAGGACAGAGAAAGTATGTGAGAGTTTGAATTATTTCAAAGAGAAGATTCACTGTACCAAGGAGCTGTGTGCCCCCAGCCTTAGATCGAGGGTCATGTGCACACAGGGCAGGCCCTGCCACAGGTGGCCACTGCCCAAGCCCTCCATCCCTGCTCCCTCTGAGGGGCAAGTGGCCCACTTGGTGCTTGCTGCAGGCAGCCTGCCTTCCCAATCCCATACCCAGGCTGGGCCAGGGCTGGCTCCTGACAGCAGCTACTACAGCTGCTCCCTTCTCCTCCTGCAAGCAAGGCAGTTTGCTCCCATGGTGCTAGGCCTGCTCCAGACAAGGTCATGGAGGCAAGGGTCTCCCACCTGGCTGGGACATGTAGCTGATGATGCTCCTGACCTCTCCCCAGTAGGACCCTTCAGAAAGACAACCCAGGGCAGGGCCCCACTAACCCCCCATGTGGCCTGTGCCTGAGCATGCCCCTGCTGAGGGTCCCCCAGGTGAGCCACAATTTGCTGTTTGAGCACACCAAGGACTGCCTGGCCCACTATGCTGTTGATCACCATGGTACCCCAGCTGCAGCTGAGAGCCTGGTTTGTGGCCCTGAGCTTTGATGGTACCCCAGGCAAACCTGCGCTTCCCTGCAGTATGTGCCACTGCCTAGAGGGGTACCTCTGCCAATGCTACAAGTCACTGACCCCTGCAGCTGAGGGGATCATCACTGCCATCAGTGAGTTTCTCTGTATGTGAAAGGTCCCAGTTGCCTAGCTGGGAGGGTGCTGGCTGCTCAGTAGAATTCTGCATTGCCTCCAGCCTCCCTGTGTGCTATAGTGGCGGACCTACAGGGGGCTGGGGGGAACTTGGCTAGACAGGGTGAGAAGGAGAGGAGAAGGAACAGGAAGGGGGATCCCCGCCTCCTGTATGAGGCCCCTTGCTCCAGACATGCATCCCGAGGCTGGGGAAGTGAGGTGGCATGGGCACAGATGGTCATGGTGCCCCTTTCTCCCACCCCAGGCCTTCTCCCTTTGTGGGGCTTACTGGCTGGGTATGGCAGGTAGTCCCAACGGTTGGACTCTGGTCCTGGTGGTGGGGAGGTGGTCTAGCTGCCTGGGGTGCTGGGGTGTGGAAGTCCAGCACCTGACCGCATGGGCAGTGGCTGCCTCTGGGAAGGAGCTGCAGCTGGCCATGGGCAGGGTGATCCCTGACCTGTCTGCCCCACTGTGTGTGAGTGCCTGCAGTTGCCAGGGCAGGTGCCATCTCAGGCTGTCCATGCTGGATGATGCAGCCAGGGGTGGATATTGCACCAGTTGTTGCCACTGCTGGCCTGAGGGTCTCTCCTCTGGCAACTCCTCCTAGGGCTGGGCTGCAGTGGGGGCTCTGGCATCCCACCTATGCTTGAATAAATGTGCCACCCGTGGCCTTGGTACCTGGGAGCCAGGATTTGGTCCAGTTCTTGCATAGGCTCCTAGGCAACCTTAGACCATCAATTGTGGTTGGTCTCACAGACCCACTGAGCGCACAGGGCCTTCACCTTGATTCAGCACTACCTCCTGGACCATTCATGGCCACGGTCCTGCATGCAGGCTGCCATATCCTTGTAAAAGTCTGCATTCACCTGGGTGCCTGGCAGAACTGTCTCTACACCTCAGCCTCACCCCAGATCACAATGAGGTCAGCAGTCTCCCCTGCCACCCAGTTGGGGCCTCAGAAGATCATTGGGTCCAGCCTCCTGCATAAAGCAGGAAAGATAACTGGGGGTCAGGTGACACCAGCAAGGTGACTATCTAGTCTCCTCTTGAAGATTTCCAGGGTAGGTGATTGCACCACCTCCGAAGGGAGCTTATTCCACAGTCATAGTTTCATAGTTGGTAGGGTCGGAAGGGACCTGAGCAGATCATCAAGTCCAACCTCCTGCCATGAGCAGGAAAGAATGCTGGGGTCAAATGAACCCAGCAAGATGATTATCTAGTCTCCTTTTGAAGACCCCCAGGGTAGGAGCAAGGACCACTTCCCTTGGAAGTTGGTTCCAGATCCTAGCCGCCCTGACTGTAAAGTAGTGCTTCCTGATGTCCAGCCTGAACCTACTCTCAGGCAACTTATGGCTGTTATTCCTAGTTAATTCTGGTAGTGCGCGGGGGAACAGGGTCTCTCCCATTTGCCGCTGGTCCCCCTTGGTAAGTTTATAGATGGCCACCAGATCCCCTCTCAGCCTTCTCTTGTGGAAGCTGAACAGGTCCAGGTCCCATAGCCTCCCCTCATAGGGCCTGCTCTGCTGCCCCCTGATCATGCGAGTGGCCTTCCTTTGGACCCTCTCAATGCTGTCCACATTCTTCCTGAAGTATAGCACCCAGAACTGGATGCAGTACTCCAACTGTGGCCTGAACAATGTCTCATAGATGGGGAGGATCACCTCCTTGGACCTGCTTGTGATGCATCTATTGATGCATGACAAGGTGCGGTTGGCCCTACTGACCTCATCCTCACATTGGCAGCCCATGTTCATCTTGGAATCAATAATGACTCCAACATCTTTTTCTGCCTCTGTGCTGATGAGAAGGGAGTTCCCCAGCTTGTAGGTATGCTGCTGGTTCTTCCTCCCCAGGTGCAGTAATCAATGCATATTCTCAAGGAGCCATCGGGCTTGGGTATGGGGACCAAGGGACTACGCCATGGGCTTCAAGAGGGTTGTATGATTCCTAGTTCTAACATTTTCCAACCTCTTTGCATATCTCATTGGAAAGATGATGAGGTATCGGTGACCACCTTTCTCATACTATTGACCCTGGAGTTGTATGTATCGAATGATACACGCCCCGAACCCACCCAGGTTCCTCTCTGAATATGTCCTTGAATTCTTTAATGAGGGCTTGTATCTCGTATTTTTGTGCTGCCGTCAGCTCTTCCCTGATCCAGATCTGGTTTCTATTTCCACTATCCAGGTGTTTAGGGTGCTCTTCTGGGGACCTAGGTCTTCAAATTCCCTTTCTGTGAAAGCTACCCAGCCTTCGGGTTGGTGCCAATCACGTAAGAGGTTAATGTGATAAATTTGTCTCGCGAAGATGACCCGGCCGATGGACTTCATAATCCACCGGGCCCACCCTCCAGATTACCTCAAAAGGGCCATGCGACTGAGTCAATAGCTTGTTCAGGGACTTGGGTAACGATACCAACACCTTCTGCCCTGAATCAAACTCCCGTATCTTCAAGTGGGCATCATACCTTTCCTTCTGGTGGTGTTGCACCTGTTGCAAATTGTCCTTAGCCAGGTTCCTGGCTAGTTGCACCCTGTGTTGGAACTCTTGTCAATACAACATGGGATCTCAAGTGTCTGCTGCATCATGCTCCCAATCTTCCCTCAAGATTTGTGGTAGGCCCCTGCGGCGGTGGCCCAACACTAGCTCAAAAAGGGAATACATCAATGATTCTGAAAGGGTTTCTCTAAGGACAAACAACACTAAGTGGAGGAGTAGATCCCACTTCTGAGGTTCCCCTCTTATGCACTGGCGCGACATTTTCTTTATTGTCCCATTGAGCCTTGCCACCAGCCTGTTCATCTGTGGATGGCACACTGAGGTGTGCAGATGTTTTATTTTTAGAGTACGGCATACCCCTTGTAGCACCCCTGACATTAAGTTACGCCCCTGATCTGTCGGGATCTCTTGGGAAATTCCAATCCTTGCGATCTACTTGACAAGCTCCTCTGCAATCGGGGGGGGCGGTTACCACTCTCAGAGGCACCGCATCTGGGTATCATGTGGCATAATCCACAAATGCTAATATATACTGATGACCAGCACTACTATTGGGCAGTGGTCCGATAACGTCCATCTCTATCCTTAAAAAGGGAAGATCAATAACTGGCATGGGTTGGAGAGGGGCCCTTGGCGGGTGGTTTTCCCTGGCTTTCTGGCACTTGGGACAGGCTGTGCAATGGCACGCCACATCTTCCCCTAATCCCGGCCAGAAAAACCATTGAGATATCCTGGCAGTGGTTCTATCTCACCCCATGTGTCCCCCCGTGGGGTTGGAATGGGCGAGTTGCCAAATGATCTGCTGGAAACGGGAGGGTACTACAAGCTGTGTCCTTTCGGGCTCCCCCACCCCACCAGGTTGAACTCAATATATAAGAGTTGGTTTCTTACCTCAAACCGGGGTGTGGTCCCCAAGGTCACTGCCGGGTGGAGGGTAGGTGTGTCCAAGGCTGTTGACCTCAATCCTTGTAATTCTGCATCTTCCCCTTGGGCTTCCCTGAACTGCTGACCTCTGGCCATATCATGCAGGTCCAGTACATCCATGTCATCTACTGGCTCCCCACTGTCCTCGTGCTCCCCAAGCCATCCCTCATGCTTCCACGGGGCTCCTCCATGTCGTTTCCACATCTCGGACCCTCTCCAGCATGTCGTAAATAGGGATCCAGTCCCGTCCAAGTAACATGTTGCAAGCTAGATGGGGAACTAAACCTACTAGCAACTCTTCACGATGTTCCATGACCCGTAGAGGTATCCGCTGTTGGTGAACCTGTTTGATTTCTCCCTGGAGGCAAGATACTCTCACCGGCTCTGCCTCATGGCCTTGGTGGGAGGCAGCTAGGCTCACGTTCACCAGGGACTAAGCACACCCGGAGTCTAAAACTGCCCTAACAGGACAATTCCCAATCCACACTTGGACTACCAGACAATCTGATATGGCGCCCTCACCGCCAGTCACAAAACTACAGTCCATGGGCTCAGCCTGTGTTTGTTCTTTACGTCCTTCTACCAGTCCCCGAGCCAAGCTAACGGCATGCCATCTCTCCGATGAATTGCTTGAGTACTCCCTTGACAAGTGACTGACCTTTCCACAATGAAAGCAGATCATATCTCTCATTGGCCCCCTCAAGGCAGACCATCGTTTCTCCGGTTCCTTAAGGGCTGGGATCGGAGGGGCGGGGCTGCGCCTCTCTAGGGACTAATTAACTTCTGAGGCCGCAAAGGCCATGGCCAACTTCAATGCTTCTTCACAGTTGCGAGGAGAATGTTGGCGCACCCATCGGTGAGTGCACTCTTCCAAATCATTAAGCAACTGTTCTAACACTACCGGGTCTGCCAGGGTGTTGCGGATACGAGGTTTATCCATTTGCTAAACAAGTCCCATAATAGTTGTAAAAGAAGCCTGGGCCACTTCTCCTCCAGCCCCTTTTTAGCCCTGAACAAACACCTGTAACGATCCAGGTTAATTTCCAATCAATACAAAATGGCAGCCTTAACCAGGTCATAATCACGGGCTTCATCTTTGGGGAGTGCCCTATATGCTGCCTGGGCCTTCCCCACCATGAGGGCCCCAAGCTGACTGGCCCAGTATCCGTTGTCCAGGCATCTCATGATGGCATGGCATTCGAACACCTCAATGTAGGCTTCAGGGTTGTCATTCCTCATCATTTTTGGCATCTTAAAGACTGTGAGCCTGTGCTGTAGCCAATCTTGCTGACGCTCCATCATTTGCTGTTGGGCATCAAGTATTTGCATCAGAGCTTGCAAATTCTGTCCCAGCATATCAGGAGGAACCATGGCCACTGGTTGCATGTTGGGTTGTTCTTCTGGGGCCGGATCTTCTAGTTGCTTCCCAGCCAATGCACCAGTTTGTGACTGCCTAGCCTCGAACAGTCAGTCGCGTGCTGCCTTGGCCCAGATGTCAGTAACGGACATACTGAGGTTACTTGTAAACCCTGAGGAAGATACTTATCACCTAGGTGGCCACCCCCAGACTCACCTGCCATGACTTTGAATGTAATCTCAGTGGCGGGGGGGAGGGGGGTGTGAACCACCAGGGGCTCCTCAGTGGTGGGTAGTCCGCTGGACAGCCCTCCGTGGGGCTCCACCTCCCCTACACCCCAAACTCATGCCAACCTTCGACGGGTCACTGGGTCTTGAGTTGGCCGTCCCTCCACTGCAGCTGTGCTCTTGACCCCAATGTTCTCTAGAGTCTTATGTCCTAAGCACTTTCTCCTCTGGTGGCCCAACTGATACCCTATGTAGCCCAAGCTGGATCTCTTACTGCCTAAGCTACCTCAAACTGGAGACCGAAAAAGGCCAACAGCAAATGGGAAAAAAAAGGAATGGAAAGAAGCCGCCCTAATTGTGCCTCTATGTTGCACTCTCTTCCCCTTAACCAAGACTTCTCCCTTGCTAGGAGATTTAGTTCCTTGGTGGTTGTCTATCCCGCCACACAACCCCTCCAAAAGGGGGAAAAGAAAAAGAAGAATGAAACAAAATTATGAGTTGGGGGAAGGGTCTACTCGGTTCCCTCCCTGACCCTACTGTTAGGACACGGAGGTGCCTCCTTGTTACTTTCTTTCTAAGACTTTTTTGCCCTCGTCCCTGCCAATCAGTATTCCGCACCCACTACCTGGGGACTCTCTGGCTGATGCTCCGACATCTGGCCAGGGGTGACTAAGGTTCCTCTTCCTGGGCCGTTATTCTCCTCATGCTGCTGAGTGCAGCTTGTGGAGTCGCTCTCCCACAACATGGTCTGTGACGTTCTGCTTCCAGCGCCCCGCGGTCCTTCCTGCCCTGGTTGGCTGCTGCCTGTGCTATGGGCTGGTGCCAAGCCTGTTACTTCCCTGACAGGCTTTCTTTCTTGCTCCCACCAGCCTCTGCCAGTGCAGAGAGCCTCCTCTGGCTCTCCTGGTTCTTAGGCACATCCGCCTCCACCGATGCAGAGAGTCTCCATCGGCTCTCCCTCCTCCTGAGCACGCCAGTCATCACTGGTGTAGGGAGCCTCTTTTGGCTCTCTCCCCTCCTGAATATGTCTGCTGTCGCCAGCGCAGACAGCCTGCACTGACTCTCTCTCCTCCTCTCCTCCCCAGCCCCCCGGTGATTGCCGATGATGTCACTGGCTGGCCTCAGCTGTATAAAGGCACAGTTTATAATCCGTGCGGGTTCCCTTCTCCGCTGTGGCTGCGCTGCAGGCCCTGCAGCAGGTAAGTGTTTTTCTTGTGTTTTTTTTTTCTTCCATGCATGGCCCCACCCTAGGAGCCCCCATGGTGTGGTTCAGGGCTCTTTCATCTGGTCGCCCCCGTGACAGTTGCCCCTAAGCATAATCTCCCCTGCTGGTGCCTCACAGATGTGTTTTTGGATAATTTTCTTAAAGAGCTTCCCCAGGATGGAGGTAAGACTAACAGGCATATAGTTTCCTGGGTCCTCCTTCCTCCCTCTTTTGAAATGGGGACCACATTGGCCCTTTTCCAATCCTGTAGCACCTCACCAGAGCACCATGAGTGCTCGTAGAGCTGTGCCAGGGGTCCTGCAATGGCCTCTGTCAATTCCCTCAGCACCCATGGGTGGAGATCATCTGAACCTGCTGATTCGAAGTCTGGACACCCTGGCTGTGAAGAAGTTTTTCCTAATGTTGAGCCTGAATCAATATTCCAGGAATTTGTGGCCATTACCCCTGGTTTTCCCCTTGGGTGCCCTGGTGAACTGTAGCCTATCTTCAAGCGTGACCATGCTCCCCCATAAGTTGGTGTTGTCTGCGAACTTGACCAGTGAGCTCTTCATCCCCACATCCAAATCGTTAATAAAGATGTTGAAAAGTACTGGGCTGAGCACCGACCCCTGTGGGACACCGCTGCCCACTTCTCGCCAGGTTGACACAGGTTCACTATGACTCTCTGGGTTCTATCCTGCAGCCAGTTTCTCACCCACCTGGCTTTCTTGGAGTTAAGCCCACAATCCTCCAACTTTCTTGTGAGGACAGTGTAGGATCCACCATTTCCAGGGCTGCAGCAATGGCAGGCAGCCACCTGCAGCAGGACGAGACCAGGCTGGGGCCGATGGGGCTGCCAGCCCCAGCCTGCTCTTCTCCCACTGCAGGCTGCTGCCTACCATTGCTGCAGCCCTGGAAGTGGTGGATGCCACCTGCTTGCAGCCACTGAGCTGCACCGCGCTGGGGGGGTTTGAGGCACAGTGCAGCCCAGTGGCTGCAGACAGCTGGTGTAGGCCGCTCCCAGGGCTGCTGCAGCAGGGGCTGAGGTGAGTGGGGAGAAGCAGAGCACTGGGATGAATGCGGAGAAGTGAGGTGAGTGGGGATGCCACCCATCCCGAGCCCCACGAAGAGTCCATTGCTGCCCCTGCTGCAGCCCTGGGAATGGCAGACACCACCTGCTTGCAGCCACTGGGCTGTGCCACATCCCTCTCCCCACCCCTTCCCTAGCCCCAGCCTTGCTCCCTCCTTCCCTCACTGCCATGGGAACACATCCCTATCTGTTTCATTTTAAACTGGATTCTCTTTATGCAAATTCGATTTATGAGCCATTCCCTGGGAATGCATCATGGAAAACCTGTACAGATTAGATATGGGCATATTTAGATATAGAATTGATATAGATTAGATATGGATATTGTGGAAAAAGGTGCCTTAGGTGGGCTCTATGTTGGGTGACATACTATCTGTCTGGCGCAGGGCCCCACCCCTCGACTCACCTGCCACGACTTGATGTTACTGGATGAAAGGGAGGGGTTCAGTGCAGATCCTCTTCCTGGGGGACCCCAGGGACGGTAGTACTCACTGTCTTGGCACGATGTTCCGTGGGACTGTGCCTCCCCTACACCCCGTCCACTCGCCAACCGCATGAGTGCCACCTGTGTGGTTCAGCTGTGTCCCATTGACCCTTTTTGTCAGGGGGACCAGTGTCAGTGTGGGTCCTGGTGGGCTAGCCTGGCTGACATGCTGGCTAGCGTCTCTGCCTCGGATGCTGATGAGCTAGGCTTCCATAGGCTGGCATCCTCCTTGCCACCTTTGGGAGGGATGCCTCTAATTGCTCTTCACTAAATAGGCCACTGGACAGGAGAAGAGGGGGTCGAATTGCCTCCTCCCTCCCAGCCTTTTACAGGGGCTCAGCTTCCCCTGACTCAGGATGCCAGAACTGAAACAGCTGCAATGCTCCCGCCCGCCAGAGGAACCTCACCATGCCTGGCATGCTCCATGCCAGCGTGTTCCCTCTCTCACTCCCTTCTGGGTCCCGGTGGGGCTTTTAAATCTTCCCACAGTGGCTGCTCCAGCCAAAGTGATTGGCTCTGTTTTTCCCTGCCTGGGGAACAGCTGATTAAACAGCCGGTGTAACGCCAGCTACTGCGGCTGTGGCCATGGCCATGGCTGCAGCTCCTGCTCCAGCTCCAGCAGTGTCCCTGGAGGTAAGTTTCCCTGGTGGGAGGGCTGCTTATGAGGCTTGGGGCCCACGGGGACTGCCCCCTCCCTTTTGGGAGCCTGTGGGGGCATCTCGCCGCCACAGATATCAATTAAAAATGAATTAGATGTAGAAATAGATTAGACATAGATCAGTTATGGCTACAGAATAGATTAGACAAGAATAGATTAGATTAGATTAGATATTGATATAAATGAGATATGGAAATTGATTAGATAGATAGATAGATAGATAGATAGATAGATAGATAGATATGGATTAGATGTAGATATTATTAGATGTATCTTGGATATAGATTGGATATGTTTATAGATGTGCACTCATCCCAGACAATGAGCTAGCACTCCTGCAGGATCTTTGCTTTGCCAGGACCCCTGGAAATGTTGCAGGTTGGTGCCTCTGTACTTGCCAGATTTAAGGGCAACTTGAAGGCTGAGTGAGCTGTTCTTCCTCATGTCAACAGTGTGGCAGCAATACCTGATGATGCCAATGACTCCATGGCACACTTGAAACTGTGAACATAGTTGCTTTCCTTGTGAAGCACGTCTTGCAACTGCAACACCACCTGCAGGTTGGTTTGAATGACATTGTTGCAACGCTGTTCAGCCTGCTTTGTATTGTCACCCATGAAGTAGCTCTGTGGGAATTTGGCCTCTTCATTTGGGCATGGCATCAGACTGCCAATCCGATGATAAGCCTGGCCCTGAACTTTAAATGTGGGCATTGCAGCGGCGAGGCACCACCACAGGCTTGCGGGAAAGTTTAAAAGCCCCACTGGAACTACAGCGGGGAGGGAGCTGAAGAGAGAGAGCACAGGCTGGCAAGTCACTAAGCGGGCTGCAGCTCCGGTGCGGAAAGGGAGCAACAGAGACTGCGTGGCTCCTGCAGGCAGCACCAGGGAGACCTTTAAGCCCCCGGCCGGAGTCAAAGCAGGGGCACTCATCCAGCTCCCGGTGGAAGCAGAGGCCGAGGAGGCAGGGGAGTTCCCTGTGGACAGCAGGAGGGAGGAGGCATTTGAGCCCCCTAAAGGAAGCAGGGAGGCAGGGGGGTAAAGGAGGCAGCTTTGCAACTCCCTCCTCCTCAGGGGAATATTTTTTCTGAATTAAAAGCCCTGAGAGGGGGAACAAAGCAACTGAAACCAGGAAGGCAGGCTCTGGGCCATCCTACAGGGCCGAATTCTATTATTAACAGATATCCACCCGGTTGGCGAGTGGACGGGGTGTAGGGGAGGCGGAGCCCCGTGGAACATCGCGCCAAATGACCGTGAGTACTGCCGTCCGTCAGGAGGGCCCCAGGAAAGATTTCCACTGAAGACCTTCTTTCATAGTAGTTTTGACATCAAAGTTGTGGCAGGCAAGTCGAGGGGAGGGGCTACACTCTGACAGGCCGGGCAGCATGAAGGTTGCAAGACGTCACAGTGGTGCATTGACCAGGAAGCGCTTTTACATCATCAATGGGACAGAGTTCCTGACCCAGGGTTAAGCAGAGATGCAGCAGCCAGGAATAACTCACGCGGAGCTGCTTACACAGGTGCTTCAGGCCATAGGGCAAGTGCTGGAGGTGCAGCAGCTACAGGGCACACACCAGCAAGAGTGGATGCAGCGTAATGCTGCTCTATTCAAGATGCCCCAAATGACTAGGGAAGATGATCCCGAAGCGTACTTAGAAGCCTTTGAGAGGACTGCTATCCAGACTGGACCCTAGTCAGTGGGGTCACCACCTAGGGGTGCTGGTGATAGATCAGGCCCAAGCTGCCTACCATTCCCTGTCGAGGGAAGAAGCCCAGGATTATGAGACCATCAAAGCAGCAATCCTCTACAGGCTCAAGATCTCCCTGGAAAGTCACCGGCAAGCCTTCAGGGCTCGAAAGCCCAGGGAAGTTAAGCGACCCCGGGGCTTGTTGCAAGCTTTAAAGGACTCATTCAATAAATGGTTACCAGCGGGCAAGTTCAACCGTGAGGAAGTGATGGACCAAATCCTACTAGAGCAGTTCCTTTGGGATTTGGAAGAAGACACCCAGAGATGGGTATGGAGACACCAGCTGCAGACCAGTGAAGAAGCTCTCCGCTTGGCTGAGGCCTTCACTAATTCAGAAAAGAAAAGAGAATATGGGCAAGGCTCACGAGCCTTGAAGGAGGGCCAGCCGAATGCAGGGGAGAGGCGGGCGGGCTCGAGACGAGGAACACTGAGAGGGGTGGTGTGCTATCGCTGTGGGCAAACGGGACACATCTCCCGTGAATGTGGCATGGGCTTGAGTGAGTTGAGCCCCGCGCCAGTAGGATACCCTCCGCCCCATGAGAGAGGCAAGGAGACAGAGAAGGGGGAGCCCATGGATTGCAGTTTTGGGTTGGCCACTCAAGAAGGAGGACGGAACCACCCCATAGTAACCGCCTGGATCGGAGGCAAGGCAGTCAGGGCAACGCTGGACACGGGGTATTCCCAGTTCCTACTCCACACAGACCTCGCTCCGCAGACAGGGTGGAAGGACGCGGGACCCCTTACGATGACCTGTATACTAGGGGGAGAGTTGCAGTTCCAGAGCTCTTATTTGCCATTCTGGGTGATAGAGTTTTGCGGGGAGCTGCGAGTCGGACTAGCCCCGACCCTGGCCTGTGAGATGATCCTGGGGTGGGAATGGGGGCCATTCCATACAGTCCTCGAATGAGTGAGAGTGGCAGAAGAAGAAAGGAAGCGGCTCAAGAAGGGAGAAGGATGGGCCGGCGAGAGCCCAGCCCACCCAAACGAAGTAGCATCAGGCAGTATCCATCTGGAGCAGCTAGTGAGTGCAGCCCAGTTCTGTTGGGCCCAACACAAAGACCCAAAACTCCAGCGGCTATGGGCTGCAGACCCCAGGGAAGGATTGTCATGGAGTCAGCCCGGCTTCAAGGTAATCAGGGGGTTATTGTATCGGGTCCAACGGGGAGAGGAGGGCACCGCAAAAGGGAGGCAGCTAGTGGTCCCGTCCTCACTCTGCCGGGCAGTGCGGAGATTGGCTCATGACTCCCCCATGGGGGGCCACTTGGGACACACTGAGACCTGGGCTAGGCTGGTCCGAGAATTCTTTTGCCACGTCTGCAAGAGGACGTGGAAAGGTGGGGGGCCGCTTGCCCGGAGTGCCAGAGGGCACAAGAATGGAGACCCCCAAGGGCACCCCTGAATCAAATGCCGATAATAGAAACACCATTCTCCCCAGTCGCGCTGGATATAGTGGGCCCCCTCCCAAGGTCCCATAATGCTTACCAATATATTTTGGTATTGGTGGATTACGCCACCCGGTTCCCGGAGGTGGTTCCTCTGAGGTCGATAACAGCTACTTGAGTGGCAGAGGAATTACTTAAATGAATAGCACGGGTGGGCATACCGCAGGAAATACTCACGGACCAGGGAACGAACTTTATGTTGGGTGTGATGAAAGCCTTATGTAAAACCCTCGGCATCACACAATTGAAGACCTTGGTGTATCTTCCCCAGACCAATGGTCTTGTGGAAAGATTAAATGGAACCACCAAACGTCTGCTCAGACGCTGCTCTCAGGAAGACCCCCAGAGGTGGGATACCATCTTGACGCCATTGTTGTTTGCCCTGAGGGATGCACCCCAAGAATCGACACAGTACTCTCCATTCCAGTTGGTGTTCGGCCACAGTCCCAGGGGGCTGCTACAGGTCGTCAGGGGAGAATGGGAGCGGCTGATGGGGTTAGGAATATTGGCAGAAAGATACCGCCAAGAATTGCAGGACCGGATCACCAGGGCCCAACGGATCACTGGGCAAAATTTGAGGAGCGTCCAAGAGCAACAGGAGACTCACTATAATGAGAAGGCAAGAACTCGAAACTTCCAGCCCGGAGACCGGGTTTTGGTGTCACTTCCAGCCTCCTCAAGCAAACAGCTTGCAATGTGGCAAGGCCCGTTTACAGTTGTTTGACAAGTGGGGCCAGTCGATTACGAATTGCTCAAACCGGGTCACCGCCGGGAGCGCCAGATTTACCATGTGAACCTGCTTAAGGAGTGGAAAACCCCAGAGGGCTGGATGGCACAAAAAGAGGATACGGGGGAGGACCTGGGACCGCCATGCCCCGGGTTAAGCAGATCCCCAGAGGAGGAATCGGTGCAAATAGGCAAGGAGCTGGATAGCCAACAACAACAGGAGCTATTGGCCTTAATAGAAGATTTTCGGGCGGTGTTCCAAGAAGTCCTGGGACAAGTGACAGGAATGGAACATGAGATCAGAACACCTCAGGGGGCCCTGGTTAGGGAAAGATGGAGGCCAATACCCCAGCGTTGGCAGCAGGAAATAAGGAGGAAGATAAAAAAGATGCAGGAACAAGGGATTATACGACCGTTCCATAGTCCTTGGTGGAGTCCCATTGTGCCCGTGGTCAAGCCGGATGGGTCACTACACATATGCATAGATTATAGGAAGCTTAATGCCCTGACGACCTTTGATGCATTCCAAATGCCACACATCACACACCTCGTCAAGAGGATCAGCAAGGCATGGTATATATCTACGCTTGATCTGGCAAAGGGGTATTGGCAGATCCCTATGCACCCCACAGATTGTGCCAGAACAGCTTTTGGAACCCCATGGGGCTTATTCAAGTTTGTATGGATGCCCTTTGGCCTCAACGGCTCAGCCACAACATTCCAAAGGTTGATGAATAACTTGCTGGCACCACATGCGGCATATGCGGCGGCGTACATTGATGATATCATTATATTTACTCCCAATTCGCAAGAACACCTTAAAGCCCTGAAAGCCATCCTGGGAGAGCTCAGAACAGCGGGGCTCACCGCCAACCCCAAGAAGTGTAAGCTAGCAGGAAGACAAACGGCATACCTGGGATTTTGGGTAGGCCGAGGGACAATTCACCCCCTTACCGATAAGATTGAAGCTATAAGACAATTTCCGGAACTGCGCACCCGTAAACAGCTGCGTTCCTTCTTGGGACTTGTTAATTATAATTGACGGTTTATACCTTATTTTACAACTCTCTCTGCACCGCTCATGGATGCCCGGGCAGGAGAAAAACTGGGTTCAAGTGACCCCAGCCATTTAATCAGCTGTAGGCATCGAGCTGCTTCTTAAAGACCCCCAGGGTAGGAGCCAGCACCACTTCCCTTGGAAGTTGG
This sequence comes from Alligator sinensis, assembly GCF_000455745.1. Taxonomy (NCBI): domain Eukaryota; kingdom Metazoa; phylum Chordata; order Crocodylia; family Alligatoridae; genus Alligator; species Alligator sinensis. The sequence goes on along the minus strand of NW_005842134.1, from coordinate 1,855,275 downwards.
TTCCAGATCCTAGCCGCCCTCACTGTGAAGTAGTTCTTACGGATGTCTAATCTAAACCTACTCTCCAACAACTTGTGGAATTCCTTGTTATTCCGGGGGGTGCTAGGGGAAACAAGGTCTCCCCCAAACCCTTCTGGTCCCCCCTAGTGAGTTTATAGACGGTCACCAGATCCCCCCTCAGCCTTCTGTTGTGAAGGCTGAACAGGTTCAGTTCCCGTAGCCTCTCCTTGTAGGGTCTGCCCTGCTGTCCCTGGATCCTCTCAATGTTGTCCACATCCCTCTTGAAATGGGGTGCCCAGAACTGGACACAGTACTCCAGCTGCAGCCTGACCAGGGTCATGTAGAGGGGGAGGATCACCTCCTTGGCCCTACTTGAGATGCACCTGTGGATGCACGATAAGGTCCGGTTAGCCCTGCTGACTGTGACCTCGTATTGTCGGCCCATGTTCATCTTGGAGTCAGTGATGACTCCAAGATCCCTTTCTGCCTC
>NW_005842134.1:1850054-1854730 GCF_000455745.1 Alligator sinensis | reverse complement strand
CCAAATTTTGGTATCATCAGCAAATTTGAACAGGTTGCTTTTCACCCCATCGTCCAAATCGCTGATAAAGAAATTGAACAGTGCGGGCCCAAGGACCGAGCCCTGGGGGACTCCGCTGCCCACTTTCCCCCAGGTTGAATATGACCCGTCCACCACCACCCTCTGAGTATGACCCTTCAGCCAATTCGCAATCCATCTGACCGTGTAGGCATCGATGCCACAGTCGCCTAGTTTTTTTTAATGAGGATGGGGTGGGAGACAGTGTCAAAGGCCTTGCTGAGCCAAGTTGTAGCTATTCAAGTTCACCGTGGTACACCGCCCGGGCAAAGATAATTTTGTGGCTGATTTTCTGTCCAGATGGGAAGGCCCAGACAAGCTGGAAGAGAGATTGGGTCACATCCATGGGGAGGAGCATCGGGTGATACAAGACTTCACATGCGGAAACTAGACGCCATGAGGCAAATTAAGGGGGGAGGTCTGTAGCGGTGAGGCATTACCACAGGCTCCCAAAGGGGAGAGAGTAAACCCCGTGGACCCCATGCCCTGGGACCAGACCCCCGGCAGGGATAACGCACCTCCCACAGGGCAGCCAGAGCAGGAGCCGCGACCGCAACCGTGGCCGCAGCCGCAGCTGCGCGAACTGGCTTTACACCGGCTATTTAATCAGCTGTTTCCGGTGCGGGAAACAGCTGGATCAATCCCAGTGGCTGTACCGGCCACCGCGGGAAAGTTTAAAAGCCCCGCTGGAACTAGGGCAGGGAGGGAGCCGAAGACAGAGAGCACGGGCCGGCAGCTCACTAAGCGGGCTGCGGCTCCAGTGCAGGAAGGGAGCAACACAGACTGTGTGGCTCCCGCAGGCAGCACCAGGGAGACCTTTAAGCCCCAGGCCGAAGGCAAAGCAGGGGCACCCATCCAGCTCCTGGTGGAAGTGGAGGCCGAGGAGGCAGGGGAGTTCCCTGTGGACAGCAGGAGGGAGGAGGCATTTGAGCCCCCTAAAGGAGGCAGGGGTAAAGGAGGCAGCTCTGCAGCCCCCTCCTCCTCCGGGGAATATTTTTTCTGAATTAAGACAAGCCCCGAGAGGGGGAACAAAGCAACTGAAACCAGGAAGGCAGGCCCTGGGCCATCCTACAGGGCTGAAGACCGTTATTAATGGATATCCACCTGGTTGGTGAGTGGACAGGGTGTAGGGGAGGCGGAGCCCTGTGGAACATCGTGCCAAATGACCGTAAGTACTGCCGTCCGTTGGGAGGGCCCCAGGAAAGATCTCCACTGAAGACCCCCTTTCATAATAGTTTTGGCATCAAAGTCGTGGCAGGTGATTCGCGGGGCGGGGCTACACTCCAACAGGCCGAGCAGCATGAAGGGCACAAGGCATCACAGGCATGTAACCAGATTCTCTGATGTCTTTTGTGGTGCCAAAAGATGTCATTTGGCGGCATGAGTTGTATCTTCTAATGTGGCTTTTGAAATAAGCTGCATCTGGAGTGTTGCCTGCCAACAGTGTATGAAGGGGCTCAGGAGAATCATTCCTCTGGGGTAGTTGAACCTTGCCACTGTTGCAGCATATCCCTGGAGCTTCCCCTTTCCATCTCATTGCAAGGCAGTAGCTGCAAGAAGTCGCCATTGAGCCAATTGCAACTGATGGATCAGAACCATAATCCAAGGCTGGACTGTAGACAAATGCAGAGCTTTTTCCCTCCAGGGCCGGTTCCTGGCTGCAGCCATTGCTGCTCTGTTTGCAACTTGCTGTGCAGGAGTTTCAGTTGCTCTGGATGCAGCCATTGCTGCTCTGTTTGTTTGTCATCTTGCAACTTGCTGCTCTGGAGTCTCAGCTGCTCTGGCTGCAGCTTTTGCAAGTCAATTTTTGGCAAGTTTGCTTCTTGTAGATTGCCTTACAGAGAATGCCTCTCACAACCCCCTAATCAGTTCCTGAGAAGACCCAGAATGGTTTTCTCTCTGGACCTTCCTTAAGCCCTCACTCCGCCTGTGGGTGCTCCCAGGTCCTGTTAACCAGTCCCAACCACAGCCCTTAGGGGAATACTCCTAAATGTAGAGCCTTCTCCAGTTGTACAAGCTGACCTCAGCCAGGAGCTTTGAGCTTTGCTAAAAGAATGTTTTGTACATGCAAATTTATTCTGCTTCCTGGGGCTGACCTATCACAGGGAGTTATGCAGTATAGATCAAAAAATCAGCCAAATTTTTTTTGAGCTAAATCCAAAAAATAGCACACAGGTAGGTGCCCCCAGGGTCCCCTTAGTACGCATGCAAAGTTTCGGGTCTCTAGGTATCACGGTCTTAGAGCTATGGTACTAACACACACACATACACACGCACTTTTATTAATATAGATGTGTATATAAATTAGACATGGATTAGATGTAAATATGGATTAGATATAGATTGGATATGATTATAGATATATAGATATGGTTATAGGTATAGAGTAGACAGATTAGATATGGATTAGGTATAGATTATATTAGATATATATTACATTAGATTAAATATATGTATGAATCAGATATGGATATAAATAAATTATAGATTAAATATAGATATAGATTATATGTAGATGCAATTTAGTTTATGCTGAGTAGATTAGATATTGATTAGATATAGATTAAATATATATTTGATATGGATATGATTTTGTTATGGATTAGATATGGATATGGATTAGATGCAGACTATCTATAGATTAGACGTAATATGGTTATACATATAAATTAGATGTTTATTACTGTGATGACTGTAGGTATTATACGGCTTGCTAGTACTGCCCTGTGCTCATCTGCCTACAGGTGGCGACAGGGTGGACCTTGGTTCTGGATCACCTGGTCTGCCAGGAAGTGGCTGTTATGTGGATCACCTGGTCTGCCAGGAAGTGGATGTTATGTTTCTCACCTGCCATGACTTTGATGACATATATATTCCCGGGAGGCGCTGCCCACAGTGATCCTGCCTGGTCTTGATCCCTGTTTCTTCTGTGGGGCACCAAAACCTCCCCTTTACCCCAGCCTAGCCTCTCCAGATGGTGTTCACAATATTCTTCCGCAGCCAGGTCGCAGTGCTGCCTGTTGTAGCCTTATTTTGGTCCCCCTACCCCAGGGTGTCCTTGGGCCTCTTTTGGGTACACCCTTCCAGGGGCTGGTCTTGGCCTGTGCTCAAGAAAATCAAAAGGAAAAAAACCACAGAAAATCCTGGCTGCTTCTCACCCTTCTTGTCAGGTTCTGGCAATGTCTCTTTTACTTGTGATCAAGTGCTCAACATCCCAATCACCATAATTCAGACAAAAATCCCTTAGTCCATTCTTGGCTATGTGCTAGCCTGCCCTGCACCCCTATGAACGTTCACAGTCTCTTTGGAGTCTCCCCCATGTGCAGGGAGGCTCTACTTGTGGCTGGAGTTTTTCCTCACGCACTCCTCTGGATCCTCTGTTGAAAAAATCCACTCCTGAGACTCTCTCAGGCCTTGTGGACTCCCTCGCTCCGGATCCTCAGCTGCAGCTCCACTCTGGAGATTACCACCAGCCACATGTATGCAAATGTCCACCTGCCTCAGGGTCACTCCTGCAGCGTTCCTCAGGCACCTTCCACAGTTTCTGCCTGAAGAGACGCTCAGCCACTCCTCTCTCCCTGTGGCCTGCAGGGAACTGACCCCGCCTCTGCCCCTCTGAGGCTGGAAATACCTTTGGGTGGCCTCCCTCCTCTAATCCTGAGTGAGAGGCTGCTCCAGAAGTTGGGTGGGTATTTTCCTTCCATTCCAGTCTCTAGCGCATGCCCTGTCGGCCCTCCATGTTGTGAGTTTTGTCTCACTCCTTCACAATTACATATAGATTATATATATATATATAAAGAGATATAATAAAATTATTGTTATGATTAGATATTAGATTAGATATATATTAAATTGGATATAGATAGGATATGCTTATAGATGTAGTTATAGCTGTAGATTAGATTTAGTTATAGATCTAGATAAAATATGGATTAAATACAGATATAGATTACATATAGATTTCATAGACATTTAGGGTTGGAAAGGACCTTAGTAGATCATCGAGTCTGACCCCCTGTCCTGGGCAGGAAAGAGCCATGGGGTCAGGTGACCCCAGCCAGGTGCTTGTATTATTTTAGACATAGGTTAGATATAGAGTAGATAGATATAGATTTGATTATATTAGACATAGATTAGATAGGTTTTGACATAGATGTGGATTAGATATGGATATGGATTAAATATGCATACAGATTATGCACTGATTTTACACAGATTAGATAGGGATTTAATTAGATTAGATAGACTGAGATTAGACATATTTTACCAGGTTCTGTGGCTATATAAGGGCTTTCCTGGTCTAACTCCCCTCCCATGCCTTTGATGGGAGAATTGAAAAAAAGAAGACTCAGGCGAGTAGCCCTTTAAGGAACATGAAAGCTGTTTACTAGGTGTCAAAGGAAAAGGTACAGTCTTGCTGGTACCTAAGAATAAAAGTAACAAAATGTAACTGTCACCATACCTGCCGCTTTCCCCTTTCTCTCTCAGGTTCCCTAAGCCCTCCCACAGCAATAACTTCTCCCTCTCATTCACACGGGGACTTTCATAGATTCATAGATGTTAGGGTCGGAAGGGACCTCAATAGATCATCGAGTCCGACCCCCTGCATAGGCAGGAAA